>NW_026692356.1:3600000-4092500 GCF_021218885.2 Marmota monax
ACCTAGGTACACAAAGTTTGCAAATGTTTGTGCAAGGATGTGTCCTCTACTCTTATGTAAGAATATAGGCCTCAAAGAACTAGAAAACTGAAGAAAAGCTCCAAGACAAAAAATGCTTTCAAAAAAGAAGAGGAAAAAATGTATACACGGAAGAAAAAGGACACCAAGGGAACCAGATAAAAATATTTTTTAAAAGCATTATTAATCCCCAAACATAAAGGATATCACATCCAGAAAAGAAGAAAAGGAGGCAATTAAAAAAAAAGAAGAAGAAGAAGAAAGAAAAAGACTGAACTTGGGGCTGGGGTTGTGGCTCAGTGGTAGAGCACTTGCCTAGCATGTGTGTGGCACTGGGTTCAATTCTCAACACCACATATAAATAAATTTTTTTAAAAAATGAAGATCATTGACAACTAAAAATATATATTAAAAAAAGACAGAACTTGTAGAAAATAAAAACATGATAGCTAAAATTTTTAATTCAAAAGATTGAAAGGAAAAGTCACAAAAACTACCCAGAAAGGAAAACAAAGTAGGCAAAAAGTCAATAGAAAAGAATTGATAAAATTCAAAGGAATTAAACAAACAGACTTAACACCTAAACAACAGCAGTTCCAGACAGAAGACAGAGAAAATTATCAAAGACAAAATATTTTTTAATGTCCCCAAAATGGAAAACATGTCTCTAGAATTAAAGAGTCTACTAGGTACATAGCACTATGAAGGAAAAGAAAAACAAATGTACAAAAATAGCCACAGTAGTTTTTTCCACCCCTTTTTATGTGCCCCTTTGCAGGGTGACTTTGCTCCTCTTCCCATCAACAAATGGCCTTTATTTTTCCATCCCTTTAATTTTGACTGGCTTCAAGACTCATTCTGACTAATAGAATGTAACACAAGTGATGCCACTGGATTCTGAGCTGAGATGTCAAGTGTCCTTGGAGCTTCACTCTTACTTTTCGAAATACTTGCCACAGCTAAAGAAACTAAGGCCAGCCTTTCTGAGGATGAAGGCCCACAGGGATAAAGAGGGATAAAGAGACTCAGCCGATGGTCAGCATCATCTACCAGACATATGAGGAAAGACATCATAAGACTGCCCAGCTCAGACTAGAGGACAAATGACCAGTCACTGTGAAGACCTGCTCAGTGTCAATAACTATGGAGAATCTGAGATTCTGCCCTACTTGAAAGCTAACAAGTTAGCTTCTCACAGTTCCATGGACACTGTCAGAGGACATGGGACTCCTGAGTCAGAAACAATTCTTATCACTCATACCACAGCAAGAAGCTCTTTGTATCAGTTCTCTCTTGCCCCTCAAGTCTCACAGGGTAATACAGAGTAGGGTAATCCAGGCTTGTATTACAACCAAGGAACCCTGAACTTAGGGAATGTCATCTTTCATAATGGCAAAAAAGCCTGCTCAATGTGTTTGTTTATATTGTCAGTAAATGTGTTTATTTATATTGTCAGTAAACAAACTTGCTTTTTACTCTACAGGGAGAGGCTGTATCTTTGAGAATGTGTGCTGTCTAAGCAATCTTAAAAAGATGGTTAAGAACAAAAGCTGGTGGTACCTGTGCTTGAAGATGTGCAGAAACATAACAGAACAAGTAAAGTATCTCCTAACCCCAAATCACTGAAATGGTTACTGTTTTAAGCCACAATAAACAAGTGACTATGATGATTATCATGAAATATAAAATATGAAGAGAAAATCCAAAGAACATTCTTAGGGGGAAAAAAGGTACATAAATCAGAATGATTTGGGACCTCAGAGCATACTAGAGGATAGTGGGCTACACTTTCAAAATCAGAGGGTGATTTTCTGCCTAGAATCCCATATTAAGTAAAAACTCCTAAGCACCAAAATCAAGTATAAGAATAGAATACAATTTTCTTCAGACATGCAACAGCTCAAAAGGTGTTCCTTCTATGCATTCTAGAGCATGTACTTCAATAACATGAATAAACTAAGATAAACAAAAATATGGCATCCAAAGAAAAATACAGAAAATCCAACTCTCAAGAGAAATTCAAAGCTGACAACTGTATACCAGATCTGAGGAACTATCAGCTCGACCTGGACCAGGAAGATGGGTGATTGCTACAGTGAGATCTCCATGAAAAGAAAAACAGAGCTGCCAGATTTGGAACTGTTCTTGAAGATTTAGAAAAACAACTAATAGGCTGTTTTTGTTTATTAGAACATTTGTAAAATATCAGTGATAGACACATAGAAAATAAAGTAAAATTTGAAAACATCACTATTAGTTTCAGGGGAAACAGTTATTTTTAAAAGAAAAGGTAATTATAACATATAATGTAGCTCAGTAGTCAACAATAATGACTGTAAACACTGACTAGTCATGAGGGAGATGAAAAGAGTGGAAGAGATCTTCAAAGGTGATCACAGAGAATAAAGAAATAATACTGAAGAGATTAGATTAAGGACTAATAGTGTAAGTACATTAAGATACATGAAGTGGCAAAGAATGAGTCCGTTTACATTTGTTCAGGCTATACTATGTATCTTCCAAGTGGAAGCAATCTTTAGAAAAAGCACACTCTGGTTTATCAATTATTCTGTTAAAATTTTGGCTAATGTGTGTCAGTCCCCCAAAATTTTAATCAACTCTTCATAATCCTAAAGAGTTTAGTTTCCATATCTACAAGGTGAGAACCCGATTCTATAGTTAGGGGTAATATTAACACACTGTCAATTGTGAATCCCCTACCCAAGAAGCTAGCCTTTCTTTCTTAGACCTCTTATTAAATGTCACATCACGTTATTCAACGTGACATTAACATTGTTTACAAACTTTATATAACATAAAAGGTACCCCAACAAACTTGAAAATGTGCTTCATTACTCTAAAAATCATATTTTTTTAGTATAACAGAATACATTTTAAAATATATTTGTAATCAGTGTATTCATAAGTTCTTCAGAGAACTTATTGCAGTGCCACTGTAGAAGATAACAACCTAAAGTTTCTTCATAGTAGAATGTGACAACATTTTCAAAGTGCAAGTTTATTAGGCTTGGCTTTCTAAGGTAACCCTCAAATACTGAGGTCTGAACTGGTAAAAATATGATGCTAGTATTTAGGATTCTGTATTTTCTCTATTATATCTTACACAGAACTGGTTTGTAAGAACACTGGCTCTGGGTCACAAAGATAGTTTAAAATTTTAGTTATGTTACCTTTTGTCAAAAGCTCTCTCCCAGTTCCAGCCACACAACCCTCTCCAAGTCAAGAGCATTCATGTTGTTCCTTCTGCCAGAAAAAGTCTTTCTTCCCACCTTCAACTGGCTGACTTCTTTTTCCCAGTCTCCACATCTCAGAGGCTCAAAAGTTATTTCTTTAGGACACTCCTTGACCCTCCCCACAATACTCAGCCCACCAACTTAATGTCAGGACCTGTCCCATCTCCTTCATAGGATTTATCCCAATTTTCACACATATATTAACTTGTATGTTTATTTAATATTTGTACTCAGTAAGATTAATGATGAGGAGGGAAGTGAATACTTCTTAAGACCATAAAATATACTGGGCACTGGGCTGAACGTTTTACACATTACTGTTTTTTATCCTTATAACACCCCAATGAACTAAGTTCTGCACTATCATTTACCCCATTTACAGACAAGAACCTGAGATACAGTGAACTACAAAACAACAGAGAAGATCCAACCCTAGGAAACTGTACTTAAGAGTTAGCACTTATACCATTTTGACTCCCACAAAATATGAAGCTGAACTATCAACTCCAAAAGGACAGGTTCCGTATGTGATCTGTGCATTAGAGTACAGCAGGGCAGAGCCCTGTGTACTGTGGAGCACTGTTAATGGTATTTAACATCCTGTTTTCCTGAGCCAACAGCCCATGCAAACATCTGGCCAATGAAAGTCAATACAGGAGCTGTTTGGTAATTTATAGTACTAAAATTAATAAAGTATCTTCTAATATTAGGAGTCATCTTATTTATATTGCAGTCTAATTTACATAAGCTTATTAAATATGCAATATTGGGGATAATAAAATGTCTGTGAATATCCCAAAGTTGAGACTTGTTCATTTTTTTCTACCATTTCTTTTTCCTCTAATTATTCCAAGTTAATGATATTAACAATTTTCAGGTTATGAAAGGGCTAAAATTGTACTCAAAAAAGTCTAGAACTATAATCCAGAAAAATATACTAGAAATCCACCAAGCAAACATATGGGGTCAAGTTAGTTATTACTGAAAATAACCATAACTCTAAACACATGTCTAAGGTTCATTCATTCAATAAATGTTTATCAAGCACATCCTATGTACTAGGGACTGTTCCCAGAGCTGGGTGAACAACTGCTCAAGTCCCTGGTCTCATCAAACTTCATTCAAATAGAACAACCAATGGAATTATGTAAGGTGAAAGTAAGTATCATCAGAAAATAAAGGCAGTTTTAGGGGATAAAGAGTGACATACTAGCAAGGGTTATTATTAGGCCATTTTAGAAAGGATGGGGAAGTCTGGACACATACATGACATGACTTTTAAATACAGATTTAAATGAAAACACAAGAACTTCACTAAACTCTGATTCTCAACTTTCTCAAGTCTGTACTAAAACGATTGAAACATCATTTTCCTCTACCCAGTAATAGAGGAACTACCTGAATAGATTCTAGAAGGTTGGGGAGGAGCCATGATGGATCAACTGTGGGGAATAAAATGTTAAGGATAAATCCTCAGAAAGCTTTCTGCTTGCAATGAACAATGAATTTTTTATCTTAAAAACTAAAGGATCTTAAAAGGGTAATTATCTGCCCTATCACTTAGCCTGCTACATTCAGAAGGAAAGGTACCATCTTATCCCTTCTCTACAGCAAGTGAAAGGAACTGCGCAATTTCACAACTAGTTATTATTAGTGAGGGAAGTACTCAATTTTCAAGATATCAGCTGAACATTGAAAGGAATATGGGACAAAAATTGGCACATAATTTTAGCTAGAAAAAAAAAGGAGCTAAAATGAGAGAATAGTGCCAAGCTAATTTATTCATTTTATACATAAATGTTGAAATTTAACCACATTATTTCTTTATAATAAAGTTTAAAGAATTCTTTCTCATACTTACCTTCCTGAAACCACCAGAGTTCCATCATCAAGTAAATAATCCTTTACATTCTGAGGAAGTGGAAGGATGACACTGGGGGAAGAAAAAAAAAAGTACGCCAAAAAAGGCATCATTTTAATGACCCAGGTCATTTTTTTTCCTTTTTTTTTTTTTTCTTTTTTTCGAGGGGGGGTAGGCAAGCACTCTACTACTGAGTTATCTGTTCCCTTTATGTTAATATATAGTAGAATATGTTAATGGTGTATATTTGATAGCAGCAAACCAGGACTAGTATAATATGAACAAACATGACATTTCATATAATTACCACAACAATGTTTATGGCAGAAAAACAAAAACAAATCCAAATAAACAAATGGAGGTCACAATATGAAAGTAACAAGCTCAAAAGAATTCTCAGTGAGCACAAGGATTCTGTCTTTAAGAAATCTAAGACCAGCAGGTATTTGCACCAACACAGAAAATACAGGGAAGAAAAACAACAACAGAACATTAACAGCATTAACTAAACACCTCTAAGACACAAAGCAGCAGCAGACTCAAGATCTGGAATCCATTGTTTGATGGGCAATGAACATATTAAGGGCTAAGACTTCATGATCTACATGGATTTGTTTTGGCATTCTATTCAACTGATCACGAGAGATATAAAGTTGCTTACTGAGTACATGTTAGCTTAATTTGTTTCAGTTAATCATAATTAAAGATGGCAAAGTCACATTTGAAGTCATTTAACAACTTATGAGATAATTTGTTTTTATACTGAAGTAAAAAATCATCAAAAATTTCTTCCAGATTCCTAAAAAGTAATGCTATTACTGCATTTTGATTTTGAGATGTATATTTTCTAAGAATTGAAAAAGATTACAGCCTGCTTTTAAAGAGTCAGCAGAACATCAGTGACTTATGCATCATTTATTTACTGAACAAGTTTTTTGATACATTACAAATGGTTTATGTACAAAGAAAAGATATTTAAGTGCTAATTTGATTTTAAAAATCAATATTTTATTCAGCAAAGTTACAATTTCAAATTCAAAAGCCTAGTTCTTCCTCAGACTTCTTAAGTTCAACTAACAAATTTTATTATTCTGTTTGTAAATCTACTAAATTTTAACCAATTCCAATGAGGCCTTTGTGACTTTAAAGTCTCTTTAAGAATTCAAATTCCAGCAGGAGGATTGCAAGTTCAAAGTCATCCTCAGCAATTTAGCAAGGCCCTAATAAATTTAGCAAGACCCTATCTCAAAATAAAAATAAAAGGGTTGGGGATGTGGCTCAGTGGTTAAGTGCCCCTGGGTTTAATCCATAGTGTATCTACTACTACTACATCATCATTATCATCATCATCAATAAAATAATTTAAACTACATTTAATTTAAAAATCTATTTAAATGTCTATTTGAACGTTTGTTGTCTGATTACAAATAAACCTTGCCAAATATTTAATCTTATAAAGCTGAGCAACAAAAAACTATAAAAATATGGTGAATCTAAGGTTCTCACATTCTAATACCATTCAAAACTTGAAATTTTTCCTTAAATATGTTAACTTATCAATTCTAAAGCAACTACATAATTTCAATTGTAACCACAAGGCTAATCTCTTATGAACATACTAGTTATCCTCAAAATGGCAAAGCCCTAAAGATACTAAAGAAATTTAACAGGAAAAAAAAATAAAACCATTAAATGTAAATTATTTCGTCACCTCCATACTTAATTCTTATTCTTCCTGGGGCTAAAGATATTCACTAAAGAAATAATATCATCCCAAGAGAATAAGAGATGACCTTTCTAGAGAATTTGAAGTTTACCCTCCCAGGGCTCTAAAGACTAAAAAAAAGTTGGCAGGATTTGAATTCTTAGACATCCAGGGTGATTTTTCTCATTGTGAGAAAACTTGATTCCAGAGTCCACATCCTTGTTTAACAAGTTATACTAATTTTCAGGTTTGAAGTACATCAGTACTATTACTCTAGGTTTCATCTTTCCTTGATTGGATTCAAAACATTTGTATTCTATTTGATTCAATTCTGAATTCTTTGCATACTCTTCCTATTCATCAGGTCCATAACTCTTATTCATATGAACTAATATGGAGTTAGAGTCTGCATAGTTGTTATGAATTACCTAGTCCCACAGTCACACTTTGAAGTTCATCCTAAATGACATTATCTTGCACCTTTGTTATGTAAATCAACAGATTCCTTTAAGAACTCAAAGCTTCTGACCTGACAAAGACAGAAAAGGGCGGGGGATCACAGTTAAATATAAGTGCTGAACTGAATGCAGATGCTGCACATGCTACCAAATACAGAAGGAAAAGGAAATGTGCCTGAAAGCCTCGGCCATAAACAAGTCATTGCCAAGGAAGCTTTACTCAGAGCCCATGTGGCCATCAAAGGAAGCTGCTATGCAGGTAAGTATCCAGTGAGGCCTGATGGAAATCAAATAATTAAATGACAGGCAAGTTACTTCTAATGGAATTTAAGAGGTAGAAGAGGCCCTTTATAAGATTAATATAATCTTTATATTTTAGGGGGAAAAAATGGACTTAGAAAGGAAAAGTAGCTGGAAGACCAAAGTTCACCTAGCTAATTATTGTCAAGTCTGAGTCAAAGTCCTAGAACTTTCCAAAAAAACGAACCTGCATAATCATTTCTGTATCATAAATTAATAAACAAAAAATAAAATGCTGAGTCAATAATCAGAGTAAGGTCTTTCAGCATTAAAGCTGGCAATGGCCACCACACACTTCCACTGGATTGGCTTGGATTGTATAGGGGTACCCTGCCATCCGTGTGGTTCCAGGGATACCACTAGAACTAAATAGACTGAAGAAATGGGTTTAAAAACAGAGTAAATGGTTATAGGCAACATGCCTTAGTTGTTGGTTTATTTCTCTTTCATTCTTGGCATCATATAAATGGTACACATTTTAAGTGAACTAAAATTATTTTGCTTCAACCGGGCGTTTATTAAATAAAAAATGCAATAAGCAACACTTTTGTATGTTTACTATATGCCACAAAGAGTGACAAGTATTTTAAATATTTTCTCATTTAATGCCCATGAAAATCCTATTATTTTCTCAATTTTCCAAAGGAAGATTAGGGAGATAAATAATTGGGTAAAGATGCTGATGGAACCAAAATTCAAAGCAGACAGATGGCTCTAACTTCAGAGTCCATTTCTTAATCATATGCTTTTATAGCTTAAGACAAAGAGAAAGCATGCTAGAGGCTATACAAGATAGGTGTAGAGAAAAAAAAAATGTTAGTTTGTCAGGGGCTGTGAGGTATAGCTCAGTGGTAGAGTGCTTGCTTAGACATGCAAGGCCCTGGGCTCTATCTCCAACACTGCAAAAAAAAAAAAAGAGAGAGAGAGAGAGAGAAAAGAACATTCAGTGCAAAATGTCTGACAAGTTCATGAATGTACCTTCTGTTGTGCCAACACAAAAGAAATAGCCTAACATCATCTAAGACCCAAAGTCCAACTTTGAATTATGCAAGTTAATGAAGGACTGGAATATCAGGAAGATAATAGGATGTAATATCTGCTACTGCTGCTGCTGGGGGGTTTCTCTTTGTTTTGTGTGATTTCAGCTGTCATGAAATGCAAGGATTATCTTCCTTTTGCTACTCTCAATTCCATTACACCATGAATAACCGGGAGCAGATTTTTTTTAATATTTATTTTTTTTTAGTTGTAGTTGGACACAATACCTTTGTTTTATTTATTTATTTTTATGTGGTGCTGAGGATCGAACCCAGGGCATCACCCACGCTAGCTAGGTAAGCGCTCTTCCACTGAGCCACAACCCAAGCCCCTAGAAGCAGAATTTTATGTCTAAATAACAAAATGGAAAAGAGCAGCTGGGGCTGTAGCTCTGTGATAGAGTGTTTGCCTAGTGTGCATGAAGCCCTGCATCCAATCCAGAGCACCATTTTGAAAACATGAGTCATCCACAGCCTCTGCGTTGGTGGCATAAATTTGTGCATGTACTCAAGCAATAAAATCATTGTTTAAAAAAAATGAAAAAGAACTGTTTATGAATAATCTCTGTTTCCTTCCAACATCTCAGGAGTCCAAAACAGGTCAGAATGAAAACAAAGAGATGGTTAATGTCATTTATTTAGTGACAATCTAGGCCTAAAGGAGAAGTGAGCAGTGAGACACACTCCTATAATATCAGCAACTCAGGAGGCTGAGACAGGAGGACTGCAAGTTCAAGGCCAGCCTCAGCAACTTCACCAGGCGCTAAGCAACTAAGAGAGACCCTGTTTCAAGATAAAAAAAAAATAAGGGCTAGGAATGTAGTTCGGTAGGAAAGTCCCTCTGGATTCAATCTCCAGTACCAACATAGAATGAGAGAGAGGAGAGAGAGGGAGGAGAGAGATAGGGGGAGGAGAGAGGGGGAGGAGAGGGGGGGGAGGAGAGAGAGGGGGGGAGGAGAGGGGGGGAGGAGAGAGGGGGGGAGGAGAGAGGGGGGAGGAGAGAGAGGGGAAGGAGAGGGGGGGAGGAGAGAGAGGGGAGGAGAGAGAGGGGGGAGGAGAGAGGGGGGAGGAGAGAGAGGGGGGAGGAGAGAGAGGGGGGAGGAGAGAGAGGGGGGAGGGGGAGGAGGAGGAGGAGAAGGAGAAGAAGTGAGCAAAATACAGAAAATCCCATTCACAGGAACCCAGGCCTTGGATCTACCCCTGTTAGCGAGTGAGAGCCTACCCTGTATCATGCTTCAGACTTATGATTGTTTTTGAACGGCTGGGGACAGGCTTCTGGCTGCCTTGCCATACATTACCATGAATGATGGGACAAAGGATGAAACAGCTAATCTTCTGCCTGTCCTGCAAACTGGGGTCAAGAGAATTATGAAACAAATACGGCTCCACTTCTTTTCCGGATAGACTGCTTCTTCTCACAGCATACACAACTCTTTCCATATACACTATCATACTGGAGCATCACAACAGACTTGGAGGTAGGGTCTGTATAAATTGCTCTCACTCTACAGTGGCGGAAAGCCATGGGAGCCGGGCGGGCAGGTCAGTAGCAAAGCCCAGACTGTCCAGTTCTCTTGATCGCCTGACGCCTCTGGCAATTCTTCAAGTAGTACTAGTAAACTCCGAGGCCTACCCTAGGTGAATCGAGCACTCGGCCCGCCTCCGACCCTCACCGAACCAGGACCCACCCTCCTACCTCCCCCAGCACACTCCTAGACTTGCAAGGGGACGCCGGCAAATGCTGACCTTCATCAATCTCCCTACTCCGAATACCACTAAGAAATCGACCTCGTCGTTCCTATCCGGTCGTTACAAGGCCTGCACTCCTTTGGACGGAGATGGGATTTGCCCGAAGGCCACAGTTCGCTTTTGTCAGTAGCCCGGGCTAACGTCTCCCATCTTACCTCTTGATGGTAAGGCTTCGGAAAAGCGGGTACCACGCGGAGAACTGACAGTGCAGCACCTGCTCCTTCTTCATCCTCCAGCTACCTCCGTCCCTACTTTTCCCTCACCTGCCAGCACTCTCCCGGAACCCTAGGTTGCACTTCCGGAAGTGCCAGCCGAGATATTTCGGTTCGAAGACTCTTCCGGTCGGTAAGGCTGGCAGGCAATAGGAGAAAAGGAGGCGGAGGTCAGTCGTGGGAGTATTCTTAATACACGCACACGCAAAAAGCATTTGAATCCGGGAAGAGGGATTGTAGAAGTGTAAGAGAGGAACTTGAGTTTATGGCTCGGCTTTCACCCTAGACGCACTGCGACCCGGAAGGTAATCATCTAAGGCTAAGTCAGCGGCGGGATTTCTACGGATGCCTCGAGGAGGACGCGTACACATCCTCTTAGCACCGCGAGAGGCGCCGGTGTCTGAAGTCGTGCCACCGGTATCTGCAGAGGTTGCTGCTTCACGCTCGTCCTTTTTTCTTTGGTTCCTGTTCCCTTATTCTCCCCACACCTTGGAGTAGGTAAATGGGTGCGGAACAATCACTGGACAAGGTCTCTTTGGGAGTGGAGAGGGTGGGAGGGAGCACGCGTGATGATTTCGGACAGTGCAGCAGCCGCGCGCGTGTCTCCCAGTCTGCGGCTGGGCTAGAGTCCCAGTGCGGAAGGAAAACCAGCGATTGCGATGGAAGAGCCTGAACTATCGGAGGAAGCAGGGGACGCCACAGTTAAATGTCTGAGTATATTGGTTGAGGCAGCTGCAAACAGGGAGAATGGTTCCTCTTCATTCGTGAGTGTTGATTTTGAAAGACTGGGCGGAATCCCGCCTGTCCCATCCTGCGGTAGGGTGGGAGGTGATATTCGGTTTGGGAGGTAAAAGGGGGCGGGCTAGTTTGAAAAAGCGTCAAGGAGAACGTTTTCTTCCTTAAGCATCAAGTTCATTTAGTCCAGCCCTGCAAAATTTGTTAGTCTGGAAACACACAGTCAGAAATTATATCAGTCTCTAAAATGATCGGATCCTAAAACTGGAAGAATTCTCATAGAATTTGTGTCATTCTTTTTTTTTTTTTTTTTACCCTCTACTACTCCACTTTCCACTGTTACCCCACGAAGTTGAGTTTTGTTTCAGAGAGAGAGAGAACACTAGCTACTGAGAAACGCCTTTAAAAATCTTGTGGTAGTAGCCTGGCAATGTGGTGCATGCCTATAATCCCAGTGAGTTGGGAAACTGAGGCAGGAGGATCACAAATTCAAGGCCAGCCTCAGCAACTTAGCGAGGCCCTAAGCGACCTAGTGAGACCCTGCCTCAAAATAAAAAAATAAAATTTAAAAGGGCTGGGATTATGGGCCATATGGTAAATTGTCCCTGGGTTCAATACCCTGTACTTTAAAAAAAAAAAAAAAAAACCCTAGTGGTTTTGTAGGTGCTTGTAGTATAAATGCACACTCTTAGGGTGACCTAAGCAGCTTTAAATTAGAGGTAACCCCACCCACTGCAGGCCTCATTGAGAAAGTATTCATTAGAAATAATAAACAGGATCCACTGTGTATTTGAAGTTAGAAACTTTGCCCCCAGGAAGATAAATTGTTTTTCTCAAAAATGTTACTGGCTAAGTGGTTAACTAACCACTAAGGATACATTTTCAGAGCAGAGGTAAATAGATTATAATGTTGCAGTATGTATCAATGGAGTCCCGACTGTAGTAGGAAGAAGCTGTATTTCTTATTTTCCGTCTCCTAACACCGGAGAAGAGTGCCAGACTTAATAGCAGATGTGAAAGGTCACTCATACTTTTTTATTGTAATTTTTTGCCTAGGAAGAAAAAGTTGCAGCCGAAAGAAATATTAGAACTGACAGAAATACATTTAGTAAGGTATTTCCTGTATAAGATAGGAATTAACAAATATATGGGAGAAAACAGATTCCAGGAATGTAGTTAAATATTACTCCTTTTGGAAGGAGTAATATTTAAATAGCCTGGAAAATATTTGAGCTTGAATACAGCATTGCAGTTTCTTGTAGAGACGCAGCTTAATTTAAAAACTATTAAATAATAGATCTTGCAGGGAAAGAATTTGATATGTCTTTTATACCGACTGCATGCTTTAGAAGTATTTTCAGTGACTTTTTTTAGAAGTCTTACATGGGGCTGGGGATGTGGCTCAAGCGGCAGCGCGCTCGCCTGCCATACGCGCGGCCTGGGTTCAATCCTCAGCACCACATACAAACAAAGATGTGTCCGCCGAAAACTAAAAAATAAATTTAAAATTCTCTCTCTCTCTCTCTCTCTCTCTCTCTCTCTCTCTCTCTCTCTCTCTCTCTCTTAAAAAAAAAAATAGAAGTCTTACCTACGGTTGGTTTTAACTTATTTCACATTTAACCAGCATCAAATAAATTAACACTACAAACAGGAGATGCTCAAGTGTTTGAAATGGATACAATTGAATGAGCTTTCACCCTTTTTTAAACTACCATGTTTGTCTTGGTTTAGCCAAGAAGTGTTTATATTCAGGTTTCTTCAACTGAAACCTTTACAATAGTGGGAAGTTGCTTTTTCTCCTGCATACTGACAAATGTCAGCAGTCAAGTGATTATAGAGGGAGGAGGTTATTGCACAAATCCAGAGTAAAGAATGTGACAGCACATTTACTTCTTTGAATCCATAGCATAACTAACTCTTCTAGATTAATATTTTCAACTATTGGAAGTTTTCTTCCATATGGATATCTTGCTAACACCATAAACTCTGTGTATCCAAATGTGAACTCCATGTCCTAGTTTCCTTTCAAATCGTCGCCTGGAAGTAGCTTGGATTTACCCCTTCCCTAGAAGTTGTTTTAGAGCAAATAATAAACTTTTCTGAGAGAAATTAAATGTTTTTTCCTTTGTCAATCCACCACCCTATTTCAGCACATGTTAATCTCTTGCCTGATCTCTAGCAAGAGGTTCTTTGCTTGGGTCATTACTATAACCAGTTAACTATTCCTAAGAATTCAGTCAGTTCATTCTTGTGCAACCAGAATCAAGTTATTAGTTACCGATTACTATAATCTCAATAAATGTTAGTTCCTTCCCTGTCCATCCAACAGTCATACCTGCTAGAGGAAAAGAAAAAAAAAAAAAGAAAAAACAATGGTTTTTCTATAATTAACAAATTAAGTACAAGAGGTCTGCATTATCTGAGGATGATTATCAACAGCAAAAAGGTCACTTAAATCCATTTGATAATGTGGTAACCAAAATTTTACCGTATGGTACAAAAGAAGGATCAACCTAAGTACTTTCTTTTTATTTATTTACTTATTTATTGGGGGTATTTATTTATTGGGGGGGGGGTACCAGGGATTGAACTCAGGGGTATTAAAGTACAGGTTATAGAACCCAGGGACAATTTACCACTAATGAGCCACATCCCCATCCCTTTTTTTTTTTTAATGAGGGTCTTGCTATGTTGTCCATACTGGTCTCAAACTTGTGTGGGCTTGAGCTGAGGTTGTAGCTCAGTGGTAGAGGGCTCCCCTTGCATGTGTGAAGCACTGGGTTCGATCCTCAGCACCACATAAAATAAATAAATAAAATAAAAAGGTATTGTGTCCATCTACAACTAAAAAAAAAAAAACTGTGGGGGCTTAAACCATACTCCTGCTTCAGCCTAGTTAGGTCTACAGGCATGTTCCAGCATACCTGGTAAACTCCTACATTTTTTGTTTGATTGAGTATTGGTGATGTTTATCGTACTCAATTTATCAGGTAGAGACTGGCCAATATGTAATTTCTTGTTGTGATTTTTGCTTCACTTTGCAGTCTCAACAAATTTCAGGAAATAGGTATGATAACAATTGAGCAATGAGCCTGAGCACAAACTCCACAGCCTGGTTTTTTGAGTTCTCAGCTAAATCTCTTGAATCTTAACTCCCACAGTCTCTTATCTGTCTGTTGTTACTAGTACTAATATACCCAAGTCTGTGAGAAATTGATCATTTGTCTTCCTTCCCTTCAGTGGAAGGTTGTACTTTCTGCCTAACCCTAAAACTAGCTCATATAGCAACAGAAATTATGGTGTGCCTTTCAGGGAAGAGTACTTTGTTTGCCTGCAGATCTAGGAAAGAGGCAGGGATTCACCAAATCTGTGAATCATAAAAATGTGTTTGCAAATGTTAGATTCATCCCATATATGTAGAGTTTGATTGTTTTGTTTTTTATTTTGTTTTAAGCAGGGTAGAGGGAAAGGTTGAGTTTGCCAAACTTTTTCATAATTTTTCAACCTTGTCCCAGTTAGTATCTCTTTCTTTACTTGTGGGTTCCTTCCAGTAGGAATGCTTTCCCTGCTTTCTTGGTCACTAATTATATCTCAGTATCAAAACTACCTTTTAAAAGTTTAAGAATCTTGTAACATTTTCCCCTCACTAGAGTTTTTTGAAAATAACACATCTTAGACCTTCAGTGTCAGAAGGTCTGAACTACTGAACTGAATTAAAATGAATTATGTGAATCAAAACAGTGAATTTGAAGATGAGGGACAATCAAATGAAATTATAAAGCATTCAACATTATGTATATATGTATTTTTTAATAACGTACATTTTGGTAGTATATAGATAGTTATAAATTCTAGTTAAAGAAGTGGATCAAATTAAACAATTTTTTAAATCTTGAAATAGAGCTGCTACTGTGATAGAGCTGTTCCTGAATTGACTTAGTGCTATCACAGTAACAGAGGTAGTGGAGGATGAAGTGTGGAATTTAAACTTTCTCTTTCTTCCTTCAGCATGTTGCTTGTGACTGGCCCCAGACTGTACCATTTGGCTTGTTTTTGAAATAGTGCTAAAACAATATTTCTATCTTGTTTTGGTACTACCTTTGAGATGCTCTTATTGTCTTTTTGAAACATTTTGGGAATCTGATAGTAAAGAATACTATATACTTTTGAAGTTGCTTGTTAATCACTTATTTTTTGTTACTTAAACTGTTGATGGATTGCTTCATAATACTGCTTCTCCTTGGAACTGATTGCCCTAGAGAGGCCCAGCCTGTTTGCCACTGGTTTAATTTTAATTTTTTGGTATAGGCCTGTAGCTCCCCCCTCCCTCCAGTCTCTAATATTTTAGCTTACATATTTTTTAACACAATCTGTTGGAAACAACTGCTGTATCTTGAGTGCTGACTGAGGATTGATCTTTAGGGTATTTAATTGAGTTCAACTAACTTTTTTAAATGAAGACTAGTAGATGAGGAACTAGCCTTCAAAATTTTACTCTTTCATCCCTTGGGCAGTCAACCATACCTTTGAAAATCAGAGGGAAGCTGTACAGACAGCTGCAGAAGAGGGCCTGGCTTAAATGGCCTTCAAGTTTCATGAACTCTAAAAGGATCAGTTGCGGGCTGGTATTGTGGCTAAGCGGTAGAGCGCTCACCTAGCATGAGCGAGGCCCTGGGCTTGATCCTCACTCAGCACCACATAAAAATAAATAAATAAAATAAAGGTATTGTGTCCAACTACAACTAAAAAATAAATATTTTTTTTTAAAAAGGACCAGTTGCCCCTTTGCCCCTAAAGATACTCACATGGGGGCAGTTTTGGGGCAGCAGGCTCTATTCTTCTGTGTTACATGTTGTGGCCATTTTGTCTGGGGCTTCTGGGAATCCAGGTTAAATGCTTTCCACAGGAGAGATTAGATACCTGGTTCTTCAGTATTTTCTTTTTGTACCAGGGATTGAACCCAGTGGTGCTTAATCACTGAGCCATATCCCCAACTCTTTTTTCAATTTTTATTTTGAGACAGTGTCTTGTCAAGTTGCTTAGGGCCTCAGCCTCCCTAGCCACTGGAATAAAAGGTGTATGCCTGGATTTTCAGTATTTTCTGATGGTGCTTATGGTTTTGAAGGGTTCCCTGCTTTTAGAAGTTTGGGTATGCACTAAGAAGTTATTTGGAGTCAGTGTCACTTTTAAAAAGGACCTAGAGGATGGAGATATAGACCAATGGTAGATTGCTTTCCCAGCATGCACATGGCCCTGGGTTCAATCCTCTGCACTGCAAAAATACATATATGTAATCAAAGGAGGTAGAAATTTGACATAACCCAAGAATTTTATACCATTCTAGACATTTTATTTTGTGTATTCAATTGGGGGGGGGGGGTGCTGCTTTGTTATCTAGAAGTTATTTTCTGTTAAGAGTTAAAATTCAAAGCTTTCCTTACACATTGGCAAGTTTTCTTCTCTGGTGTGTATGTTATTAATAAAAGGGCATGACTGTCTAGAAGGTAAAAATCTACATAAAGTTTTTTTTTTTTTTTAATCTGAATTTAGTGCATGCAGGTAAAGACAAGTTGATTTTTCTACCTTTGGTTAGTTTTATCTGAGTCAGCATGCTACTTTGGTTGCAACCACTTCTCTCAATCAGTACCAGTGAAAAGTTTACCTAGTAAATCAGCATCTGAGACCTTTTCAAAGGAATATCTACCTATTTTCTTACTAGGCCTCTAGGTTTCAATGTGCTAAATGACTGTCTCTAAATATATAAATGTCTGTGTAGCTTGCTTTCTTATTACTTGCAAGTCTCTGTTCAGATGTCACCCTGATCATTCCATATGGATTACTTCCTCCCCCATCCTGCACATATCTTCCCTACTCTTTTTATCCTTTTTTTTACCTTTTCCCATAATACTTCAAGTCACCCTTTCTCCTCCCCACCAGAAGGAAAGGTCCATGAGGACAGAATCTGCCTCTATACTGGCCACTGCTGCATTCCAAGCACCTTATCTTTTTTTTTTTTTTTTTAAATATTTATTTTTTAGTTGTAGGTGGACACACTATCTTTATTTTATTTTTATGTGGTGCTTAGAATCGAACCCAGTGTCTCACGCATGCTAGATGAACGCGCTACCACTTGAGCCACGTCCCCAGCCCCCCAAACACCTTATCTTTAATGGGTCTGCTACAAGGTGCTTTAGCCAGGTCCATTAAGATAGTTAGACATTTGATTTTTAAAGGTACTTTATGAATATAAATATAGTTTGGGTTTTGTTGATTGTATTTTAAGATAGGGAAATTTGCTGACAAGGTAAAAATTAAAGATTTGATTATCACTTTAGATTCTGGAAGAAACTTTTTCCTTTACACCGATGATAACCAAAGTGATGTTTGAAGGTCTATGTAATTGCTTCCTTATCTTTGGGTTCCACATCCATAGATTCAACCAACCATGGATTGAAAATATTGGGGGAGGGGGTCATTCTTTCTGTACTGAACATGTAGACATTTTCCTTGTCATTATTCCCTAAACAACATAATATAACAACTGTTTTTGTAAAATTTACGTTAAGTATAAGTAATTTAGAGATTATTTTAAATATATGGGATGTGCTGCAATTGTGTACAGTGAATCAAAATGCATTCTGCTGTCATATATACCTAATTAAAATAAATCAATTAATAAAAACATATTGGAGGATGTGTATAAGTTGTATGCAAATATCATGATATTTTATCTAGGAGACCTGAGTATCAGGAGATTTGGGTATCCAAAGGGGAGTCCTGGGTCCAGTATCTGCCACTGCCCCCCCAACCTGAGGGTTAACTATTTTCTCTGAAGGTAAAGTTATGAGGTAGGGTAGGTTGGAGAACTGTGAAACTTCAGAGTAGTAAAGGGTTAGAGTAGCAATTAAGAAATGTAGATAAATGAGGTAACAAGGAAATGGAAAAGAAGAATGACAACAAGAAGACAGAATCAATTCACAAAACTCAACAGCTAAATAACAGTTCTTAAAAGAAAGAAAAAAAAATGCAGAGGAGGAAATTATCAATAAAGTGATCCAAGAGAGGTTCCCTAAAAAGAAGCACAGTGTGAAGTTTCTGTACTGGAAGGACCCACTTGAGTACTCCTTATAATAATGTCAGTGGGAAGACTCTTTCTTGGTCATAAGCTTCCCAAAAAAGAAAACAGGTCACATGGAAAAAAGGATGAGGAATCAAAATAGCTTCAGACTTCTCAACAACAAGACAACTATGCAGTGCCTCCAGATTATTAACAAACTGAAAGGGTAGGGAAAAAAGACTCTCAGAGGGGCAAAGTCCAAAAAATGAAGGAGGAAACTAAGAAAGAGGAAGTAATGTGTGATAATGGATCAGGGACCTGCTTTATTCATGACAGATCTTCTAGGACTAGTTGACTGTACAACTGTACTTTGATACCTGTTGAAACCGTAATATTGATGGTACACAAATGTGAGTGTGTGCAATGCCACTGAACTGTAAACTCAAAATTGTTAAAAGGATAAATCCATTTACCCCAACTTATTAAAAAGGAGAGAAGATAAAAAATGCCAGCACAGGAAACTGTTAAGTTAGATGTAAAAAGTTGCTAAGTGAGGGCTGGGGGTATAGCTCAGTTGGTAAAGTACCACCTGGCATGCATAAGGTCCTAGGTTCAATCCCCAGCACCAAAAAAAAAAAAAAAGTTGGTGGGTGTAGAGAGTGGTGTGTAATCTTCCCACTGTTTTCTTTTGGAAAAAAGTTTTAGATATGGAATCAGAAAACCTGATTAAGAGACTGTCCTCCAGGTGCACAGCAGGAGTTAGTGAATGTGAGTAAACTGCTTCTAACTGAAAGAGCCTGGCTTCTAAATTTGCTTTTCCATCTAGGGTAGTTCCACCACATATCAACAAAGGAGAAGCAGCTTTAATGGTATATAATTTGCCATTTGAATCTCTTGACTAGTCGCCTATGGACAGCTATTTGTTTAATTCAGAAAAAAATTTAGTCTAAACAAATCTCATTATCTTACAGCGGGAACTTCTCACTGAGGACTAGCTGGATTGAAAATGGAGAACCAAGAACCAACAGATTCTTCCCGGAATACCAAACAGACTATTATTTCAGAGGAGGTATAATTTGTTTTTCACTTTCCTTTTCCCTTCCCACATAAGTCTAAATTTAAGAGAAGTATTTATGTTGTTTGTTGTTGCAGATGGATAATTTTAAACATTCTTCTACTCTCGTTTTAGGGCTTTGGCACTTTGTTTTTTCTTTTTCTTTTTTTTTTTTTTTTAAGGAAAAAGAAGTTTTATTGTTTTGCTAGCAAATGAGAAACACAGGTTAGTCCTTTCCCAGAGTCTGCAATTCTGGCCATTAGTGGGAATAGAGTTTTTAAAAAAGTGATTCAAAGGCAACATTCCAAATATTCTCCCCCCAAAGTTATAATTCACTTGTCAATCTGGGAGATAGTCGTTCCTTAAATCTTCTAGTTCAAGTACTTTTTGCTCTTATGTGACAGCAATAGTTTATCCCTCTTAGTTATATGTATGGGTGAAATGAGACTGTAAGTAGATTTTGACTCTTAATAGAAAATCCTTAATTCTTATTAAAATAATCTACTTCCCTGAATAGAAAGGCAAAACTATGTGGGTTTTTTTAAAACTTTGATATTTCATATTTAGTTATCATATCTTAGCTGTTCGTGATCCAACATGTATGTTTAAGAACCTGAATTGGGGCTGGGGTTGTGGCTCAGTGGTAGAGCACTCACCTAGCATGTGCAAGGCACTGGGGTTCAATCCTCAGCGCCACGTAAAAATAAATAAAATAAAGATATTATGTCCAACTACAACTAAAATATACATATTAAAAAAAAAGGAACCTAAATTATTAGTTGTAGTCCAAATTCCACTGACTTTGTAGAACTAAAGTCTGTCTTGTATGTTATTCAGTTTAGTTTTTTACTAAACTCTTCTTGCAGGAACGATTGCAGTGGATAAATTTTAAATCCTTCATCAATTCTGATCTTGGCACCTTTCTGGAATTATTTTTTATTTAAAAGTTTTTCCGTTGTCTGTGAACAGATCTGCTGATAATTTTTAGGTTGCTGCCGGGAAGAAGTGAAAGATAGGATAGTAAGAAAAAGGCTACTGCTTTAAGTATACAGTGAAACTCTCTTGGTTCAGTATAGTGTCATAGGTAAGTTAGTCCTTGTAACCAAAACTCAAACAGCTAGCCTCAACAGTCCCAGGGACTGTCTTAGATTGGGTAGACAGATCACATGTCAGGGTAGGAAACTTAATCCTGGACCTGGTTTCCCCACAATTAGCTTTCCAGTATAATCATCTATGGAAAATACATTAATAAAATTTTACCCACGCACACACCTATGTAGCTAATACCCAGATGAGAGGATAGAACTTTAGTAGGAGTATCCCAGAAGACCTCTTACCCTTGGTGCTCCCATCTAATTGCCCCCACTTCCTCCATCCCAGAAGTTTCAATTTTTTTACTTGTTGGTGCTGAGAATTACACCAGAGCCCTTGCACATGCTTCCTCTGAGCCATGCTCCCATTTCCTGTCCATTTTGACTGTCACTTATTTTCACTTCTTAATAATACCTCAAAAACTCCAAAGAGAATCAGAGCTAGCCTTTAGGAAAAACAACTTTGAATATTTATTCTGAAATGAAAAGTTGCCCAAAATTATTGGGAGGGAAGCATGATTATTGAGGTGGGGGGACTACATATCAAAAATCTGAACAAAAAATACCTTTTAGATAAAAAACCAACTGGGTTAGAAAGTTTCCCAACTTACTATCTGATCTCATTTTAGTTAATTTCAGAAGGAAAATGGGTCAAGCTTGAAAAAACAACTTACATGGATCCTACTGGTAAAACTAGGTAAACGTTTTCTTCTCTTATAAACTGATCAGTATCTTGGTTCTCTGGATCTCTGTTGAATATTTAACATAACTTTTTTTTATGTTTTCCTCATTATAAACTTTTAAATAAGAACTTTAATGAAGATGTTTTTCCACTGTTAGAATGTTTGGATCATTGATATTATGAATAAAATTAGGCTGTAAATTTGTTACAATAACTAATCAGGAAACTATTTTAACACCATTTTCCGCAGTAGACTAGTGTGGAACTAAACTTTTATGTCAAACCTAATTTAGTTGCCAAGACAGCAGAATAATTAACAATACATGTAAACAATACTTGTAAAACCAATACTTTAATCTCTGAATTAGAAAAATTTAAAGAGAAAACAAAAACATAGCTGGTTTTAAGGTAATACCTAGATGTTTATACCTTGTTCATAGAATGTAAATTGGAAGAAAAACCCATATCATAATGCATATTTTCACTCGTTGTAGCAAATAGCTAATAATCCACTTCTGAGAATGTGCTGAGAAAATTATCTCTTGTTTAGACTCAGATTTATAAATTAAAAGTTAAAAAGTTAAAAGAGGCTGGGTGCAGTGGTGCATGCCTATAATCCCAGCTGCTTGGGAGGCTGAGGCAGGAGTATCATGAGTTCACAGCCAGCCTCAGCAAAGGCGGTGAGGTGCTAAGCAACTCAGTGAGACCCTGTCTCTAAATAAAATACAAAATAGGGCTGGGGATGTGGCTCACTGGTTGAGTGCCCCTGAGTTCAATTCCCAGTACCAGGCACAGTAGCACAGGCCTGTAATACCAGCGGCTAGGGAGACTGAGGCAGGAAGATCGTGAGTTCAAAGTCAGCCTCAGTAAAAGTGAGGTGCTAAGCAACTCAGTGAGACCCTGTCTTTAAATAAAATGCAAAAATAGGGCTGGAAATGTGGCTCAGTGGTCAAGTGCCCCTGAGTTCAATCTCCAGTACCCCCGCCCCCACCAAAAAAAAAAGAAAAATCTCCGTGTGGTGGCATACACCTGTATTCCCGGCTACTTGGAAGACTGAGGCAAGAGGATCCCAAGTTCTAGGCCAGCCTCAGGAACTTAGCAAGACCCTGTCTCAAATTTTACAAAATGAAAAAGGACTGGGGATATAGTTCAGTGCTAGAGCATTCCTGGATTCAAGCCTCCTTACTATTAAAAAAAAGAAAGTTAGGGCTGGACTGGAGATTGTAGCCCAGGTATATAGATAGCCCTTGCCTAGCATGCACAAGGTCCTAGGTTCAAGCTCTAGCACTGCAAATATATGTGTGTGTGTGTGTGTGTGTGTGTAACTAATTGTTATGGTATATTTGAAGAAAACCTAGTAAAATGGGAAAAGTTAAATAGATTATTTACCTAATGAAACATAATGAGTAAAACAAAATATGAAAATTAAATCACATGATTTATCCAGATTACATGATTAATATTCATTATTATAAAAATTTCATTTGTTAAGTGATCAGATAAAAATACATAGCTTCTCTGTGGGTAGACACATCTGTCATCAAGGTGAAGAAAATATATGGATTCGCAAATTTGAACAATTTTTGATTAGATCTAGTAAATTAGCAAAAAAACATTATTAAGACCTGGTGTTGGAGAGCTAGAGGAAACATTAAGATATTTATACTGCACTGTTGACTCAAAACCCAAAAGTAAGAAAGCTAACACACTATGCCATTATCATCCTCGAAGACTGTAATATTTAAAATATTAAGTGAATTTGATATTTTAAAAGGTAAGGGATATGGCCAAACCCAATACAGAAATGTGGCAAGGCTTCAGGGAGCACAGTATATTCACATGTATTTATATTTGCGAAAGTATATACAGACATTGGAATCCAATATATTATATGGTATGGTTCTCTTTTTCTTATAAAATTAAGTTTATAACACAAAATGCAACCATTAACACTAATTAGTCTAAGAATATGTGTTGGTTTATGCCATCTATCTCTTCACCTTGCTAGTCATCTTCCCTTCCAACAATTAATTAGGAATGTACACCAGAGTAATTTGGGGATTTTCTTCAGAATACTCAAGTCTAGATCTCATTTACGTTATTTCAATAATTTGGGAGTGGACCCTACCTTCTACCAACCTAATTGTACATGTTTATTTCCATTCTTCATCATATAAGTCGTCTTGCTGACCTCTGATGAGATCTTATATAAACCATTAATATTTTTGTACTGGAATGTCAAGCTTTAAAGACAGAATCTCTGAACTTTCTAGTAGGCCACATTCTATAAATTTATAAGAATGTGTTCTCTATTATCTGGTATAAAAGCATATGCAGAAAAGATAAAATAGCAGCTATTTTAGTCCACTGTCTTATTCACAGAAGAAAGGATATGAAATTAATTTTAGAAGTGTAAAGACATACTGTTAGTAAGTCCCTACATTGACATTCAGGGTAGTGCTGGAGTCATCCTTTGTGACCATCCAACCTCATGGAAACAGAATTCTAAAGCCAGAAGAGATTTTTGAGATAATGTATTTGTTCCCAGGTTTTAGAAATGAGAAAACATTTTCCAGGAGATTGTAGTTTTAGTTTAACTCACATGCAAGTAGAGATTAAGACTTTCTTACTCCCATTGAAAAGTAATCTCTCAAGAGAGTCCCTTTAAAATTGTTAGAGCTCTTCTGGGGACACTGTTGTTCTAGTATTTCTTAAAAATACATCTTATAGTTTATTGCTGAAACTTTGTGGCTCATTACTGCTTATTGACTTCATCTTGACCACTATAATGATGCTACTCTTTTTGTTTCCCTTATTCCTAGTGTATTTGGGATGGGACCTTCAGTGCTTTTTCCAGCACTATCTTCTTCAGTCTTTAGGACTAACCTTAAGAGGCAGCAGAGGGAGCTATGCCAAAAGGTGTTTTATCTCTTGCAACCTGTATTACCTACTTATCAGAAATTGCTTGTTGGTTGGCTTCTTGCTACTAACAGGAATGTCGGGCTGCTGTGAGTTGTCATAGTAGTCTTTATTTTCATGGGTTCATTTTTACACACATTTGCCTTTTAGAATTTGGGTATGATGCTGAAAGATATACAGGGTTTTTTCCCTTTATTTTTAAACCAGATTAAATATCAGAAAATTTTTTATAGAAATGGGGCAAGGTCCAAACCTTGGGGACCACTAGATAAAAAGTATGAGCAAGAGGGTTTCTCATAATAGTACATTTCATAACCCTTACTACTGGGCTGCAGATATTGACTCTTTTCTTATTCCAATTCCCAGAGCCACCCAGATCTCTCACTTCCTTTAGAAGAGATCTAAAATTGTTTGCCTCTCCGCTCCCATTTTTTACCTTTTTTTTTTTCTACTTAAGGGAGGAGAGCATAAAGGGAGAAGTTTCCTGTTATGCTCTTTCCCCTTTAAACAGCATGATTTTTTCAGTTACTGCATTCTCTATATAGTTTGCTCAATGTTCCTGTCAAGGAAGTGGATTAGTACAGACGTTACCAAAACCTGAAGTAACATAGCCAGGAACAGATATCTAACAAGGAGTAAAGCCATAAAAGGGAGCAGGAATTTGCTGTTACCCCACTTTTTCCCTATAGGGACCATTTTTTCCCCCTTAGACAAAACTTCACATATGCAAAATAGAGCACTTACCTCGATTTAATAATTCCTCAGTAAAGGGGAAAGTTCTACTTTCTTAAACTGTGTACTTTAGGTCATATATTTTAAAATCTATGTAAATAATGTCAGTAGTTGGCATTGTGCATAGGACAAGGCTGGGATCTTCCTGGGGCTTACTTTGCATCACTGCTTAACAGCCTTCACAGCTGCACTCACCAGCTGCCCTGCTCACCTGCAGACTGATGATCCAAACTGAAGTGTTTTGAGAGTGGCAAAGCAAGTGCCTAGCAGGCTTTCTGTTAGATGGTGCCCAGAGGGTTAGGTGTAGGGTGGCAATGGTTTTCTTTGATCATTTTGGAAACTCTAAGTACAGTTGGCTTTTTAAATAACAGATCTTTATAGTCTTGGTCTTCTTGGTCAGTATCATAAGGATATTTGCATGTGTTGCATTTATGAAGTTCTGGTTATACATGGAAACCTAAGAACATTCTCCTTTAGCACTAACAGTTTTTTTCATCGTCTCTGTCTGAACAGAACTTGGGAAACAGTGAAACGTACAACCAGGAAAGGACAGTCTGCTGATGGTATGAGTCTTATAACTCTCTTTATAAAGAAAGTTACACAGATAATTGCAGGAGAGTATTTAATATAACCAAAATCTCAGAGAAAAGAGTTACATTCAGTTATGTTCTTTTACCTGAAAAATCTCCTTTTTTTTTCCAGTTCTATGTAACTAAATAAAGCTTTTTTTTTTTTTTTGTATTGTTTTGTTTTACTGAGGATTTAACCCAGGAGCTCTTTACCACTGAGCTACATCCCTACATCCTCAGATTTTTTTTTTTTTTTTTTTTTTTTTTGGATTCTCAATGAGTTGCCATGGCTGGCACCCACTTAAATCAAGCTTTCTTTATAAAGAACTTCTGGTTCTTGTTTTCTAAGCTCAGAACGGTATTTTTTAGGTGAGGTGTACATATTTTTATAGCCAAATATAAATCTTAAAGCCACCCTTTGTGTCTATATTTGCTGTTCAAAGATCCAGGTGAGAGCCCTCAGCTTGGTAAAATGATTTGGCACAGCTTCTTGCCTATCAGCCCCTTGCTTTATAAGTTAATGTGAATTGGGAAAAGACTGTTTTTTCAGTTCACCTTTCCTCTCCTTTCATGAGTGATTTGACTGCAAAGACCTCAGAAACAATCCTGAAAATTATTTCTGGCATTGGGGAAGTAGGTCTTTTCTTATTTTTCCTTTTTATTTTTCTGATGTCTATTTTTACTATAAGCTGAGTAGTTTTGCTGCAACTCTTGTTCTTACCTGAAGCAAAAGCATTTAAAAGGAGCCAAGTCCTCCTGCCAGGTGGTTCGTATTTTCCAGAACCCAGGGGCTTTTTGTTTTTTAGTTTTGTTTTGATTAAGGCCAAGTTACTTGGGAGGAAAGACCTTTTACTCTGTTATATAACCAGTCTAGTTAGCATACACTAGAAGCAGTGGAATTTACTTGGTTTCTTGCTTAATGGAATTGCAGGAGCACGGAGATCACTAACTCACAGTGGTCCAGCTGC
The DNA here is from genome assembly GCF_021218885.2 of Marmota monax. NCBI lineage: Eukaryota > Metazoa > Chordata > Mammalia > Rodentia > Sciuridae > Marmota > Marmota monax. The sequence goes on from NW_026692356.1 coordinate 3,626,402, forward strand.
TGCACAGTGAGTGAAGGTTCTGCCTAGAGGTCCGTGTAGACTGAAGCTTCATGTCCTTGATGCTATGTGAAATACTTGGTTTCAGTTTGGTTTTATTTGTTAAGAAAGTGAGGTGGGCATGGTGACATCCACCTATAAGCCCAGGCAGGAGGATCAGGAATTCGAGGCCAACCTGGGTAACAGGCAACATAGGTAGGCCTTCTCTCTCTCTCAAAAAAAGTGACAGTTAAAATGAGCTTTTTATTTAAAAAATCAAGCACAGAAACCTGATTATTTTTTAGTTACAGTTTTAAATGAGAGTTCCAATGTTAACTGCCAACACTAAAGATTTAAGTTAATTTCTTATTGCTTACTGGGAAATTCAGAGTAGATTCTGGATGCAGAAGTCTGGGGCTTTAGTTGGATTGCTCTGAGCAAATTGCTGGTCTAGGCTAACCTTTCTTAGAGATTACCTTGCTTTCATTTCCTGGTGACAGGTGTAGCAGTCATCCCAGTGCTCCAGAGAACTCTTCATTATGAGTGTATTGTTCTGGTTAAACAGTTCCGACCACCAATGGGCGGCTATTGCCTAGAGTTCCCAGCAGGTGAGTAGCTGAGAAGGAACAAACATCATGTTCCTTCTCAGGGACTGTTGAGCAGGGCAGTGCCTGAGAACTGCAGTGCTTAGATCTTTAACACCTTTTCATCTGTCCATGTGGTTTTAAGTAAAACAGAACCATTTCTGTTGGGAGGCTCTACCAGGCCACCAGCCGTACTCCAGTGATCCACTGAATCCAAGAAGATGATGTGAGGCAGGGTGCTATGGCCCACCTTTCCATGCCATCCCATCCACCTCTCTGCAGTGTCTCTCTCCAGTCTCTCTTTAAGTAATTACTGTTCCTTACTTTGTCAACTTATTTCATTTCCTGTCACTAGCAATCTGCTCCTGATAAGAAATTTAGTAATAAGCAGATCAGACTGAACTCCAAAAAACCATAAATGAAAAAGACAATTTGATCTACCATCTATAAACAGGAGAAGGAAATTTTCTTAATTTCAATATTTTTTCAGTTATACAGTAATTAAAGCAATCCAAAATTTAGTGCATTATATTATTATAGGACTTTATTGGATTATCCCTGTCTAAAAAGATGAACTCTTATTTACTTGTCATTAATGGTGCAAGTGTTGTGTTTTGGAGTGTACTTAGTGGTGAAGTGCATACTGAGCATGCATGAGGCTCTGGGCTCAATCTTCATAACCACCACCAAAAAAAAAAAAAAAGAAGAAGAAGAAGAAAAAGCCCAGTTCATGGTAACATACAGTGAGAGCTATTTCATTTCTCATTTACTTGCCATTTTACTAAAGAAATTAATAAGATTCAAAGTAACTGAGTAACCTGCAGTTCACTTTTTCTTTACATTGTTTTATTCCATTCAAGCAAAAGAATCTGAATTGCCACTCTCCTCCCACTTGTCCTATTTGCTTCTCACAATAACCATAATGGTCATCTGAAGTCCACAAGCCTTCAGTTTACTCCTTTCTGGCATTTAATTATAAGACCTCAGTATTTTTCTGTGGGACAGAAAGGCAAGATAGATAAAGCTGCTTTTTGTGCTATGTCACATAGTTGACTCCCAAAAGTAGCCATTTAGCCACCAACCAAGTCACTTTTCCTTAGAAACACTGTGCTTTACAAAAAGACTGTTGATATATCATCGTCATGAAAAAAATCCAGATCTAAATAAGAGGAATGTATTCTTTTAAGTTCTAAATTCCAGTCAGCTTTATCTTTAAAACCACTTTACATGGTCCTCTGACTCATCTAACAACTGAGCTATGCTAGAAGAATGAAAAGTTGCAAAGAAATTGAATTCCCCTATCCCATCTTATAAGTGATCTGGACTTCCAGGTCTCATAGATGACAATGAAAGCCCAGAAGCTGCTGCTCTTCGGGAACTGGAGGAAGAAACTGGCTATAAGGGCGACGTTGCTGAATGTTCTCCAGGTTTGTACTGCTTGCCAGGTGTGCACTTTGGACAGTATCTTGAAAATCACTAGATTCCTCTGTATAAAGGGATCAGTTATTTGGATGTTCTTTATACTCAGAATGCAAGTGACTGTTATTTCAACTAATTCACTGAAGAGAATAGGTTATAATTGGTCTCCTCAGGAAAGCAGGTAGAAACAAGAAGGACCTGAACTTGGAGGAGAATCATGAAAGTTAGATGCCTTTCAGAATTTCCCCCATTCTAACCTTTAGTACTTTCTCACCTCATCCATGTGCCACACTCCTCACTAGAAGTATCCTTTTTTCTTGTAACTAGGCAGTTCCACCTAATACCTCAGACTTAACCAAACCTGACTCAGTAACTCTGAGGAAAATGGGAGAAATGTGTGTGAAATATATTAGTATACATATACTCTGCAGTCCCGTAGCATGTACTGACTGAATATATAACTGTAATATTGCTTTATCAATTCTGTAACTATGAATCCCCAGCCTGTCTTCTTAGGATATTTAAGTAGTAAGACAAATGAGAAAAGGGACTAAAGCATCTGACTGGTTTCTTAAGATGAGTTGTCACTGCTCTCCATAGTTGTATGTATGGATCCTGGTTTGTCAAACTGTACCACACACATCGTGACAGTAACCATCAATGGAGATGATGCAGAAAATGTAAGACCTAAGCCAAAGCCAGGTAAGTGTGTGTTGGCTATGCTGAAGGAGGCTGAATTGCATTAAGTATCCTTTTAATTTGTTAAATTCTTTTGTTAAATGAATCATAATCTTCCATTCAAAGCATCATAGTCTTTTAGAGGTACTTTAGTATTCTCGTCTGTTTTCCTAATTTGGGTAGTTTAGCATTTTTCTTTCATTTGATTGATTTTTATTCTTTATTTAAAATGTTAAATTACACATTTCTATATTTTTTATATGAAGTTTATTCCCACTTAGTAAAAGGAGCTACAGGCCCAAATATAAAGTGAGAAACTTCAACACCACCTTGATTTCTGTATTCCCGTATATTGTAAGAATGACAAGTATTGTTAAGGGGCAGATGTTTATCAACTATTCCTTATGAGTTTTATATTTAGAGAATGTGTTAGGATATTCTTTGTTCTAAAATATTTATCAAGTTTGGGGTCAAGCTTTCAATTCCATGTCCTCTCTTCCACCTCTTAAAGGGAGTATTTATATACATACCACAGTAAATCATGTATGAATGGGAATTTTTATAATTTCTTACCCTTTTTAGTTATTCCTGCTTCAGTGTTTAATTGCAACTAATTTTAAATGCTTAGTATTTAAATTGCAAATATAACATGCTATGGAAAACAGTCTGGCAATTCCTCAAAAAATTAGATATAGAATTACTATGAGATCTAGCATTTCCATTCCTAAAAGAATTGAAAGCAGAGACTCGTATACTTGTACATCCACGTTCACTGCAGCATCATTCACAGTAGCCAAAAGTGGAAACCACCTAATGTCCATCAGCAGATGAATGGATAAACAAAATGTAGTCTCTGCACACAGGGGAATATTCAGCTATCATAAAAAAAACTTGGTGTGGTATGCTACAACATGTATGAACCTTAGAAACATTGTGCTAGGTGAAATGGGCGCAACACAAAAAAAACAAATATTATTTGATTCTACTTCTATGAAGTACCCAGAACAAACAAATTAATAGACACAGAAAATAGAGATTACAATAATTATCCATTATTTTTTAATGGGTTCCAAGTTCCTGTTTGGGGTGATAGATAGTTCTGAACATTACATCACTGATTCATAGGGGGTTAAATTAATTCTGTGGGTTAGAACACCAAAGTTATTAGTGTCCATTTTCATCTAAGATCTTTATTCTCTTAACATTCTTGGTCCTAGTGAAACATTTCAGTATACAAAAATACTGCAGTGCAATGTTGATACCCAAGAGAAAATCCATTATCATATGTATGCTGGTGGTCATCATTAGTGTGGTACAATTTTTTAAAATAAACTATCATGCCCTTAAAAAAAAAAAATGGCCAGAAAGGTAAATTTTATGTATATTTTACCACAGTATACAGATATTACATCTACATATGTACATTATAGAATATGCTTTTAAATTTTCTTATTAAGCCCTTGATTTAGAGAATAATAACTTTGTACTATTGGAACTTGTTTTGTCATGAGATAACTAAAGTTGGTAGAGAATCAGGTCTCTGTTAAATAGCCATTTTGATATGTCTTACATTATTAAAAGTTTTCCAAGGTATTACCCTTGCAGTCTTGCTAAAATGTTCTCCTTCTGTTGTTTATTTTCAGGGGATGGAGGTATGTTATTCGACTTCCAGTTGCTGACCACTTGTATGGCTTAGTATAGTGATGACGCTACAGTCATTTTGGGTTGTTTTGGTGGGCTCTTGTTATTTAGCTCTGTTTTCATTTGAACTTTGTTTATTTAGAATTTGTGGAAGTAATTTCTTTACCAAAGAACGACCTGCTGAATAGACTTGATGGTAAGCATCCTTAAGATTATTACCCAACTTTCTCTATTTTCCTTGGCCCCATCGCTAGCAAATGAGTATTAAAAGTAACTCCCATTTCTTTATCTTAATGTCCAATACCTAGAAACCATTGTGAAAACTGCCATTGACATATAGTAATTTTTTTTCCAGCTGGCATGGAATTTTAGAATATAAGCAAAACATTCTATATTCAAGTGAAAGCCTTTAGTAGGGGCCTTTGTTCCCCTACAAAATTGTTTTAAGATTATATTCCTGTTCAAAACTAGCCAAAACTATTCTGTTCAATCTTTATTCCATAGTAGTGCAAAGGCGTAAATGGATATGCCTTAGTTTTCCCTCAACTGTGTCTTGGATGGTTCTTTGTGCAGGATGTAAGTTAAAGGAGAATTTAACAATATTTCTTCAACAAATATTTGTAGTATCTACTGTATACCATGATAAACTGATATAATGAACCAAACTAACTAGCTGTGTGACCCTTTTTAAATCACTGGTCATGTAGTTCCATTCTGTAACTCTTGGCCAGTCCATCTTACAGGGATTTTGTAAAAATTCTGTTATGTGGAAAGATGTCCTTCATATAACTGCCTCAGGCGATACTGCTAATGCAGACATGACAAGGGCTGTTCCAGGAGTACTCTGTGCCGGCTGGGTAGATTTCTGCTCATTTACAAAGGAGAGCCTTTTCAAAATTTAAATATTTTATTGGTTATAGTTCAGGAAATTGATACCTATTTTTTCTACAATTTTTAAGTAATTATTTCACACATTAACTTGAAGCATTATTTGCTCAGAAGCTTTTTAGAGTGTCTCTTCCTTCCATGACTACAAGTGGCTTACAATTTCACTTCAAAGCAGATCACTCTGAAATGTCTGTTACTGGTTTGAAAGGTAAAGTGGGTATCTTTCAAAAGCTACTGTGAATTCAGACTCTCAGCCTCTGTCCCTACTTTACCTTTTAAAATACTAGACCTAAAGTAGAAACCACCTCAAGATCTTAAAAACAGACTTCAAAATAATCATAGCATATTAAAGAGAGATACCATTCTGAGAAAGCCATGTCAGTGGCTAATATATAATACAGAGGGGAATGGTGGCTCATGCCTATAATACCTGCAATTAGGAAGGTTGAGACAGGAGGATTGCAAGTTCAAGGCCAGCCATACCAACTTAGGAAGGCCCTAAGCAAACTACAAAATAAAAAGGGCTGCAGATGCAACTCAGAGGTAAAGCACCACTGGGTTCAATCCTCAGTTTAACTAAATAAAGAGGCAATACAGCTCATAGTTGCACATTCCTGACTTGATTTGAGGCTCAGCTGATTATTTATGACTTCAAACAAGTCTTGATCTCTAAACTCTACCTCTGAGGAGGCATGGATAAAATTAAATGGGACAATGTAGGCAAAGCACTTGGCATCCAAGTGCTTAAGTGCTACACACCATCAGTTTTTATTCTTTCTTCCATTAAGAGAATATCCTCTTTAAAAAATGTCTTTCTATGCCCTGTCTCCCACCTAATTTGCCTTTGTTTCTGATCTTAGAAGAGGGGGAAAATAGAGCAAGAGAAGGAGGAGGAAAGGGAGGAAGAGAGAAAAAGATGAAAGAACCAGTTTGCCTAACCTTAGTAGATATAGTAATCAAGTAATGTATTCAACAAGGGACATTTGAGAAGGTGTAAGGAAGGTATTTTAAGATCAGTTTGCCACAAAGAATAGCATTCAACACTTATTGAGCATCTGCCATACATAAGTGAGCAGGACATGATCCCTGCCTTCAAGGATCAAATTATCTTTGAGATTGTTCCCAAACAAATGGCTAGGCAAACTACACGTTCAAAGTCTGACATCCTCCATTGGAGTGAAAAACAAGTTCCCACTAAGGCCTATTATAATTCTGAGAACACATTCTTGGTAGTATTCTTCCAGGCCTAACATGCACATATTTCAGCCTGCCAAGGGGAAATGTGCACCCTCCGGTGATGGGAGAATCATCACCTTGGAGTTTCAGAAGAGTAAACCCAGAGCTGTAAATGAAGTATAACCATTGGATCTGTGAACTTACAGCTTTGCTGTCTTAACATGTAAAATCATTATCCTTGGTGTTCTATCTTGTGCTGGGAATGGGATCCTACTTTTCTGTCCTTCATTCTTCCTTTGGAGTGGGATCTCTGAAGATAGAAAATATTATTACGAGCATCTAGCCTATGAACAGGCAAATACTAGTTGTACAGTAAATATTGAAAGTGTTATCCATTGTTAAGTGCATTTTCTAAGTTATATTTTTTGCTTCCTGCAGCTCTAGTAGCTGAAGAACATCTTACAGTGGATGCCAGAGTCTACTCATATGCTCTGGCGCTGAAACATGCAAACACGAAGCCATTTGAAGTGCCCTTCCTGAAATTTTAAGGCCAAAGAGGACACTGGCCCTGTTTTTGTAAATGAGACTACTAGGTCTTCTTCACAAAGACTTTGTATTCAACTTAGTTTAATGTAGATTTGAAATTAGTTTTTTCATAAAATAAAAGCAGCACAAAATGCATGTGGTGGTATGGAACTGTAATTACAGGTAGGCTACAACCTTTAAAATTTAAAATCTAGCTAATATTAATGGAAACAAACAAATGCAGGTGTCTTTACTACAAGTTTTATTTCTTTAAACCCAACTACTACTTTTTTAACCTAATCTAAAAGGTAGGATAGGAAAACAAACTTGAGTTCCAAATTGGGGCAAATCTTTCCACCCTCAACATCTAAAATAAAAATTCTGTTGCTGGGTATGTATATACCTGTTTTCTGCATTAGTGTTTTTAGTTTTGAAGAAAGAGACCTATATAGGACTATTTTGGCCTCTCCTAATTGAATTGTTATATGAAATCCAACTGGGCAATACAGTATGTAAAATCAATAGAGAATAACATTTGTGATAAACAGTATATGGTGACTTGATAACCATCCAATTACTGAAGGTGACCCAGCTTTTAGATAATGAAAAATGATTGATTCTACTCAATATACCAGGCGAAGAGACTAGTGAAAATCCATGGCCCTTCATTAAGCATGTACACTATACTTTCGATCTGATTTCCTATATTTATCTCAGAATATACTTGTGAAAACAGATCCATAGGGCTGGGGTTATGGCTTAGTGTTAGAGTGCTTGCCTAGCATGTGTGAGGCCCTGGGTTCGATCCTCAGCACCACAGAAAAATAAAGGTATTGTATCCATCTAGAACTACAAAAAAAAAAAAAACAGATCCATAATAAGATTGACATGGTTTGGGGCACTAATATCATGATGTCAAACCAGAAGTATAGGCAGTAAGATTAGCTAATACTTGAAGCCCAAACTGAAGGGAAACGTGGGAATAACTGGTGCATGCCATGCCTGAAGTCCAACACCTAAGAGTTCTACCAATGTTCCAGGGCCATTTAATTTTTCAGCTTCCAACAGCTCCAGCATAATTGTCTTTTCAGTTTGGCCTCTCAAAGAAGTCAGGATGAGGCCAGGCATAGTGATGCATCCTTGTAATCCCAGGGTTTGGTAGGTTGAGGCAGGAGGACTCTAAGTTGCAAGGCCAGACACAACAATTTAGCAAGACCCTAAGCAATTTGAGAGAGATCCTGTCTCAAAACAAAAAATGGGCAGGAGATATAGCTCAGTGATAAAGCACCCGTGTTCAACCCCCAGTACCATCTCCTGATGGAGAGGAAGCGGGGAAGGAACATGGATACTATGAATTAACTGGATCTAGGGATAAAGGTAGGCCCCTTGTCTAGCACCTGCTAGGCACTGGGTAAAATCCTCAGCCCCACATACATAAATAAATATAAATATCCAACTACAACTAAGATATATATAAAAGCTGCTCATACATGTCCTTCTTTTAGTTGTAGATGGACACAACATCTTTATTTTTTTAATGTGGTGCAGAGAATCAAACCCAGTGCCTCACGCATGTGAGGCAAGCACTCTACCACTGAATACAGCCCCAGCCCTCATACATATCTTTATCTAGACTGAAGGATGGACAGAATTACAGGACTCTAGAATTTTATAAATCAAGTTTACTGTCCTTCTAAGTGTGAAGACTTAGCTCCATCTCCTTGCTACAACAGTAACTTTTTCCTATGCCTCTTTAGTTAAAATCTTTTTTAAAATCATGGGTATCATGATTCTCCAAAGGACGTTTCCTATCATTTCCAAAATTACTCTCCTCCTTTGAAATCAAGAAGAGACAAGGCAGAGATAGACTCCAGCACAGAACAATTCTTCCAAAGCCACTCCTATAGGAGTGATATTTAAGAAGTGAGGCTTGTAACCTCTATCTGGCCTTTCTTTCTTCCCAAGAGTCACTTAGAAGCAACAGCTAACTCCTAGAACCATCCCTAGTGCTGTTCACATTATCTGTGAACATCAAAAGGTTGTGCCTTGGAGATTAAGTCAGAGTTTGAATACTGCAGTCTGGGTGTTTTTGCTGGTCAGCACTGTTTTAGTTGCCTGAACTTAAAAAGTGATTTAACAGGGCCTGGATTGTGGCTCAGCAGTAGAGCACTCACCTAGCAGGTGCAAGGCACTGGGTTCAATCCTCAGCACCATATAAAAATAAATAAAGGTATTGTGTCCAACCAACTACAACTAAAATATATATAAAGTGATTTATAAAGAACTACAAATTCAAAAAGAGACACAATAATTTCAGATTAAACATTAAAGTGTATATTACATTTGTCCTCTTTCAACAGGCATCTCAGAATGGGCTTGATGTAAATACAGTGAACCTATACAAATAATCTTGGAGAACACTGAAAATCAGATTCCTTTATTTTTCCAACACAACTGAAACAGTTTTATTAAATAAAAGTTTATTGTCTACTGTTTACACTCATGTTGCTGCTATAAGTACAACAACAGACTTAAATTCCTAGCATGAATTACTCATTGTTCACCCCCACTGAACTACAGACTTTGCTTGAGAATTAGATCTTTGCTTTAGGGATTTAAAAAAAAAGAAAAGAATTGGGGCATATCATCTTGAAAGAGTATTCTCAAGTGACTGGCTGGAATTAGAAGGCATAGCCAATACAGTCAAACAGCACAGTATATGCTGTCCCTGGGAGGAAAGGAGGAATGAAAAACAGGAAGAGTAATCAGAAGCAATTGTTTCTGGCAACAGAAATACTGTCAATGCTTGATTTTGCTCATGTGGGCTAAGTGGCTGCTTTGGTAAGGAACAAATAAAAGATGGGGATAGGGATGGAGAGGGAGGAGGGAAGGAACATGGATACTATGAATTAAAAAAGTATAAAAAGTAATTATCTAAAATATAGATTAGATATAAATGTTCCAGAACTCATCAGATAAGCTCAAAAATACTGGAAAGTGGCAATTTGAACTACATTTATTTTTAAACAAGGGGGGAATATTAAGTGTTTTGAATGTTGTGTGCAAAACTAATCCATGTCACCATCTCACTGTCATGATTTGACACAGCAAGGTAGATGCATTGGTTTCCAGCATTACAGGCAACACTAGATGTACACTTTTTAACGAATAATGTAAACTTCAGTTTTAAGGCAGCTGGTACTAATGCTGCACACAGGCTTAGCTCTGTGCCCATTTCAGAAATGGGACTATTAGCACTTGAAAACAAGAAACTGAGGGGGGAAAAGGGGAACCAGCATTATTTGACAAAAACAACGTGTCAAAATGTTTTCCCTTTCACACACACAAAAAGAAATATTTGAACATTTAGAAAAACAAAGCACCCATCCCACCAACTTCAGCCTGTTCCTTAACAAATATTTCAAAATACTGATAAATAATTGTGACTGCAAGTAGAATTCCAGTGCCAGATCCAATGGCCCCAAGGAAGTCAGCTAACACCGACAGGGCGCCAATGCACAAGCCACCAAATGCAGCTGCAGTGGGGATATACCTAGAAGACAAAACCCTTAGTCAGGCAGTGGAGCAGAATGTAAGACGTGACAAATAAGATGGCAAGGTTGATTCTCTAAAGAAATACAAATTAATCAAATGGGAAGAGTATAGCATTGATGGGTTGTACATAATGGACGACACGCTGATGAGAAATTGTGATTAAGGCAATGACTTGACTCCCGTATTTAAAGAAAAAGGCTAATAGCCAAAAAAGGCAATATGTAATTTTTAGGACAGAAGATCAGAATCCTTGGCTGAGATTTAAGCATTAAATATTTAATCTTTTTAAACAAGTAAACATGTCAACAAATGGAACAAAATTTTGAAGATCCTCTTCAACAGTGATTCAACCTTAGTTGACATTGGAATTATGAGGAAGATTGTTTTTAAACAATGGGTTTTTATTTAAAATAAGGGTGGGGAGATCTGGGGGATACAGGAGATGAAAAACAGAATGGCAGAATGATGGCAGTTCCTGACGCTAGAGGTTCACTACAGCACTCCACCAGAGCGTGCTGAAACAAATAAAAAGTTCACATGAAAACACTAGTGCCTTTTCAATAAGTCGTGCTGGAACAACTGGACACCCATCACACAACACAAAATGAACTCAAAAGTGCATCCCAGATCTACACAGAGAAGCTGAAACTTCTAGGAGAAAACAGGAGTACAACTTGAGTTTGGCAATGCTTTTTTAGTTACTTCACCAAAAGCATCAAAAACAAAATAAACTTGGGTTTCATCAAAATTAAAAACTTGTGCATCAAAGATCATCATCAAGAAAATGAATAGCCAGGCATAGTGGCTCACTCCTTTGACGTCGACCCTGAGGCAGGAGGATTGAAAGTTCGAGGCCAGTCTTAGCAACCTAGCGAGACCCCGTCTCAAAATTTAAAAGGACTGGAGTCCTAGCTCAGTGGTAAATCAGCTCTGGATTTAACCCACAGTACCAAAAAGAGAAAGTGAAAAAATAACCAACAGAATGGAAGAAAATATTTGAAATATCTGACAATTGTATTAAAAAAATAAAAATCCAAACCCAATTCTTAAAACTAACAAAAAGACAACCCAATTAAAAATGAGCAAGGGATCTGAACAAATATTTCTTCAAAGAAGAAACAGCATAAATAGCCAATAAATACTTGAAAAGATGTGCAACATCATTGGTCATATGGAAAATCAAAACCACAATGAAACACCTCTCCACACACATTAGGAAAACAAAACTCAAAACATTAAGAGCTAGTGCTGGTGAGACGTGCAGCATATGGAACCTCATCCACTACAGGAGACTGTTGCAGCCACTCTAGGAAGCAGTTTAGAAGCTCCTCAGTATATTAACCTGTTACTATATGACCCAACACTTCCCCTCTTAGACTAATGAAAATGTACATCCACAAAAAACCTGTACAAGTATGTTTGCAACAGCATTATTCATAATAGACCAAAAGTGGAAACAACCCAAATTTCTATCAGCCAATGAATGGATAATAATGGGTTTTTATAGTAATAAAAATGAGAATAGCATATACAATGGAATATTATTCAAGAAAAAAGGAATAAAGTAATGATACTACAACATGGATGAACAGGCAAAGTGAAAGAAATCATTCATAAGAGTACATATTTATATGAAAAATTATACAGAATATACAAAATAGATACATCTATAGAGATAGAAAGTGAAAAGTAGTTGCAAGGGGTGAGGGGAGTGAGGGAGTCAGAATGAAGACTAGTGGATTAGTGAATGAAGAATAATAGTTGAGGGATGAAAAATTAGATCGTAATATTGTTCTAAATTAAAAACCCTATACTTCAAATAAGTACATCACACATTATGTGAATTATTGTCCAATAAATCTGTTAACAAACACCCAATGACAAAATAAATCACTGTTTCTGAAGGTGGGAAAGTAGTACTTTATAAAAGCCTCCTGGAGATTTTATGTCCAGCCAGCCAACAATGATGAATACTGATCTATATCATTTTCACACTGGACTGAACATAATTTCAATTAAAATACTTTGCTTAGGGGTCAGTTTTAATATGGAGAACAATTTATGTTTTGTGTTAAATTTGTGTTCTCTTGTGTGATGTAGAGGACATCTACTTTTTGATATGCATTTGAACAGATAAAGTGATAACAATCAGTGATGAAAGATAGAAATGCACCCACTCCTATGAAGGACTGACTCTAACAGGCTTGCTTACCTGTTAAGCTCATGAACCATAGAGGTATCTCTGTGACCCCTCATTACCATTTGCTGTTCTTTTAGCTGTTTAGCTACCTGCAAGAAAAGAAAAAAAAAATGTTTTTTAAATCAAACTTCTTTTTCTCATACTATAAGTATTAAACCCAGAGGTATTGTATCACTGAACTACGCCCCCAGCCCTTTAAAATTTTATTTTGAGACAGGGCCTCACTGCCCAGGCTAGCCTCAAACTGGGATCCTCATGCCTCAGTATTCTGAGTAGCTGGAATTATAGTTGTGCACCACTATCTCCAAAGTCTTAACAGCTCACTGTTTGCTATCATTTCTGTGTGAAGTGCTTTCCACACACTAAAAAGTACAATGCAAGAACCTTGAAGTTAGATTTGTATCATACCCATAAAACCTGAATAAAACTGAGGCCTCAATGCTGCCAACTACATGTTAATCATACCCTAAACCAGTGTTTCTCAACCTTTTATTTTTCTCATTATCACCTCCCTAAAGAGAAACTGAATTTACTAAGGAAAAGATTTTGTTAGGTAGGGTTGAGTTTTGGAGGAAGAAAAAACATTATATTAAGGATTTTTCACCTTGCAGGAACCAATTTCTTGCCTGTTGGGGATAATATTGCCTCATTAAAGAATGTATGAACAAAATATAAGTATAAATTACAAAAGAAAGAGTATGTCTATTACTAGTTTCACACCTAAAAAAATAATTATTTCAAATAAACCAAATACTTACATCTTTGGCTGAGGAACCAGACACTTCTATCCATGTCTTAGAAAAGAATGCACAGGATCCCAACATGAAAATGATATAAACAACCACATGGACAGGGTCCTCAAATATGGCACCCATGGACTCAGGAGGAGAAAGATAGTAACAGAGGCCGCCAACTGGGTAAGAACGAGCAGGTCCTCCCCCACTGACATCCTACAAACAAGAATAAAAAGGACACATGTCCAATCTGACTGATCAAGAATATTTTTTTCTTTTGGGGGGGTAGGGACAGAACCCATGGCCTGGTACATTCCAAGTACTCTACCACTGAGCTTCACCCTCAGACATTTGATATGTTGCCCAGATTGGTCCCAAACTCCTGGGCTAGGGTGAGCACATAAGCCTCCTGTATATCTGGGGTTATAGGTTGGAATACAGTTTTATGAATTTCAAATTTCTCAAATATTATTATAGTGTTTTAAGTTTAAAGTGCCTAGAGCCAATGATTCTGTATAACTACGGGAGTTAAGTTTTATTTTGCTTTGTTTTAGTTTTTTTTTAAACCTTTGTTTATTTGTTCGTTTTTATGTGGAGCTGAGGATAGAACCCAGTGCCTCACACAGGCTAGGCAAGCGCTCTACCACTGAGCCACAACCCCAGCCCAGGAGTTAAGTTTTGCATCTATTACTTCACTTTTTTAAAATTGTATAGCATCAATTATGTACAATGCATTTTGAATATATTAACAGAAGAGTAACTTTTTGTAAATTTAAATTATATCTTACAAAATCTTTTTTTTCAAAACCTTTCTGAATATAGGAATATGATCACAATTAATCTCTTACATTCAGAACCTCAAATTTTCTGAAATATGTAAGAGTATCCAACTAAAGGTCTTTAATGATTATTACAAGTATTAATAATACAATCAAAATACAGACCAAAAAAAAACAGCTCATTGCCTAAACTTCTTATGTTTTATAATTATAAGAAATAGTCTTTTTAGGGGCTGCGGATATATCTCAGTGGTAGAGTACTTGCCTAGCATGTGTGAGGACCTGGGTTCAATCCCCAGTACCAAACAAAATAATTTTTTTTAAATGTTGAAAAAAATAATATTTTCATAAATAGTTATAATAATGGGTTTTTATAGTAATAAAAATGAGAATAGCATGTATTTGCTCATATTGACATCATAGGTCAGAAGGGTAGGAAAACAATTTGGGTCTGTAATGATTAAAATATCTGGCTCCTGAATTTAAAATTTTCAAAAAATTTACTGTGCTATAGAATCACAAATCCCAGATTGAAAGCACTGTTTTCAGGCCAATTCAATTTACCAATAATTCTCACATTAAAAAGAATCTTACTCAAGATCACAACACTATATATACAGAGCCAACACCTCAGTACATTTATTGCTATGAAATTCCTATCATGGTAATAACTATTGCTGAACGAATAAGGGAGGGACTACATCCTCCTTTTTCTCCTCTTCATCCCCTTCTCCTAGTTATAATTGCCAGAATACAAAATGTAATTAAATTTCTGTTAAATGAATAGAAAAGGAGTATTATGAATAAAACGAATCCTATTCCCTTCAACTAACATTCTAAATTAACTGTCTTTTCTGCTAAGTTTTTTAAATTACTCTCAATAAAAGCAGAAAGATGTTACCTCAAGTTATAGTGCAAAAGACAGCATATTAAAATAAATACTCAGAATAAGCACCATATTACAAGAATGAGTATTTTAAAATACTGGTTTTAGCAGAATGCAAATCCTAGAATTATATACTCCACAAAAGAATATAAGAAGTTAAGGCTTTTTGATTTTTGTTTTTAAGTATTTTTAGTTGGTTGTTTTTTGTTTTGTTTTGTTTTGTTTTAATCTTATAATTTTAAGAAGGAAATATTCCTTTGTCAGATGATAGAAGTTTAAACAAATCAAAATTTCACCACTAATAGAAACTCATACCTCAAAAGAAACATGGCTGGGCTGCTTTAGAAGAAGTTATTATAAAGAGGATCTATAAAAGTCAAGTCAGAATTTAATGGATTCTTTTTCTAACTCTTGTTAGTTTTGTTAATTACATGCTGATTTCCAGCCCAGTTAATCACAAGCTAGTTTACTGCCATTCAGGCCATGAAAAATAGAGGGAAAATAGGAAAGAATGATTCTAGTATCCCATATGTTATCTGCAAATTTTATCAAATAAAAAAATTGCTACAGATAATATAGGAATAAGACTACAAAACAAGAAATCACTTTTCATGAAAGCAATCGTGATTTCAGACTAAAAGGTCATTCAAATGATATATGAAAATGCTTCCTAGACAGTAAATAGTAAAAAATACTTGGTCCATCTTAGTTTTACAACACTTACCAATTCTAGATAAATAAACTCTGTTATAGGCAAATTAATCTGAAAATGTTATAGCAACTGCTTTAATGTCTGTCTCATTCAGTTAAAAATAGATCCATGAAATGAAAATTGTATTAAATTATAATACTTAATATAAATAAATGAAATACTCACAGCCCACTGTCCTAGTAAATTTACTAAAAAGTTGCCACTAAATCGAACAGACAGCATCTGGGAAATAACATACAGATTTGAAACCAGAGCAGACTGAAGAATAATGGGAATGTTCGAGGTGTAGAAGAGCTTGATGGGATAGCTACTGTACTGTCCTCGATACCGGGCCGACTTAATGGGCAAGTCAACACGAAATCCCTAAAAAATGAAATGAAGAGTAAGTAAGAAGAACTGAACTGTACATATCAAGAAAAGAGGGCTGGGGATGTGGCTCAAGTGGTAGCGCGCTCGCCTGGCATGCGTGCGGCCCGGGTTCGATCCTCAGCACCACATACAAACAAAGATGTTGTGTCTGCCGATAACTAAAAATAAATAAATATTAAAAATTCTCTCTCTCTCTCCCCCTCTCTCACTCTCTCTTTAAAAGAAAAAAGAAAAGAACACAAGTAATAGAAGGGGGCATAAAAAGATAATGCAAACCAAAAAGCTCCCCTTTTCATACACCAACTTTCTCTTCTGTTTCATAAACACCAATATTTTACAGCTTCAGACTACTGGGTAAAGAATAGAATTATTTGCTTGACTTAGATCTTGAAACACTGGCAGGTTAGACACCAGCATTTCAAATGGAATTTGAGAGCAAAATAAGAATTCACATCCCATTTACTTCAGTGAAAAGATTTTACTTACCTGAAAATATATTACAACAGCAAACACGAAAACTGTAGCAATGAGGTTCATAAGATTGGGCAAGTTCTGCCGGTAAAAAGCTTCCCTTAAAGCTCGGACTTTGTCTGTCCTGGTTGCCAACAAATGAAACAGAGCTATGACTGCACCCTCAAACTCAGTACCTGAGAAATCAAGACAGAAACAAACTGTACAGGTCTTTTCCAAAACTGTCTCAAAGGTCAAAACAAATAACCTGAAACTCCAGTCAAAGGAATTCACCACTTTTGCTTTACAATAATAGCGTCATGTGTGCAGATTCTAAACACATTTAGATCACTGAGGCAAATCTATCTTTTTGTATAAATCTGAAGTTTTCTCAAGAGACTATTCTTTATGAAAATATCCAAAGTAGGATTCTACCAAAGAAAATATTTCATTAATGAAGATTTGCCTCCCCTTTATACTTTAGGGAAAGGAAAGGAATATTTTTAGGAAAAATAGAAAAGCAGCAAAGCAGAACAGAAATGTCAGAATCAAAGGATATAAGGTGACTATCAAGCTCGCTTTTAAGTTTATTGTAACATTAATAAACCATTATTGATATTTTCTTAAGGCTGGCATCAGAGTTTGATGTTAATCGGTTAGACAGGATGACAACTGAGAAAAATGGAGAGGGGTAAAGGGGAAAAACAGAATGGAATCTTTCAAAACTTAGATGCTATTACAAAGCCAATTAGAGGAAAAGCAAAAGTATAAGTGCTCCCTGAAGATACGGTAAGAGACAGTCTTTTTTGCTTCAGAAATCCTGACCCACTTTTCATCCCTTTAGGAATACTGCAGTCGGTCAGACAAGTGACTTTTGCAGCAATGGATTAAGATCAACAAACAACATTTTTAAGATCTGTTTGCAATCACTGAAATTTTAAATGAGCAGAGGCTAATACATAGTTATCATTCTTTGTGAAGTACTATTGCAGACTCTACACATCTCTGCTTATCAAGTTTTGAACAAATAGCATTTGTTGTCTCCTGGGGCAGCAAACCAGAATGGCTACAGGCATGTATTTCTACATTATGGACTCATGTCCAGCACACATCCAGCAAAACTCGTGCAGTTGCAGTCACTGTGCAATGTACCTCTGCCAGTGTTAATGGTAGTGGGACTAAAGGCCTTCCAGACAATGGTTTCACAGATGTTGGTGGCAATAAAGAGGGAAATACCAGAACCCAAGCCGTAACCCTTCTGTAGCAGCTCATCTAACAGCAGCACAATCAAACCAGCAACAAACAACTGTGGGGAAAGAAATGCATGTAAGCGGAAGCAAGAATAAACTCAAGAAAGAGGGGAGATGAACACCATGGACTATTTCAAAGTACTGGCATTTTCAATTATCAAACCTAATTGTTGCAGTATCACTATTGGGAGTTTTTGACCTGCTTTAGTTTTAGTCAAAGTCAGTTCTGAAAATCAGAGGATCAGAAATATTATTACATTATAAAGCAGACATTTCAACTTTTAAAGTATATTTATAATATCTGAATAGTTTCTCTTATAATGTTTAACCAGGGCCTATTTGAAAAAGCACAATAGAACAAATATGATCACAGATATATAGAATTTGACAGTAAGAAGCTAAAAACATCTCAAATACCTCCCAAGTAAGTAAAAGGCTGAAAGAATTATAGAATAATACCAAGATGCAATTTTACAGTTTCCATTTAAGAATAAGTATGAAGACTATGTTGATACTTCTCAAAAAGTAGTATGTATATAATATTTTACATATTACAAGTACTACATATGTCTAGAATAAGTCAAAAAGTAAAGCACACATTAATTTATGTACACAGGTTATAATCAATGTAAAAACACATCCTATTCTTATGAGGGACAAGGATTGGATGTAAACTGAAGACAGTTAAAAATCTGCCAGGTATTTAAGCTCATAATTTTTTTTTAAAAAATGAAAGCATACTAACTTTAATTTTGTGATATTGAACATTCTTAACTTTCTTCTTGGAGAAGACATTTCTGTAAAAGCATGCATCAATTAAAAACAATCCATAGCCTTGCAAGTGACCTCCTCAGTCATATGACTCCTTCCCGACTTGAATAACCTAATCAAGAGGGGAAGGAAAATATGCTTCTATGCCCCCAATTTCACACAGGTCGCCCCCAACACTTTTTTTTTTTTTTTTTGGCAGTGGTGGGCATCTAACCCAAAGTCTCACACATGCTAGACAAGTGCTCTACCACTGATACTTTAAAGAGAACCCCCTACAGAAGTGAGGAAGTCACTTCAATTCTTCCCAGCTCTGAAGCCACTCATTTCATTATCTACTCACTTTGTCTAAGATCACCTGTCAGAAGAGAGATCAAACTCACTACAGTATACCATTTAAGCATGCTTACCTTATACAATGTTTTTTCCTTAACTACTATTTCAGTGGTTGTACAAAGCCTAACTTTTCTACCTAAGGTCTTTTAGTTTAACTTTCAATTAACTGGAAAAGGGTACAATTCTCAAAACTTCTACGAGAGATCACCCTATACTGTTTGAAAACCAAGTCTGACATTTTGACAAAATAAGAAAGACGTGAGGAGTTAGTACTAGATTTTGCTTTGACAGCAATTATGTAATGAGTGAAGACTTCAAGCACAGATACAGAAACCCATCTCCACGCAGGGAATACTAGCTGTCCACAAACTGTCAAGCAACCAGACTGCATTATCATGCGCTCTGATAAACGACCTGTCCAAAGTCACAGGGCAGCTCTGGAACAACCGTAATTCTCCAGACCCCCTATGTTGGAACAGTGTCAGTCAGACTACAGAGTGGTTCATCAATCAGACTCAAGTATTTCTAGTGGGAAAATGAAATGATGAAGAAATCTGAGAAACGGTTTTTATAATTAAGGGAATAAGAATAAAGAAGCTAAAAATCAGGCATGCCTTTGAAAAAGGAACCAAATCAGGAAGAAACAGCAGTATCTCCATGACTAGCACTGTAAAAATAGAAGAGTAGCTGCATTTACATGTAGAATGTACATCTATGTACATTATGAACATATGGAGGGAGTGTAAAAGTACCACTTCACATTTCCAAACCACACACACACACACACCCCACTTCGTACAAAATATACTTACCTTTACTACATGCCATGCACATTAATATTTTCTACTTGTGTTTTAAAGATCTTAATCAAGTCCCACTACTTAGATTTCAAAACCCATTAATAGAAAAACACTGGCCATGTGAATAAGACAAGACAAATTAAGATGAGAAATACCTTCCATAAAAGCATGCAAGCAGTTTTCAAAACCTATGTTTCTAGGTGAAAACACTGATGTCCAATCATAGCTCTTCAGTGTATCCACATATTTTCAATGTTAGCAATGCCTTGAAAAGACACAAATGTATCACTGCCCACCTATAATCAAACATGACATATTTCTTTGTACATTAATACTAGAAGAGTTAACCATAACACAAACATTTTTATACCAGAATTTACTTGAAGAAATTAGTACATATACACTTGTTTCATTTTTAAAATATAACAATTTTTATATTTGTGAATACTGAAAATAAATATCAAAATAGTTTAACTCCATTTTATATAAATTTAAATCCATAGTTGACTCTATAAAAAGTCAATCTTTATCTAACTAACCCAGAGTTGTTCACCTAAGGTCACTTAGGATTCCAAATATATCCTTAGGAAGGTACTAGAGAAATAATGAATAATATTCTGAGAGCTAGATGCCAGTTCTCAATGTTTTGTTATTGTTGTTTGTTGTTTGTTTTAATCAGGGTTCTTTTGGGCTGAGGGTATGGTTCAATGATAGAATACATGCTTAGCATTCTTGAGGCCCTAGATCCTGGGTATAACCCTCCTCCCCCGACCAAAAAAATCAGGGTTATCTTAAACTATGGGTTACCAGAAACTCAGAGGCTGAGGCAGGAAGACTGCAAATTTGAGGCTAGCCTTAGAAATTTAGAAAGGCTCTGAGCAACTTAGCAAAATCCTGTCTCAAAATAAAAAACATAAAGGGCTGGAGTTATAGCTCAACTATAGAGCCCTCCTGGACACAATCTCCAGAACAACAACAACAACAAAAAAGATGGGCTATACATGTAGCTCATTGGTAGAGGGCTCATCTACCAATGAGCTACATGTATGAGTTCCTGTGTTTGATCCCCAACACTATAAAATAAGGCAACAAATGGCCTATTAGTATCCTCAACAATGCCATCAGTATATAAAAAGATCCTAAGCACTGTATGTTAAAATCCAGTCACCAGGGTATCTTCGCTCCCCATCCATTTCATTTTTGTCTTACAATTCCGATTGTTATTCCAATTTTGTCATGTAAAAGTGATTGATAAATGGAGAAATAAATATTATTTTCTAAGAAAATGTATCTTATATCAAGTGAAAACACACTGGGGCTAGAAAGCTACCAAAAACCCAATAATCCATTAAAAATTCCTAACCTCATCAAAAGATCAAATAGTTCTATCTCATTAGAAAAGCTATCTCTATTGTTAATGATGCCAATAAATAAACAATTTAACTCCTTGTTCTGAATCATACTTACTAAAACAATCTTACTTATTATGATTTGCTTCCTATGTAAGGTTTCTTATTAAAAAAAGAACACTCAACCATGCCAGTCTGGAGATAGTCCTACTTCTCCATATATAACACACACACACACACACACACACACACACCCCAAATGGTGTTTAGGACTATTTTAAAATGTTCTTCTCAGCTCAATCTTTTGAATCCTAAGAAAAAATTTTCTATATTCTAATTTCATAGAGTGACCAGGATGATGCATTTCCAAGAAAACCAGGACACGATACTACTCACTATTAAATAACTTAAGCAAACTTCTTTTCAAAACACAATACTATTCTGTAACTTAAGTACAATCTATTCTTGGGTAATTTCTCCAAGTGACTCTTAAACATTGTTCAACAGAGAAATATCTTCTAAACTTTACATCAAACTTTAGGATACTTAGTACACTGATAATTATGTGGGCTTTTTAAAAATTCCATTTAAAATTGTCCTTAAAAAAAAAACTCATATAATATAGGTATGTGTCTATTTACAGTATTTCATTAACACTAAGAAACTGCCAAAAAATAAATAAATATATAAAATAAGAAATTGTTATTTTAAACACCATTATTTTGTGTGCCAACAAAGACAATACTGCCAATTAATCTATGGCACAATATCTTATAACAAAGAATCTTTATATTCTTATTAAAAATAGGTATTTTAAATTTTTATCATCTATCTTGTTTTTTCTGTGCCTTTCTATATTCAAAATTGTTTTAACAATAAATTAAAAAATATTTAAGACACTTTAGACAGCAATTTAACCTGAACACTTATTATATCAACAGTGTGCATAACCAACTGATGTAATGACAATCTGAGCAGCTATATCCAAGCAGACACTCATGCACTGAAATGACAACTTCTGTGACTGCCACCTGGCTGATAGCAATTACAAGCCACTATAGGAAAACATCCTGATTGTAGAGACATCAAATGTGAAAGATGTATATCTCAGAATCAATGCAATTCAGGTGATCGATAGTTCTTTAAAATACTGTACAACTATAAGGTTGTTAGAATAAATTTTAATTTTTACATCTCCCAATTTATACACATCACTTCAGAAATCAAAATATTATAATAAAATAAAACAATTTAAAAGGACATGAATATAACAATTGCTAAAGAATTGTTAGAAAAGAAAAAAAGGAATTAAACTAATAAAAAAAATGGAATTAAACTGCCTTATTTTCTGCATAGGAAAATGTAAGATTTCTTACCTGAATAATGATAAGGAGACAGATCCCAGCACCCATTTCCGCAGGGTCTCCGTACATTCCGGTCATGACATACACAATGGCTTGCCCAATGGTAATGATCATACCAAATACTGACAAAAATTGGGGGAAAAGGATTATAGGCTTACAACAAAGACAAAAAAAAAAAGATTACAGAAAATATCTTTGCCCCAATCATTCCCAAATTTGGAAAAGGCTCTTTAATTGTATTAATGCTCACGTTTCTGGGCTCCATTGAATAGAGCTCTATCTTTGGGTGTATCTCCCACTTCAATGATTTTGGCTCCAGCTAACAACTGCATAATCAAACCAGATGTTACAATTGGGGAGATACCCAACTCCATTAAAGTTCCTATAAGGGAAAAGAGTAAACAATTTTTACTATATACAACACAGATTAATTTAGAAGCCACCAAGTCCTAAATGGCATTTCTAGTGACACATATTTAAGTGTTAGCAAGCAAATTTTCATTCATTAAATATTAATTGCTAAAAAAAAAAGCTCTCATTTATTAACACAACACTGCATTGAATAAAAAAATTACTATAGTACCAAAAGAATGTTTATTTCTATAAATTCTAAATTTAAAATGTTGAAGAAATCCTTTTTAAAAAGAAATCTTCCAAGGGCCAGGACCATAATTAAGTGGTAAAAGTGTGGTCATCACCACCAATTAAGAAAAAAGAAATTCAAATTTAAAAACAAAACAAAAAAATCCTAAGATTTCTGTCCAAATAATTACTTTTAAAACTTAAAGCTTTTTTTATAATGCAAAACAAAAACTGCCTAACAAGCCCAAAAATTACACACTAAGTTAATAAAAGATGATACTGAAGAATATTTTGTAACTCTTCTAAGGTAAAATTTAAAATTACCTAGGAAGTAACCTAAACCATGCAGAATATTTAGTGACATAAATAATGTTCATGATATAATAGTGGTTAGAAAAAAATTAGAAAATAGTTAAGTATGGTTTGAGTGCATTTAAGTGGTAAATTAACTTTTTATTTTAATCTGATCATTTAGATATTTATTGTTTCTCTTCATCTCAGTGGGATTATGAATGATTTTCTCTTATACTTCTAAATCTTTTCTTTACAAAAAATATGTATTGCATTTATAGTGAAAATTAATAAAACTAAATATGCTAACTGTGCAGGGAGTTATGCAGAATAAGTAATTCACATGTTCACAACTTAGGCTTTCATGGGCCACTCTGTCACATCACTCTCTTAAATCCTGGCTTTCATAAATGCCAAAAAGTATCCTGTAATATGAAAAAACATTCTATTGAAAGAAGATTTTTTTAATTTAATGTATTTTAGGGGAGAATTCTTGATGTCTTATCAGCTACCCCAACAAAGATAAAGACTTTTTATTGTTAAAGGCTTAGAGAAAGAGAGAGTCTGCTTTTCAAGTCGAATCACCAAAATTTATATAAAACTATCAAATAGATCTATCCTAGAAAGAGACTAAATCAAGCTTTTATGAAAATCTCACACAGGAAATATGGCACTTTAAATCAGAAGAGAAAAGAAAGATAAAAAGACCTGGGCAAATGACTGGTCATTTACCAACAATTAAACCTAGATTCCTTACCTCATTACCTGTATCAAAATAAATGCTGGATATATGGAAAACTTAAATACAAAAGATAAACAACAAAAGAACCAGAGGAAATACAAGTAAGTATGCTCATAATACAGAAAAGAAAAGGCCTTGTTAACCATGACAAAAAATCCTAGAAACCATATTGAAAAAGGTGGAAAGGGCTGGGGATGTTGTTCAGTGGTAGAGCACTGCCTAAACTGTGTGAGGCCCTTGGTTCTATTCCCAGCATCACAAAAAAAAAAAAAAAAAAAAGAGAGAGAGAGAGAGAAAGAAAAAGATGGAAGCTACAAAATACAACTATGAAGACCTCCATGCAGTTAAAAGAAAAATATTCAAGCCAGGTGCGGTAGCACACGCCTATAATCCCAGTGGTTCTGGAGGCTGAGGCAGGAAGATTGGGAATTCAAAGGAAGCCTCAGCAACTTCGAGGTACTAAGCAACTCAGTGAGACCAGACAGGGTCTAAATAAAATACAAAATAGGGCTGGGGATGTGGCTCAGTGGTCAAGTCCTCCTTAGTTCAACCTCCGGTATCCCCCTAAAAAAGATAAATATTCAAACACAAATATGACAATGAGTTTCTATCTCTAACATGCAAAGTGCTCTAACAAATCAATTAAAAAGTGAACAAACCAATTTTTAAAAAGAAATGGATACCGAGCACAGTGCAATCCCACTCAGGAGACTGAGGTAGAAGGATCACAAATTCAAGACCAGCCTCAAAAATTTAGTGAGGCCCTAAGCAACTTAGTGAGACCCTGTCTCAAATTAAAAAATAAAAAGTGTTGGAGATGTACTTCAGTGGTAAAGCACCCCTGGGTTCAATTCCCAGTTTAAAAAAAAAAAAAAAAAAGGAAAAGAAAATAGCAGATACCTTGTATAGCTGCTCCCAAGGATGCTTTCTCAGGAAAACACTGACAATATGGGAGCAGAACCCCAGCAGGGAAACTGTACTGTCCTTGAACTAACCCTGAAACACTACCCGAAGATGTTCAAGCCTCCCATAAATAATTTGATATTCTGAACTAGGAAATAAAGAATCAGGAAGCTGGGCTGGAATTGTAGCTCAGTGTAGAGCACTTGCCTAGCATGTGTGAGGCACTGAGTTCAATCCTTAGCATGACATAAAAATAAATAAATATTGTCTATCTAAAACTAAAAAAAAAAAAAATCAGGAAACAATCTGAAATTGAATCATGAGGAAAAGGCTTTCAAGTCCTTTCAAGTCCCTGATGCTGAGGTCTAAAAGATACCCTGGCTTAGTAGTTTACCTTCTTGGATTTCAATAAAGAATCATATCCTTTCAATAAACTCCATTTGTGGTATTTAAACTAGTCAGTAATTTGCTATTATTTATAACAAAAAAATTTTTAAACACTACTGAAAATTTCAGTCACTGAAGAAATACAAATATTCAAAAATAGTGTTCAAAGTTCACCAATATATAAACAATTGATGACAATTTTCACCTGATTGACAGACTAAGACTCTAATAATATCCACTGCTAGAAGAGAATTGGTAATTATCATATATTGTTGATAAGAGTATAAAATAATATAACCTTTGTGTGGGTCAGGAATGTGGTGGTATTGGGGAATGAACCCAGAGCCTCACACATGCTAAGAAAATGCTCTGCCACTGAGCTACATCCCCAGTCCCACCCTTCTGGAAGATAATTTATCTAGTGATAATTTAAGCATACGTATCTTGTGACCAAACAGTTTAACTTTCTAGAAATTAATTATATTAAAACATTTCAGGTATGTTGGGCATGGTGGTGCACGCCTATAATCCCAGGAGCTCGGGAGGCTGAAGCAGGAGGATCACAAGTTCAAAGCCAGGCTCAGCAACTTAGCAAGGCCCTAAGAAACCCTGTCTTGTGGGGGGCTGGCGTTATGGCTCAGCGGTAGAGCGCTCACCTCGAATGTGCAAGGCCCTGGGTTCGATCCTCATCACCAAATAAATAAAAGTTATTGTGTTCAACTACAAAAAAAATAAATATTAAAAAAAGAAAGAAAGAACCCCTGTCTCAAAATAAAAAAGTAAAAAGGGCTGGATGTGGCTCTGTGGTTGAATACCCTTGGGGGTTACAGAACTAGCAGCATAGCTCAATAGTAGAGCACTTGGTTAGCATGCATGAGGCCTTGATTTAGATCCCCCTACACTGCAAACAAATAAATAAATAAAGTTACCGAAGCATATATACAACCTTCACTGTAGCACTGTTTATCATATAAAACTGAGGGGAGAATAAACTAAATGCATGATGAAAGACCCCAAACGTTTCCTATAACACATAAAACACACTCCTTACTAGTCTCCAAGCCCTTCATGATCTGATTCTCAAAACACATCTGCAATATCCTGTCCTACCGTTCTTCCCCCACCTTTCTTTTTAAGCTACACTGACCCCTTCAATGTTCTTTGAACACATCAAGCAAACTCTCACCTCACAGCCTATGTACTTGCTCTTCCCTAGTAAGTATTCACATGGACTTTTCTCTCACTTAGTGCTGGTCTCTGTCCGAATGTTATCATCCTAAAGCATCTGTCCCCACCCCAATATGCTTCATGTAGAATCTAGAACCCCAAATAGAAAATATAAACTCTGACAACTGGGACATCATCTTGTTCACTCTCTATCCTCAGCATCTAACACAAAGCTTGGTACACAGTAAAAACTCAATAAATAATTACTGAATAAATAATTAAATAAATCATAGCCTATCCTTATAATGGGATAGTACATGGCCACTGAATGAAGTCTCTCATCTGAGATATTAAATAAAGCAAGTAAAAACATACAGTGTATCATATTTTTTACTTGAAGCATATATACATTTATATATATGAAAGAATACACAAAGAAGTCTGGATTAACATTCGCCAACCTATCGACTTCCCACAAGCTCTCAATCACAAGTGCAACTTTCATCTTTAGCTTCATATAAATCTGTATATAAATGTCAGTGGATTTAAGCCAGGCACAATGGCACACACCTGTCATCCCAGCTACTCAGGAGGTTGAGACAGGAGGACTCCAAGTTTGAGGTCAGCTGGGGCAACTTAGCAAGAGCCTGTCTCAAAATTTTTAAAAGGCTGGGGATATAACTAAATGACAGAGTGCTCACCTAGAATGCATAGGACCACAGGCAAATTTCCAGTACTCCAAAATTAAACAAAAAAAAGATGGCGCTTTTAGAAAAAAATAAACTGGCTGGGTGTGGTGACACATGTCTATAATCCCAGCGACTCAAGAAGCTAAGGCAGGAGGATCACAAGTTTGAGGCCAGTTTGGGCAATTTGGTGAGGCCCTATCTTAAAATAAAAAATAAAAAGGATTGGGGATATATAGTTCAGTGGCAGAGTGCCCCAGGTTCAATCCTCAGTACTATAATAATAATAAATAATAATTAATTATTAGTATTATTTAAAAAATAATATTAATTTTATATTCTGAAACACACATACTGGCTACTTAAACAAGTGCTTTAAAAGAAAAATACAAGCAATCATTATTCCTGAAATGCAAGAAATCTCATGATCCAGGCCCTACCTCATTAGCCTCACTGACCAGCATCCACCACTCGCCACTTCCCAGATTGTATCATGCTGTCTTATACTTGTGGGCTTTAGTTCAGACTTTCTCTTACTGTTCTAAAGACTAAACTCCAATTCAAATGCATTATCTCCTCTCTGAAACTGCAGATCAGAGGTTTCTAGTCTGTGAAAAACCCAAAGACAAATTTCTCTCTTGTTACAACAAATACATGGTAGTGTCACTATTTACATGTTGGTTTCTTCTCCTAGACATGAATTTCTGATCTCATATCCTCTCCCTCCCTATAAACATTGAAAAATAATTGTTAATGCATGTGTGTATAACTAGTTGATGTCACTAGTAATCTAGTGATAAAAAGAAAAGAACTACATACCTCTATTGGATGCAAGAATAACTCTCATCCAGTAGAAAGGATCTGCAGAATCTGATGACATGATTCCAAACAGTGGTATCTAAAAATATTGCACAAAATATTTTATGAAAATGTATTATAGGGCTAGGGTTGTGGCTCAGTGGCAGAGCGTTTGCCTAGCATGTATGAGGCACTGGGTTCAATTCTCAGCACCACATATGAATAAATGAATAAAATAAAGGTTCATCAATATCTAAAAATAAATTTTTAAATGTATTATATAAATTAACTTTGCATTTAATTTATAATGCATTCACTTAATATTTGCAATACTTTATTTGTGGTGCTGGAGATTGAACCAGGGCCTCACACTTACTAGACAAGTACTGAGCTACATCCCTAGTTCTTTTTAGGTAGAGAAGGTCTTGCTAAATTGTGAGGCTGGCCTAGAATTTATAACCCTCCTGCTTCTGCCTCCCAAGTAGCTGAGATTATAGGTATGGGCCATCATGCCTGGCAGCAATGAATCTTTAAAAAAGACTACTCTTATGTTCTGTAACAAAACAAGCATATTTTTAAGGGTAAGAGTCTTAAAACAGTCAAAATTATTAGTTGGGTGCATTTCACTAGTAAACACACCTGCCAATACTGACGATGTGCAACAATGCAAATATAATTAACACTATTAAACTACACACCTAAAATTGGCTAAGATGGTAAAATTTGTTATATTTTTTGTTACTATTTTAAAAAAAGAAATACTCTCAGGGCTGGGATTGTGGCTCAGAGGTGGAACACTCGCCTAGCATGCATGAGGCACTGGGTTCGATCCTTAGCACCATATTAAAATAAAATATTGTGTCCACTTATAATTTAAAAATAAATATTTTTTTTTTAAAGAAATACTCTCAGCTGGGCATGGTGGCACATGCCTATAATCCCAGAGGCTCAGGAGGCTGAGACAGGAGGATCGTGAGTTCAAAGCCAGCTTCAGCAACAGCAAGGTGCTAAGCAATATAGTGAGACCCTGTCTCTAAATAAAATACAAAATAGGGATGGGGATGTGGCTCAGTAGTCGAGTGCCCCTGAGTTCAATCCCTAGTACAAAAAGAACAGAATTACTCTCATCAGATTATAGGATATGATATCTGCCTAGTCATAGAATAATTTTGCAAAAGTTTTATACTAATCAACCAAGATCACATTCATAGTTATAAAACTGAAGATTACACATACAGTGGAATATTACATAGTCGCTAAAAATTATAATTATGAAATTGTAATAACGTGAGGAAGAACTTATAACAGTACATATAAAACAGCTCTCAAGCCAGGCACAGTGGCACACACCGGTAATCCCAACAGCTCGGGAGGCTAAGACAAGAGGATCATGAATTCAAAGCAAGCCTCAGCAACTTAGTGAGGCCATAAGCAACTCAGTGAGACCCTGTCTCTAAAAAAACTTTTTTTTTTTAAGGACTGGGGATATGATTCAATGGTTAAGCGCCCCTAGGTTCAATCCCTGGAACTAAAAAAAAAAAGTTCTCAAACTAGTTTACTCTTGCCTTCCAGGAGATATTTGGCAGTGTCTGGAGATATCTTTGGTTGTCATAACTTGGTAGAGGTGATATTAACAGCATCTGTGGGTAGAGGCCAGCAATGGTGCCAAGAATTCTACACTACACAGGAAAGCCGTCCCCTGACAGCAATTATCCTGCCTAAAATTCAGAAGTGCCACTGTTAAGAAACTCTGTTACAAAAACAAAAGTACAGGGGCTGGGAATATAGCTCAGTGGTAGAAGGTATTGCTCAGCATGTGCCAGACCTGGCTTCAAGTCCCAGCACTGCAAAAATAAACAAGTAAAAACAAAGATTCAAACCATATAAATTAGGGCAGGGGTTGTGGCTCAGTGGTAGAGCGATTGCCTAGCATATGTGAGGCACTGGGTTCAATTCTCAGCACCCCATATAAACAAATAACAAATAAAAGTCCATCAAGAACTAATAAATTTTTTTAAAACTGTATAAATTAAAAAGTTATTTAAAAAGATGAACACTCCCCGTATGGGCCACCAAAACAAAACAAAGTTGAACACTATAAAAAACATATAGAAAATAAAAAACTAGGAGTAGCTTTTAAAAATCTTAAATAGTGATTATCTCTAGAGAGTAGGATTATATTGACCTTTTCTTCCTTATTCAAATAGTGATTACCTCTAGCTAGTAGGATTATATCGATTTTTCTTCCTTAATTATCAAATTATTTTATGATACTTATTAATTTTTAATCAGGACAAAACAAAACACCTGAACTATAGATTGCTTCCTATCATGTGACTCATGTTTAGAATACAGCCTTTAGTCATATCCCTTCTCATCCACGAGAAGATCAGGCAAAGAAAAATACATTGCTAATTTCAAAAAGTTCTCTATATGAAACTTGATTTTTTAAAAAGTTTCAAAAGATGCTACCAGTAATTTTACTTATTTGCTTACTTATTTATTGACCCAGGATTTTGCTATGTTACTGGCCTCAAACTCATGGCCTCAAGTGATCCTCAACCTCCTGAGTAGCTGGGAATATAGGCATGTACCACTGCACACAGTTCCAGCAATTCTAAACAAACTAGACTTTTTTACTGTTCAAATTTATTATCTAGGTAACAAAATGAGTGAAGTGTGAAGCATGGATATTTCATGTATACCCTGTAGCTGTAGAAAACTTTTCAGTTAAGGTGAGGGATGAGGAATAAGGACAGTCTATATCAAAGTATAATGCTAAATAGTAAAGAAGTTAGTTGGTCCAATTATATTCCTTAATAGGTACCCATTACCTCCATGGTTAGCTGCTTTGTGGGAAACTGAACAAGAAAAAGTCAACCAACTTCCCCTAAGCAATGGTCTTTTCTGTAGTCACTAGGATTACTAAATTTGGTTCTAATTTTATATCCCCATAAATTCCAAAGCTACAGGATCATATAAAACAGTTGGGCAGAATACAGAGCTATTTTCTATTAATATGTCATAGTTGAAGAGTTCCAAACTTTTCATATATAATCAGTTTCAATTTGTTAAAAAAAATATATAAGCAGGAGGTCAGTTAGCCAGGGGTGTTTCCACACTGGGAACTTCAGGAAGGCAAAATGAAACGGAATTTAAAGGCATTCCTTGTGATTAATTTTGGATTCAAGGCATCAACCAATCATAGTCAAATAGTCATTGGTTCTATAGAGACCACCCACTGGACCATATAGAAATAAGGCAAACAGCTAGCCATAGCCAATCAAGTAATTTTTTTACTTCCACGTTCAACCTATAAGAGCTCACTCCCCATGCCTCTGGAGCAGAGCTCTCTATACTTCTTCCACTGTTGAGTGAAGCCAACCAGATACATGATTCCTTTAATGCTCAATTAAACTGTTACATTTATTTTGTCTAATAACAAACTTGGTAAAATACAGTATACTATTTTGGAGAAACAAAGCAGTCCACGCTCTAATGGAAACATGAGTTGATCAAGTGAAAAAATAAAAAATAAGCATTAGGGATTTTCAAAGGTACTAGGAACTGAAAACCAAATAAGATAGATCTGTGTTAAGATGGAAAGTTGCAATCACATTACAGAAATTTCCTCCTCTAGCACATAACAAAGCACATTTTAAAAAACAGTTAAAATTATAACAAGAATGAAAGAAAACTAAGAGAAACAAAAAAGCAAAAAGAATCTGGACAGCATCCAAACAAGAAAAAGGATTATAAATCTGAAGGACTGGTGATAGTTAGGAGAAAACACCAGACATCTGAGCATCCAGTACAAAGGTACTCCTAACCATCACAATGGGAAGTTAATAGAATCCTCTGAATTCCCACCAATATTCCAACTACACAGATATCCTTATCTTGTTCCCTCCTTTGGTTAAGAGGAAGTAAAAATAGCTGCTGGGGAAAAAAAAAAATGAATGAAAGAAAAGTGAGTAATGTGGCTGATCTTGTAGTATGGAATTAAAGATTATAGGACTGCCCTAAACCGGAACTCAGGAATTACCTGGAGCTTGGAATGGAATACAGTTTTCAGCTCAGGTGATGAGAATCCTCTCAAGATAGTTAACAAAAATTTAATAAGAAAGCAGAGTCCTGGTAGAATTTAATGCACTTAGCTTAACTCATTTCCCATCACTTCCTTAAGCTGAAGAAAACTAGCTTGAAGCTGTTTGAGATTCACTGGAAAGAGAATTAAGAAATCACCCACACTGGGCAGATCTGTCTAAGCATTAGACAAAAAGAAACATCTTAGCAACTATGTAAACACAAAAAAATAAAGTAATATAAAATGTATAAATCAATTACAAAGAACCGTGCTGAGAAATGTCTTGAGTACTGCATACTGAACCAACGGTGCTCTACCACTGAAGCTACATTTCCAGTTCTGAGACACAGTCTCACTAAGTTGCCCAGGCTAGCCTTGAATTTACAATCCCCCTGCCTCAGTCTCCTGTATTTCTGTGATTACAGGAATGCACAATGGTGCCAACGTCATTCTTTTCTAGTGAGAAGTGTTACTTTTTCCTTTGAGTTGTTTTTTTCTTCCTGGGTTCTGTGGCTGCAAAGTCCAAAACATTTGCTCTCTGGGATTTCACAAATAAGTCTGTTGACCTCTGAATAAGAAGATTCAGGGCTGGGGTTGTGGCTCAGTGGTACAGCCCTTGCCTAGCATGTGTGAGGCACTGGGTTCGATCCTCAGCACCACATGTAGATAAATAAAAAATAAAGGTCCATCAACAACTAAAAGATATTTTAAGAAAAAGAAAAAAAAAAAAAAGAAGAAGAAGATTCAGTATCAAGATGATAATTCTCTTAAATTAACCTATAAACTCAAAGCAATACAAATCATAATCCCAGCAGCTTTCTTGTAGAAAATGAAAAGCTAATTTAAAAAACATATTTGAAAGCCAGGAATGGTGGCACATGCTTGTAATCCCAGAGGCTCAGAAGGCTGAGGCAGGAGGACCTCAAGTTCAAAGCCAGCCTTAACAAAAGCAAGGCACTAAGCAATTCAGTGAGACCTTGTCTCTAAATAAAATACAAAATAGGGCTGGGAATGTGACTTAGTGGTTGAGTGTCCCTAAATTCAATACCTAGTACCCAACCCCCCAAAAAAGGTATATGAAAATATGAGGGACCCAAAATAGCCAAAACAATTTTGAAAAAGAACTAAGTTGGGGAACTTTTACAAACTGATTGCAAGACTTCCTATGAAATTACAGTAATTAAAACAGTGTTATGGTTTGGATATGAGGTATCCTCCAACAGCTCACGTGCGAGACAATACAAGAAGATTTCAAGGAGAAATGATTGGGTTGTAAGAGTCTTAACCCAATCAGTGATTTAATCCCCTGACAGGGTTTAACTGAGTGGTAATTGAAGTGGTAGGGTGTGGCTGGAGAAGGCAAAAATTGGGGCATGGCTTTGGGTATATATTTTTATCTGGTGAGTGAAGTCTTCTCTTTCTCTCTGTGCTTTCTGATCATGATGTGAGCTGCTTCCGTCCACCACACTCCCTAGACATGATGTTCAGCCTTTCCTTGAGCCCCAAGGAATGGAGCCAGCTTACTATGGATGAAGACCTCTGAAACCATGAGCCCTCAAATATAGTTGTGCTGGTTGGGTCATTCAGTCACAGCAGTAAAAAAGCCAACTAAAACAAAAAGTGGTTTAGTATTAATGATAGACATAATGATGAATGCAAGAGAGTAAAGAAAAAGAATCATGCTATGTGATGACTTTATTTTCAACAAAAATGCCAACATAATTCAATGTGGGTATTTTTCAACAAATTTTTCCAGAAATGGATATCCATGTAAAAAGAATAGACTCCTACCTCATGCCAAACCCAACTATCAATTTGAAACAGATAATAGACAAAGCTAAAACTAAAATATTTAGAAGAATACATGAAAAATTATCCATGACCTTAAATATGTAAAAAATTATTAGTTATGAAATCAAAACCAGGAATGACCAAAGAAAAAGATAAGACTGCAGCTTAGTTCAGTGGTAAAGTACATGCCTAGCCCTGGGTTTAATCCTCAGCACCATAAAACAAAACAAAATAACAAAGAAAAAATAAAATTAAAAAAAAAAAAAAAAAACAATGGGTGGGGCTCAGTGGTAAAGCACCCCAGGTTTAATCCCTAGTACCATAAAAAATAAATAAGGGCTGTGGGTGTTGTTCTCTGGTAGACTCTTGCCCAGTATGTGGAGGCCCTGGTTGGACCCCCAGTATAGCAGGGGGAAAAAAAGAAGTATCATCATTGGATTTACCCTTCTTTCTTTTTCTTTTTTGGTTATGATAGGGATTGAACCCAGGGCTTCATGCTATGCAAGCATCTTACCACTGAGCTGCATCTCCAAGCTGGGGTTTATTAATTTTTTTAATATTTATTTTTATATATCTTTATTTTATTTATGTGGTACTGAAGATCAAACCCAGTGTCTCTTGCATGGTAGGCAAGTGCTGTATCTCTGAACCACAACCCCAGGCCCTTACTAATTTTTAAACAGTAAATATACCAAGGTTCTAAAAAATCTGTTTTAATGGAATATTTAAATTAATATACGCTATTCACAACATGAAAAAAGTAAACTGGAAAAATATTACAATATGTTGCTTTTACATACAAAAAGGTATCCAAATCAATAAGGAAAAAAGTGTCTTTAAGGAAAAAAATGGGCAAAAGCCATGATCTGAAAACAAAAAAAAAGAAAAGAAAAATTGTTCAAACTCACGAGTAAACCAAAATAATACTCAGAACAAGACAATCAATTTCGGGCCAGATGTGATGGCACAATCTATAATCCTGTTACTCCTAGGAGACTCAGGCAGGAGGATCATAAGCCAGCCTGGGCCACATAAGGAGACCTTGTCTAAGAAAGAAAAAAATATCACCACTTTCATAATCAAAATCATTCAGATTAGGGCTGCAGGAATAGCTCAGTGGTACACAATTTCTCTAGCACTCTTGAGATCCGGATTTAATCCCCAGCACCATATACACACAAGTAACAATAATAATAAGAATTCAGATAAAAAGGAATAACAATGCTTAATATAATTCAGTATATTTATTATTTTAACTAAAACATGTTTCTCAAACCTAATCAAGACCTTAGAACAACAGTACAGACACTCATTTAATATTATGATTGGTTACATACCTGACAACATACTAAGAAAATGAAGAGAGTTATAGCAGTCCATAATACCTTCTCTCTAAACTGGATCTGTACAACAAAAACCAAAGAAAGATCAATTCAAGCCAAGAATACCAAATTTAAAATAAAAATCTTTTTAAAGCACAATCAACATTCCATGCCATGACATGTTTTTATTATTTACTGTTGAAATTCCCTTTCACCCTAGTTTGTAGCAGGTAAAATAAACAGCTAAACTTCTCAAACACTGTTATCTACTTTTCAAAAAGAAGAGTTAAATATAAGCAGTTTTCACATGCACTGTACCATGGTAAATGAAACTGAAAAGGTGGC
This sequence comes from Marmota monax, assembly GCF_021218885.2. NCBI lineage: Eukaryota > Metazoa > Chordata > Mammalia > Rodentia > Sciuridae > Marmota > Marmota monax. Next base: position 3,661,942 of record NW_026692356.1, read on the forward strand.
AAAGCAAAACACAGACTGCAAACGTATAGACTTCAGTTAACACTGTGCCATGCACACCTAGGACTACCTATGATGCTTTACAGCTTTACAATTTTAAATAGGTCGTCTTAGAATATTCTAAAAACCGCAAAAAGCTAGGGTTTCTTGGGATGTCTTAAATACAGCTGGAATGACTATTTTTACTATCTCAAATCATTAAAACACAAATACACTTCTAAATAAAACAATAAGTTTAACAAAAATTTTACCTATCTCTTTCTCCAGTCCTATGCCTGCTAGTTTTATAAGAAATTGAAAGTTCAGGGGCTGTGATTCTAGCTCAGTGGTAAAGCGCTTGCCTAGCATGTATGAGGCACTGGGTTCAATCCTCAGCACCACATAAAAATAAATAAAAGTTCAGAAGAGGAACATATGGGAACTGGCCAGTTTGGAAATAACAGTATTTCTGGAATTTAGCTCCAAAAGTACACAATGATGGAAAATGATCCAATTCAATTACTGTATCTTCTCACTGCATTCCTATGATTTTTCTCTCCAATGAATAAATCAACACATGGCAGGTATATACTTGCACAATTATAATTCGTTTATGGAAAACAGTTGTATTCATCAAAACCTACCCCAGCAGTCTGGGCCATTTATATTCCAGCAGATCACATCATTAGCAAGCATAAACTATACCCTATACTAAAGGAATTATAAAGGATTACCAAGGACAGGAGAATACTGTTTGTTAACTAACATGTCAAAGACACACTTGGGGAAAAAAAAAAAAGACACACTTGGCTTGGAAATGTTAAAACTTAAAGAATAGTCATTTTTGAAAGCATGAGGAAACTGTCTACACTTTAGCAGGCCTATACTAGTTTTATTCATTTTCTGTCTCTTTCATGGAGGATGAGCAAGATATATTTTTCCAACTTCAACCAGAAAAGGACTGGGGAAATAAATCAATCTTATTGGTTTAATAAGATAATTCATTTAGCTAACCAGTATATTACTAAAGTATTTTACTTACTTTCCTTTCAGGTTTCTGTATTTCTGGTAGAACTGCACAGAAAGGCTTGATAACTTCTAAAAATTTGACTGTAAAAAAATTTTAAAAAAAGTATTATAAAGTTTTTTAAAAAATGTATCTTTTTGCCAGGCACGGTGGCACATACCTATAATTCCAGCAACTTGGGAGGCTGAGTCAGGAGGATCGCAATTTCAAAGCCAGCCTCAGCAAATGGCGAGGCACTAAGCAACTCAGTGAGACACTGTCTCTAAATAAAATACAAAATAGGACTGGGGATGTGGCTCAGTGGTTGAGTGCCCCCAGTACAAAAAAAAAGTATCTTTTTGTAAAATCAAATATAAATGTTCTTTAACTTTGAACAGCAATTTACCCCATCCCCCCAAATTAAATAATCATGATGCTCTCCATTTCAAATGAATATATAAAGGAACGGATATAAAGAATCCAAATGGTTTGATGGATTGTCAATAAAAGAAATCAAGTGTCCTTTCACTATAACTTTGTTTCCTCACACTTCTATGCAATTTTCTATATACACAAAAGGAATTATTCAGAGCATTACTATGTCAAAAAAAAAAAAAAAAGAGCAGTCTAGTATAGTACCTGCAAGGCAATGCATTGTGGAAGAAAGTAGACATATAAGAGGAAGAAGAAATGGGGATGCCTTCTCTACTGAGGAAAGGAAGGCAGGAAATGGGCTTCACCTGCAGCGCTAACTTACACCGAAATATACCAAAATGTGTTAAGTGAAAACATCACGAAATCTACCCCCTACAATTAATCTTTTTCTTTTCTTTTCTGTAGTGCTGGGGATAGAACCCAGGGTCATGCTCATGGTAGGCCACTGCTCTACCACTGAGTTAAACCCCCAGCCCTAAAGGTTTTTTGGGGGTTTTTTTTCCCCTTCTCTTCTGGGGATTGAACCCAGGGCCTTCCACATGACTACCACCGAGCAACTCCCCCAGCTCTATAGTTAACTTTTTAGTACAAAATCTCTGCTTCATTTCATTAAGCCACATCTCAATGTTTGGTCATCCACTCTATTAACAGCATCAAAACACACTTGCTTATGTACAAGAATCAGTTCAGAAAACAACAATACATTTCATTAGAAAGTACTGCTTACCCAGACTATTATGCTATATAAAAATAAGGTAAACCAAGGTTCTTTAAAGATGGACACTAAAGGGCTGGGCATATAACTCAGTAGCAGAGGACTTGCATAGCACATGCAAGGCCCTGGGTTCAAACCCAGCACAGAGGGGGTAAAAAAAAAAAACATTGCTTTCAGGATTAACTTAAGTCTTGTTAAATAACTGGAGGATAAAGACTACAATCTCTTAAGCTTTAGTCCTTTGCAGTCTATAATGGATTCAAACACAAGCCATAGCTGGCTATTAGATTCTTCTTCCCAACAGACATTGGTTTCTGTATACCAACCTCCTTAAATTCTTTTAAAGCACCTCCACAGCTGGCCAGAAGTTGACTACACTATCTTTAAAAAAAAAAAAAAAAAAATCTTAAAAGCAGAGTATAGGGACTGGGGTTGTAGCTCAGTGGTGGAGTGCTTGCCTCTCAGGTGTGGGTGCTGGGTTCAATACTCAGTACCACATAAAAATAAACAAACAAAATTAAGATTTAAAAAAAAAAAAAAAAACAAGCGGGGCATGGTGGCCAGCACCTGTAATCCCACCAATTTGGAAGGCTGAGGCAGGGGGATCAAGTTCCAGGCCAACCTTGACAACTTAGTGAGACCCTGTCTCAAAATAAAAAAATAATAAGGGCTCAACCTCACTGGTTGAGGGCCCCTGAATTCCATTCCCAGTACTGGGGGGGGAAAAATCAACAGTAGAAAATTCCATCTTTAATAGAAGAATTCAGTAATTGTCATGGGCATATGTTTGTGACCCAAGTACCATTATGGAGTGTTTGGAAAGTAAACCTGAATTATGAAAGCATTCATCTCTCAAGGAAAACAAGATCATCACAGCAGGAAACTTCCTAGACTCTTTAACCCTTGTACTTTCCACCTCAATTCAAGCCACTCTCCAGGATTTCTTAGCATTTTATCATCTTTTGTATTGGGCTATTCATGTTCAAGCAATGCTTCTGTATGCATTTGTCTATGCTTGTGTTGCAGAATTTTACTCCTTACAGGTAAATTCAAAGAGAGCGGTATCTTCTGCTTCATTTCCAGATTTCCCCAAATGCCCTAGTTAGCCGATAAGTGTACCTGGGTATGCAGTTATTCATTCATGAAACAAACCTCTGAACAGGTAGGTTAAGTATCTATGCGAATATACGTGGGGTTGAATGTTTGGGGGGAGGGCACTCAAAGGATTCCCACAGTGTGAGGCCTTGTCCCTAAGGCTTACAGACAGGGCCCTACACAGTTTCCAGTAAACGCTACAGAACGAATGGCATGAAGCAGGAAAATGTTGTGCTACCAATCACACTCCTTTCCTCCCCTAAATCACATGCCATGTATCACTTTATTTTTTTTTAAACGAGCTAAGAAGACTTATTCATCACAACCAACGAAGGGTGACTCGGGAATAAAAAACACAGCTTTCCTAAGCTCCAGAAAAAAATCACAACTGGTCCAGGGTTAGCCTGCTGCCTTAACTCCCCGCCCCCAAAACGAATGGCCTCCCGGCTCCATCCCCGCTCCTCGCCGCCTCTCCAGCGCAACGCCCGGGCCTCCGGCTCCCGGTCCCCAGGCGAGGCCTCGCACGCCAGAAGGAGCCTCAGCGGAGGCCCCCACCCGCGCCCTCCGCAGCAGCCCGGAGCGGCCCGCGCATCCCCGGCCCGCGGGCTGGACGACCCCCGCGGGCGCCGGCCCTACCACCTCCAGCCCCCGCGGGGCCCGGGCCCCCGCGAGAGCCCCGCTCCAGCCGCCGCTACTCACTGCCCATGGCGGCGGCTGGGGAGGACCAGCGGGGCACAGCGGCCTCGGCGCTGCCTTCGCTCGGCTCCCACGGCTCGGGCCTCGGCACCGGCTCCGGACGCGCTCCGGCTGGCCCCACGCAGGCTCCGCCCCGAATCACGTGACCCGCGCCCCCGCTCTGCCCGGCCCCGCCCCCAGACCGGGCCCCGGCCGTTGGCAGACGTCCGCCGCGTCGTCATGGTCACCGCCGGCGCGGAGGCCGGGCGGGGCGCCGGGAGGCGGGGATGGCCGCGCTCGTGGGTGTGACTCGAGGGGGGCTGAGGGCTTCTGCGGCTTCCGAGGGGCAGGGGCGGCCCGGGTTTTACCTTTCTGAGCAGGTTTCTCAAACCAGCGCGGAGAAAGGACAGTTTCCTAGTCCGCGCGGGCGCCTCTGCTGGTCCCTGAGACCTGGGGCCCGAGGCCCCGGGAACTTCCAGTTGGTTCAGTCTTCTAGTAACCTTTTGGTATTTTGAAAAAGAATTGTTACACATTGTGTATCGTTAATAGCTTAGGAGACTCCTCTTTTCTGCCGCCACTAATACTCCTTCTCCATCCTCTTCCAAATGAGTGTGTCAGGGTTTTAGGCCCCCTGCGTCGTGCCCCTTCCTGGAGCCAGCGTTTTCTGACCCCGTGGGGCTCCTGTTACCCCTTCTGGGACGGCGGCGTGGTTAGAAAGCTGCCCTACCTTTTAATCACTCGGCTGCTTTTGAATGGCTTTAGGCTGTCAACCATTCACAGCTACACGGATAAGGATCATGATACCCACCTCTAAGGGTGTAAAAGTTAAAAAAACTAAACTCAGCAATTGGCACATAGAAGGCCTTCCATTTTATTTTCCTTACTCAAATTTTGAACCCCTGCAATCAAACTTCTGCTCTAAAGTCTGCTGAAACAAACTATTTTAAAGGTAACTGATGACCTATAATCACCAAATCCGAGGATGTGTTCTAATGTTCAGATAGACGTCCAAGAAGGGAATTATTTATATAATTTATATCAAAAGTCACTCTCACAAAGCCGGTATTTGATACCGTCTGTGAGCTTTAACGCCTCCAAATGACTTCTCCGTGTGGCATGGGCTTCCTTGCAACCTGGTATCTGGGTGCCAAAGGATTTCCTAGGAAGTGACCCAGTGTCTCTTTCATTACATTGGGTTTGTAGAGGCAGTCAAGAAGGTCTGCTCAACTTCAAGGAAGAGGGCAAAGAGACACCACCCCTAGAGGAGGGAGTGGCAAGGTTCTGGAAGACCCTGTGTGACTCATATATTGCTGTGGCCATTTTTGGAAAATACAATATGCCGCAATCAGAATCTCCCATTCTTTGAATTCATTCTTACCTCACTCTACTTTGTATTAATCACTTTCATACTTGTCTAATCTCCCTTTACATCACAGTAAATTTGGGGAGGTGGAACTTAATTTCTGTATCATCTGCAAATGATTGACTTAAATGCACTGTTTTTGTGAAGGGCACTCAACCACTGGACTACATTTTCAGCCCTTTTAATTTCTTTCATTGTGAGACAGAGTCACGCTAAATATCCCAGGCTGGTCTCAATCTTCCTGCCTCAGCCTCCTGAGTTGCTGGGATTATAGGCATGGGCCACCACGCCCAGCTTAAATATGATGTTGACACAAGATAGTCAACTAATTACATGAACACAGTATCTTTAAAATAAAGATGCACTAAATTGAAAATCTAACTGACAACACAATTTACTCCTCTTTACTGCCTATGTCTGGGATAGGTCCATATTTGAAGAGTGAGGCTGGGAGTAAGCTTTGTCACCCTGGGTAATTTATGAATTACACTTCTGTCATTCTTCAGTCTTTCTACTACTAATGTTACCCAGGACTTTTCCTTAACTAACTACAATATGCCAGCTGGTCCTCATCACTGTACTTTGACCTCTCAAATTCCTTTAGCATATACAACAAGAAAATTTTTCTCTCCCTAAACATAAAATAGTTTTTTTTTTTCAAATAGGCTATCAGTTTACTAATGACCCGGGGCAACCTATCTATCTTTTACTTCTAAGTATTTCTAAGATCCAAACAATGTCATTCAAGAAACTAAGAAATATGAGGGGGGAAAAAAGAAATTATTTTTCTATTTAAATAGACAACATTAAGGGGCTGGAGATGTGGCTCAAGCGATAACTCACTCCCCTGGCATGCACGGGGCGCTGGGTTCGATCCTCAGCACTGTTAGGTTCAGGAGAGGCTGAGTAAGCTGACTGCAGGGCATGCCAAACAAAGTTAGCTGCAGGATGCCCTGGTCACTCAAACCCTCTGTCTGGTTCTTTATCAACTATTTGCTTCAAGCCCAAATGCCCACGCCCCCACTCAAGGCTGAACACTCAACGCCCCCTGCTCAAGGCGGAACACGTAAACCCCCCTTGTGCCAACAAGGCAGCTTGCAGACCCAGAGACCTCATTAGATTTGGGCTATAATAACTTCCTCCTGCCAGGCCCCTCTGTCTCTTGCTATCTCTCTTGCTTTCTCTGTCTCTCTCTTACTCTCTCTTTCTCTCTCTCTCTCTCTCTCTCTCCTCTTTCTCTCTTTTCTCCTCTGTTGCACTGCTGCAATAAAGATCTCTTGGTTGCTCTGAGTGTTATGGTCACTTCCCTTTCAAGCACCACATAAAATAAAATAAAGATGTTGTGTCCACCAAAAACTGAAAAATAAATATTAAAAAATATTCTCTCTCTCTTTCTCTCTTTAAAAAAAATAAATAGATAACATTAATAACAATTTTCATTAAATATAACTTTGTAATTTTACTGATTTACATGAGTGGTGCTAAGTTACATGATGAGGCTTGATACAAGAAAAAAGTAGCAAGGTATGCAGAAAGAAAAGGGAGGTAACTACTATAGAAATGTTAAATCAATATACTAATACACATATTTAAGATGTGAATTATGAATCTGCTATGCCCAGAACATCGATTCTGAAAGATATTTTTAGTTGCATGTTAAAGTGGAGAGGGAGTGGGTCCATTCTACCACCAGAATCCCCCATAAATTCTCAGAAAAACAGTGTTATGACCCAAGAACAGCAGATGGTAAAGGCTCCACAGCACCAAGCCAAGTGAATCTACATAGTTTGCAGTTTGGTTATGCTTCTAGTACTGTTGTAGGGACAAAGGAGGCAAGGCACCGAAGATAGCAGGAAACAATTTTATTTGGCTGCAGCCAGGTTCAGAGGGCACAGCTTTTGCTGCAATCAACTAATCCCCTGAACCCAGAGTTCAGGGAGTTTCAGAATTTTATACCCAACATGTAAGGGGAGGGGCTCAGAAGTTCACAGTCTGCAGAAGTTCACATAAAAGCAGCTTTTTCTTTCACTGTTCTGGGCAAGTTAACTCTTCAAGGACAACACCTGAGAAGGGGGGAGCTTCTTCTCCCCTTTCTTTCCTCCCCCTGCCAGCTGTTACCATGGAGCCCATTTGTAACTTATCTTAAAAATGTAGACATCTTTGTGAAGCCCCAGCTCAAGGCCAGAGGCCTTGTTTGCACATCTCTACAAAGTACTATACTGGATATGTTTGTGAAAAACTAGTAAGGAGGTGTCCAGCACCTGGAGTGCTACTATCTTCTAGGCCAGTGGCCAAGTATACAGGGCGACACGAAAATAAGAAGTTTATCTACATTGAACTCTTTTGCAGTGACTCTTTTGCTGACAGTCCTAAAATCAGCCATGGTGAAGAGGGCTTTTCTGTGGAAAAAACTACTAGGTGTAATTTCATATGGAGGGAGTCAGTTGGTCATCTATAAGAAATACCCAAGCATGCCCAAGGACATTGGGAAGGTCCCTCTGTTAAAGTGTTCTTTAAATACCACAAATAAATATATTGCATCTGGGACTTTCACAACCAAAACTGATTAACCAGGAGCTGAAATCCCCATATCAGAAACCAAAGTCTGATATCATAAGAACAATTAAGGGGTTAGGGATCATGGCAAAATATACCACAAATCAATGTCATTTAGCTAAAACTATTTAATTTAAAAGTATACTGTTAGAAGATCGTATAGCCAGAGGTTTGTATTTAATAGGACCCAGGATTAAGGATGATAGATAAAACCTTGAGGAACACAAATTGGGAATAATTTAGTTTTGGCTGGAGGAATGCAGAATGAAAATGATGGTAGTAATAGGACTTTGAAAAAAGGAAAAAAAAAAATAAAAGTAACTAAGATCCAGTTTTGAGGTCATCTGTACATGGCTTTAAATTGTAGCTAAAGAATGTTTCCCTGTCTACCATGTTTAATGACAATGGAGTCTGGAATCATGTAGCTAATGACCTAGTTCTCCAACTCACATCTAATCAAAACATAACACAAGTACACTTTTAAGGATAAAATTTACTAGTTTGATTCATGTGTTTACAATAGATGCCCTTGTTTATTCCACCTATTCCAAATTAAATTGTCTGAATCAATTCCATCATCTCAGAGGAATACAAATTTTTCATGTTACCTAAAAGAAAGGGGAGAAGAGAGGAAATAGACCTTCCTTTCTATAACAGTTTGCTTTAAAAGAAGTAAGATTTCTCAAAGGACATCAGCAAGAAAAGGTCTTGGTGAGGATATCTTCATGCTGCTGCAGGTGCACCGTGCCAATTCCTACTGCAGGTGCTGCCAAAGGGGGTCGGCTCACGAGACGGAGCTGTCATTGAAGGAGAGAAGAGATAAAATGATTTTGATTGGAGTTCTGCCTACTTCCCCCAAGAAAGTACATATATTTCTCTTAGCTTATTTAACCATAAGTCACCTTTCTGGAGAAATAATGAGTCAGAGAATGATTAGAAAGAAATATGTCAACACTAACAACCAATCCGATTCTAGGCATGAGATGGTGGTGGGGATTGAACCCAGGGCTTATGTGCATTCTAGGCAAGCACTGCCCCTTATCCTATTCTTAAGTAACTATCATTTGTTGTTAGCTATAGTTTCCTTAATTAGAACTATTTACAGGGGCTGGGGATGTGGCTCAAGCGGTAGCGCGCTTGCCTGGCATGCGTGCGGCCTGGGTTTGATCCTCAGCACCACATACAAACAAAGATGTTGTGTCTGCCAAGAACTAAAAAAGAAATAAATATTAAAAAAATTATCTCTCTCTCTCTCCTTAAAAAAAAAAAGAACTATTTACATGTGAATGTGGTTTGAGCTTGAGTGAACTCTGTTCCAATCAAAACAGAATAAAAGACAAACAAGTACAATCGCTTGTCTCATTGTTTTCTCCTTCCTAAGGAAAATCAAGGAGTATATCAGCCTTCCATGAATACCAGCTTTGTAACTGGGCCTTGAACAAGTATTAATTGGGTGTATGGTGTTTTAGTTTTTGTTTCGAGATGCGGCTTACTATATTGCCCAAACTGGCCTCGAACTCCTAGGCTTAAGTGATCCTCCCACCTCAGCCTCTAGAGGAGCTGGGACTACAGATGCACACAAAGGGACCCAACTAGTCCCACACTATAAAACAAGTCTACTATTAGTCTACTATTATCCTGCTTCTCCAAGGCTTTGACTAAAAAGGCTGAGGGAACTAATGAGAAAGGGAGTAAACAAGTAAGGGCTTTACTTTGGGGAGTTAATAATCATACTTTCATTTACATGATATTATAGTTTGTGCATCCTTAATCCAAAACCTGAAATGCTCCAAAATCCAAAACTTTTTGAGCACCAAGTTAGTGTTTTCTTCCAAGGGAATAGTCTAAAATTAGAATTTCTATTTTAGTTCATCTTTAAAGAATTGGACTGGGGATAAGCCCATCTGTCAGCTCTCTAGGAAAAACATGCCTTCACTCACACACACCTCAAAACACCACAAGAAAGCTGTTACCTTGCAGGCCAGTTGCTTTTCAAACCTTGGAGCAACAAAAAACCATGGACCCATGTTCTGAGGCTCTTCCTGACTCCATATAATGTCTACAAAAAAAAAAAAAAATTCATTTTAGCACCTCAAGTAAACATATATACCAAAAGCAGGGAGGGGAGAGATGTATGAATAGATATCCAACCTCAATTAAATATGTGCTTTTCCAATATGGCATTGTATTGTTTATATTTTTTTCTGACAAATACATAGTCACACATTCACAACCACAATCACGATACAAATGGTTCTACCAGTGCCCCAAATTTCCTCATCCTATCCTCTTGTAGTCAGTTCCCCCTTCCACCCCCAAACATTGGCAACCACGGATCTTTTCTCTATCCCTAGAGTTTTACATTTTCCAAAATGTCATATAAATGGGATTGGGGTGTAGCTCAATGGTGGAGTACTTGACTAGTATACTCAAGGACCTAAGTTCAATCCCCAGCTCTGCAAACAATACAAAACAAAAAACAATAACAAAATGTCGTATAAGAAATTATTTGGGTGTAGTTCCTTCTAGTCTTTTTCCTTCTGTATGTATATTTATATTTGTATATACACATAATTATAAAAATTCACCTTAATGAACATAGAATTCTGGAATATATGGTTTTGTATACATTTTTTAATCATGCAAAAAGCAAGCATTTTTATGTCATATAAACGGAATCATATTATATGTAGGTTTTTCATCCTGGCTTATACATTTGTGACTTTTACATGTTTTTGTGTATAGCAATATTCACTCTTTGTGTTGGGTAGTATGATATTATACAGATGTTTATTGTTGCTGCGGGTAAATTATGTTTATTCATGCATTGAATGAATGATATTTTGGTTATTTCTTATTTGGAACAATTACTAATAAAGCTGCTATAAACATATGTATATGGGGGCTGGGGATATAGCTCAGTTGGTAGAGTGCTTGCGTCACATGCACAAGGCCCTGGGTTTAATCCTGAGCACCACTACTACTACTACTACACAACTAAGAATAATAATAATAACAACAACAACAACATATACATACAGATTTTTCTGTGAATGTGTTTTCATTTCTCCTGGGTAAATATCTAGGAGTGGGATTGCTGGGTCATGTGGTACCTTGACATTTAACTTTATAAGTAACTATTTTTCAGGGTGGCTGCAGTAGTTTGCTTTCCCATCACGAGGGAGTGGGGGCTCCACTGCTTTGCATCCTCATCAGCACTTGATATCATCAGTCTGTTGTTTTATTTTGATTTAACTTTAGCCATTTTGGCAGGTGTATGTCCATATCTTTTTTAATTTATTTCTTTATTTTTAATTTTTTTTTAGTTTTTCGTCGGACACAATATCTTTGTTTGTATGTGGTGCTGAGGATTGAACCCGGGCCACACGCATGCCAGGCAAGCACGCTACCACTTGAGCCACATCCCCAGCCCATATGTCCATATCTTATATTGGCTTAATTTTCATTTCCCTTACCACTAATGACATTGAGCCTCTTTTCAAGTGCTTGTTTGTCATCCAGTGCTTTGGAAAAGTGCCTTTTCAAGGCTTTTGTACAGTTAGAAAAAACTGATTGTTTCTTAGCACTGAGTTCTAAGAGGTCTTTAGATATTCTAGATAGTCTTGTCAGATATGTATTTCCAAATATTTTCTCTCAGCATGTGGCTTGACTTGAATTTTCTTCACAGTGCTTTTTATAATACAAGTTTTTTGTTTTGATAAAGCCAAATTTTTCTTTTATGGAATTGGTTTTGATGTCATAACTAAGATATTTTCATCTAACCAAGGTCACAATGACTTTCTTCTGTTAATTCTATAGTTTTACATTTAGGGCCATGATCAATTTGGAATTAATTTCTATAAGATGCATTCAGACATCAAATACTCCAGCCTTGACTTGTATTTTTTAATTATCATATATTTCTCACAAATGATAGCACAGCATTGATAATCCCCAAACTCTCAAGAAATTAGCAGTTTTAGATGACAGAAGGGCAGAACTAAGAGGGACACCAAGAGAGACACTGACTCAGGAGTACTTTTTTCATATTCTTAGACTCCGAGAAATTTGATTTTCTTTTCTTTCTTTTTTTGGAACTGGGGATTGAGCTCAGGAGTACTTTACCACTGAGCTACTTCCCCAGCTCTTTATTTTTTTTAATTTTGGGACAGGATTTCACCAAGTTGTGTAGGACCTCACTAAGTTGCTGAGGCTGATCTCCAATTTGCCATCCTCCTGCCTCTGGCTCCTAAATTGCCGGGATTACAGACATGCACAGCTGCACCTGGTGAGATTTGATTTTCTAATAACTCACACTTCCCCCACCACCTTTTGAAATCTGAAATAGTTTGAATAGATTTCATATAACTAAAAAGCAAAGAACACTAACAATAACAACTCTTTACCTTTCACGTGTGTATATTTGCTCATCTCTTGCTGTAGTGAATCCAATGGGAAAGGGCAGAGTTCCTCTATTCGTATCAGGGCAAAGTCATGTTTCTTGGTCCCTAAAGATTCTCTTTGTTTCAACAGGGCATAGAAATGCTTACCACAGCAGAATACGAGGGTCTTCACTCTGTTGGGGAGAACAGGAGCAACAGAATGGGGGAGAAATGCTCCCAAGAATTGTGTCCGAGGAAAGGGGAGACTAGATTTCTTCAGTGGCTCACTAATGAAGCTGTGGAGGCATGGTAACTGGGGTCAGTTACTGGCAATCCTCTTGAGCCACAAATGCCTCTGAAGTTCATTCTTTCATGCACACTCTAACTCCTATTCCACTGCCTTAAAAAAAACTTATTTCAGGATAGGGTCTGGGGATGGAGCTCAGAGGGAGAACACTTGCCCAGCATGGTACCATGGTGAGACCCTGGGTTCAATCCCCAGCACCACAAAAAAAAAATAGAAGAAAATAAAATTATATCAGGGTAGAGGAGATTTTAGTTACTTGGGATTCTCCAACATGAACTAAACTTTACTACTAACTGAACATCTACCCCAGGGTATGAAAACAGAGAAACAATTAAATTACTTTTTTGGATCCACAGATGAATCACCAATGACTGGTTTGAATGTTGTTCCTGGTGCCATTTCTTGAAGAGTTGACACAGCTGCCTAAGGGAGAAAAAAAGCCATACATGTATCAACTAGTGGAAAAGAGATGCAGCTTTCACTTATAAGTGATCTTTCCCACAAGTAGCCTAGAACTGAGAGTAAGCACACAAACTAACAAAAACAGTATATTTCCCCAAAATATCAGACTAAAGTTAAGTAAAATTGCCTTTTGTCTATGCCACACTACAGGTGTCATGATAAGTTTTGTTTTGGGGGGGTCTTTTGGTAGCACTAAGATTGAACCCAGGGCCTCGCATATGCTAGGCAAGTACTTTACCACTGAGCTACATCACAACTCTTTTTGTTTTATTTTGAGTCAGGGTCTTGCTAAATTGTTTGGGATGGCCTTGAATTTGTAACCCTCCTGTCTCAGCATCTCAAGTATCTAGGATTACATGAATGTGCCACCACACTGGGCTACAACAGAGTTTTAAGAATTCAATGGCCAGGGGAAGGGAGGGGGCATGGGGTTATTAATGATGGTGGAATGTGATGATCATTATTATGAAAAGTACAGGTATGAAGACATGAATTGGTGTGAATATACTATGTATACAACCAAAGATATGAAAAGATGTGCTCTATATGTGTAATAAGAATTGTAATGCATTCTGCTGTCATATAATATATATATATATATATATATATATATATATATATATATATATATATATACACACATAAAAGAAAATTTTAAAAAAGAATTCATTGGCCAAGATAGCATACATCTATAATCCCAGCTACTCAGGATGCTGAAGCAGGAGAATCTCAAATTCAAGGATAGTCTATATATATATATATAAAGAAAATTTTAAAAAAAGAATTCATTGGCCAAGGTAGCATACGTCTATAATCCCAGCTACTCGGGAGGCTGAAGCAGGAGAATCTCAAATTCAAGGATAGTCTGGGCAATTCAGCAAGACCTTGTCTCAAAAAAATAAAAAAGGTTAGGGGTTGTAGATCAGTGGTAAAGAACCCATGGGTTCTAGCCCCAATAGTGCAAGAAATAGCAAAACTAATAATAACAATAATTTTAAGAATTAAAATTTCAGACTGGGCACAGCCGTACACGCCTGTAATTCCAGAGACCGAGGAGGCTGAAGCAGGAGGACAGAAAGTTCAAGGCCAGCTGCTGTAATTAATGACACTCTGTCTCAAAATGAAAAATAAAGAAAGGGCTGGGGATGTACTCAGTGATAAAGTTCCTGTGGGTCCAATCTCTAGCACTACAAAAAATAAAGATAAAATTTCTAATAATTCCATTAATAATATACATGTTATATTTACTATCACTATGATAATATGATTTGAGGAACAGGTGACAATCTTGGAGATACAATGAAAGTTGGATCAAAAATCCTAGATACATGGGCTCAGGTTGTGGCTCAGTGGTAAAGTGCTTGCCTAGAATGTGTGAGGCACAGGGTTCAATTCTCAGCATCACATTAAGTAAGTAAGTAAATAAATAAATAAAATAAGGATATTTTTTTTAAATCCCAGATACATGTTTCTTAGAAATAAATTGTAGGAATGGGGTTGTGGCTCAATTGGTAGAGTGCTTGCCTCACATGTGTGAGGCGCTGGGTTCAATTCTCAGCACCACATATAAGTAAATAAATAAAGGTCAATCAACAACTAAAAAAGTTTTAAAAAAATAAAAATAATAATAAATTGTAGTAATTTTACATTTTGATTTGATCCCTTTAAGATTGTTTCAAAAGCCAGGTATGGTGGTGCATGCCTATAATTCCAGTGATTTAGGAGGCTGAGACAGGAGGATCATAAGTTTAAGGCCAGCCTCAGCAATTTAGCAAGACCCTCAGAAACTTAACAAGACCCTGTCTCAAAACAAAAAATAAAAAGGGTTGAGGATATAACTTGGTAGTAGAGCATCCCTGGGTTCAATCCCCAGTACCAAATACAAGACAAAACAAAAAAGATTGTCTTACACTATCTGTGTCAAAAGAGCTCTTCCAAAAGAATTGTGTTAAACGGGGTTGCATTAACTTTTCACTTTTGTTCTTTTCCTTCTCTCTTTCTTTTTTCTTCCTTCCTTTCTTTCTTTCTTTTTTTTTTTTTTTGGTACTGAGAACTGAATCCAGGGGCACTTAAAACACTAAGCCACATCCCCAGCCCTTTTGAAAAATATTTCATTTAGAGACAGGGTCTTGCTGAGTTGCTCAGGGCCCCACTAAGTTGCTGAGGCTGGGTTTGAACTGGCGATTCTCCTGCCTCAGCCTCCCAAACTGCTGAGATTACAGGGATGTGCCACCATACCCGGTACATTAACTTTTCTTGAATGTACTGTGACGCTGTGATGCTTCTAGGCCGCTGATTACATTGGGTGAAAGAGAATAAGTAGACCTCTACAAACAGCAGAAAACGATGAAAACAACTTGAAGTACATTTCTTCAACATTGATTCCCAGGCCTGAGACTAACTAACAGTATCTGCTATAGACATCCCTCCTTACAACACAAATGGATAGCAAACTATATTTCCAATTATTTTTTTCGAGTTATTCTTAAATGGCTAAAGATAATGAAAGCAGCAAAGTTAATTTGAACTAAAAAGATATTTCTGTAATTTAGAAATATTATTAGACATAGAAAAGAGAGAAAAGTGGAATACAAAAATGATAAGGGAAGAAAAGCTTATTAACCCTGTAAGTAGTTTTCTACTTACAGGGAACCTGAGCAACATCTTGGGAGAAGCCACAATGAGGGGTTTTCTGAAGTTCCGGACCATTTGTCGCCTAAGCAAATGGAAATACTGCGCAGGAATAGTTGGGTGTACCACAAACATATTCACGGTGTCTCCGTCCACCCCCTCCTCTCTGCTGTCACACATCTAGATGAGAAATGGCAAGAAAGGAGAAAGAAGTTCAGATTGTCTATTTCAATCATAGTAACAATATGAAGGCCAAAGGGAAACGTGTTTTCAATTAGAGCAAACACACTTCTCTCCATTAGAGAAAAATATTGCAAGGTAAATTTATGACCTGTGAAATACTGACCAAAAGAGAGTTCTGAGGACTCTGTCCATTGGCCCAATGCTTTGCCATGTTAACACAGCGGTTCCCAGGGAGAACTAACTGCAAAAATCATCTGAGAAGAATCTTTTAAAAAACATATTTTGCCAGGTATGGTGGTGCACAACTGTAATTCAAATGACTCAGGAAGCTGAGGCAGGAGGATCACAAGCCCAAGGCCAGCCTCAACAACTTAGCAAGGCCCTAAGCAACACAGCAAGACCCTGTCCCAAAATAAAAAATAAAAATAAAAAAACAAATAGACTGGGGATGTAGTTGAACGCCCCTGGGTTTACTCCCTAGTACAAAACAAAAACAAAACTTATAGTTTAAGGTATGTATGAAGCTAGCTACAGGAGGTACTCCTTCCTTCCTTCCTTCCTTCCTTCCTTCCTTCCTTCCTTCCTTCCTTCCTTCCTCCCTCCCTCCCTCCCTCCCTCCTTTCTTTCTTTCTTTCTTTCTTTCTTGTTGTTGTCATTTTCTGGCACTAGAGATCAAACCCAGGATCTCACACATACTAGGCAAGTGCTCCAGCACTAAGCTACACTCGCATTCTCTGCAGTGGGTAGTTCAAAGAACCTAGGAAACAGTGTAACATCTCTAGGGATCCAATAGCATTCACCATACTTGCAAGAACCGTTCTATGCGACATGAGGAATGGTCTGGCCCAGCCCCGTCATAGCCGTGTGGAAGGAGAATAACAATGCCACTCTGCAGGAGCCACTTGGTCTCTCCTGGAAAAGCAGGATGCAGGCAATAAGAACTCCATGAAGCAGGTGCAAAATAGTCTGCCATGACTTGGAAAGTGAAACAAATGTCAATTTGAGATCTAACCCCTCAAAAACCTTTCCATTACATGCATTTGCCAGCACTGTCACCTAGCACTGTCACACCATACTTAGGGGGAAATATCCATTTTGCTTGGTAAAAAACCTATAATTACATGGGTCCTTGGCTTTAGTGAGTAGAAGACAAACTGAAAGATAAAAGTCCTGGCTTCACAGACAGTATGTGCCACTCTTGACTTCACTGCAGACATAACCCTTAACAAGAATGGGCATCTCCTCCCCTCCTCACAGCACGGCTGACAACATAGGCTACTGTCCTGAAAAGGAAGGTGGAGGACACTTCAGAACAGTCTCTGGACATGTCAAAAGTTCAGGCTCCTGGGGCACTTCTTTCCTCATAACTAAAAAGTTAGAGAAAAACACAACTATAGGAAAGATCTAGGACATATAATCAAAATCTAAGAGCAGGTACCCCCCAGAAAATGGGACTGAAATCTGGACTTAAAGACTTTTCTTCATACACATTGAATTTTACAATAAACAGGTACTGCTTTTGAAACTTTCAAATGTCAGACACTTGAGAGACCTGGATTGTGGGGAGCAGACTTCCAAGTCTACCACTGACTCTCACCACAAAACCTCACTGTTGCCTGCTGATTTCTTGTGCTATAGTTAGTCACTCAATATACCCCCAGAACAGCCGTGGAAGTCAGACAGCCTAGAAGCTGGCAGGTACATCATAGCTCCCTACAGCCAGGCACAGTCCCCAGGAGACAGAAGGTGCTCCCTGCCCAGCTGTTGAGTGGTACACAGCCGGCTGCTGACAGAGCACTACGATGTTCTTCCCAGCAGCTTGTCAAGCTGTCTGACAGCTGCCACATGCCAGTGGATGACAGGATGAGTTCGTGACTATCCAGAGATGCTGTGACATGCAGGAGTCTCAACAGTAGCAGTGTCCCCCTTTCATTCATTTGTCCCTATGAGGCCCAGGCCATGCATCCGTCACCCAGCCACACACTGACACTGACCTCCGGAGATGAATGTGTCTAAGATGATCTGGGCTCCATTGAAGAAATCACCAAATTGAGCCTCCCAGATGGGCAGCAACTTTGGGCTTTCGATGCTCATCCCATATTCAAATCCCAGGACAGCTTCTTCTGACAGGGGACTGTTGCTGACCTAATCCCAGGAAAGAGAACCAAACACTGGCATGCGAGGGGACATCTGGCAGGGGCCCACAAAGAGAAAGCATCACATTTATACAAACCTCTCAAAGGCAAGAGGGACGTAGAGGGAAGCTTTGCTTTCATTCATCAACACAGTCCTTACTGCTCAGTATCAGTGATGCATTTGGGAAAAGTCAGGACAAAGAGAGGAGAAGAAAAACAGGTTGGAATATGGATATTAAAGATTTTCTCCAAAGAAAAGCAATACATTTCTCAGATGGCCTACCTTTGGAGCTGTGAGTAAAAATGGGTCATCAAAACTTTTTTTTTAAAAGTCATTCAAATAAAGATGGAAAAGTTACAAAATAAAGGCCTATTTTGATCAGAATCCATTATTGAAGCATCACATTTTCATGATAAGGCAAAAGAACAATCATGATATATTAAGATTTTTAAAAAGCAGAATACAAAATTAATCTCTGAGGAGGTTAAAGAGACATGATAGTTAAATGCAACATAATTCTGGATTAGATTTGAGAAATATATTGGTAATAATGCATCAATGTTAATTTCTTGGTTTTGATGGTTATATTGGGTGATGGAGACTGTCACTGTAGGAAATACAAACCGTAGGATATCCGGTTAATAACTTTTTTTTTTAATTGGTTGTTCAAAACATTACAAAGCTCTTGACATATCATATTTCATACATTTGATTCAAGTGGGTTATGAACTCCCATTTTTACCCTGTATACAGATTGCAGAATCATGTGATTCTGCAAACCGGTTAATAACTTGCTAGCAAATGGTTGGTTTAGGATGAGAAAAAAAGTTCCCTTGTATCATATAACCAACTTTTTTGTAATTTTGTGTTTATTTCAACATTAAAAAAAATTTTCTGGGTTTTTTGGGGATGTTTTGTTTATTCAATTTCTTTTGAGAGATGATCTTGCTATGTTATCTAGGACAGCTTCAAAATCCTGGGCTCAAGCAATCCTCCTGCCTCAGCCTCCTGAGTCTCTGGAACTATAGGCATGCACCACTACACATAATGGTGTACCCCTATAATCCCAGTGATCCGGGAGGCTGAGACAGGAGGACGGAAAGTTTGAGGTCAGCCCAAGCAACTTAGAGAGATCCTATCTCAAGACAAACAAAAATTTTTAAGAAGAGCTGGAGATACGAGATATAGATCAGAGATAGAGTGCCCATGAATTCAATCCTTATTACCACCAAAAAAAAAAAAAAAAAGCCTGCCACATTTCTCAGTTGTATGAGTGTCATAAATAGGACTTGGGTAGTCACTTTACTTGGATCTTCACCTGTCCTCACCTCCTTCTTCATCACTCTTCCTACCCAAATGACATACCTACTCCTTATGTATTCATGCCTTCTTTCTGCTTCTTCTGGGACCTGCTCCATCACCCAGACCCTCCTTTATTGGCTTTCTCCCCTCAGCACATAGACACTTGAAAGCTTTAAAATAAAACAAGAAATATTCCTATGACTTGGGCTCCCCAGCCATTGCTTCCTTTCACAGTAAACTAAGTACAGATGCTTCACAACTTGAGATTGGATCATGCCCCAATAAAATCATCATACAATAAGAATATTGAAGGCCAAAGTGTGTTCACTACATTTCATCCACCAAACATTCTATCTCAGCAATGTGACACTCTACAGAGTGTCCACTGATCCCTTCTTGATCGTGTGTCTGATTGGCAACTGTGGCCCGCAGTAGCTGCCCAACATGGCGAGAGAGGGCTGTACCACCTGTAACTAGCTCAGCAAAAGAATAAAATTCAAGCTATGGTTTTCATTGAACATGTATTAATACAATATGTATCAATACAATCATAAAGAAGCAAAACTAAGTCAAACCAGCATAAGCCAGGGACCATCTGTATAACCTAGTTTCTGCCTGTCACTCTGGGAAACAGCTTGGCATGAACTCACCATCTACTTCCCAGTTGCTAAGTGTAATTGGCCAGTCATTCTTCCTCTTATCTGACCCTCCCTCCTTGCTTATCTGACCCTCCCTCCTTGAGCACAATGACAGTGACTTAAGGTTCTCCTGCCTTTCTGGATACTCATATGAAACCCTTTCCCTTGTCTGCCCTTTAAATGTTATTTCCCCCAGGATCCTGCCCTAGGTCCTCCTCTTATTCTACTCTCTCCAGCAGATTCTCCTACCCCTGTGGTTTCAAAACTTCTACACTCTGATTACTTCTAAATCCAGCTCAGGACCCGCATCCATTATTAGCACCAGGTATGCATATCTAATTGCCATAAAAACCTCTATGTCATCTGGGAGTGGTGGCACACACTTGTAATCCCAGCAATTTGGACTGTTGAGACAGGAAGATCATTAGTTCAAAACTGGCCTCAGGGGCTGGGGTTGTGGCTCAGTGGTAGAGCGCTCCCCTAGTATGTGTAAGGCACTGGGTTCAATTCTCAGAACCACACATAAATAAATAAATAGCTGGCCTGGTGGTGCCCTCCTGTAATCCCAGCAACTCTAGAGGCTGAGGCAGGAGGATCGTGAGTTCAAAGCCAGTCTCAGCAGATTATCGAGATACTTAGCAACTCAGTGAGACCCTATCTCTAAATAAAATATAAAAAAGGGCTGAGGAGGAGCTGGGACTGTAGCTCAGTGATAGAGCACCTGCCTCTCATGCGTGAGGCACTGGGTTTGATCCTCAGCACCACATAAAAATAAATAAAGATACTGTGCCCATCTACAACAACAACAAAAAGAAAAAATATTAAAGGGGGGGATGCCTGGGAATGTGGCTTAGTGGTTGAGCACCCTGGGTTCAATCCCTGGTACCAAAAATAAATAAATAGATAGATAGATAGATAGATAGATAATAAAGGTCCATCAATAACTAAAAAAATTTTTTAAAAACTGACCTCAACCACTCAGTGATACCCCATTTCAAAATAAAAAATAAAAATAAAGAGAGGCTGGGGATGTGGCTCAATGGTTAAGCGCCTCTGGTTTCATTTCCTGGTACAACAAACAAACAAACACTACAACCAAAAAGCCTCTATATCATTCTGCCATGTTAAAGCGGTATGTTCAAAATTAAAACGACGTCTTTCCTTACCAAAGCAGTCCCTCTGCTCTCATTTGAGTGGGTGTCATTGTTACTCTTCAGTTGTCCAGGTCAAGCTAGGCTGTAACCTATGTTAGTCTTCCTTCTTTACCCACCCCTAACTCTACCACTCAGTCCTGATCACTTTCATTTTCTGAATAGTCCTTCAATCTGGTTCCATCTTCTACCTACACTGCTCCTGCACTGTAGATTCTGGATCCTAAGATTACCTCCTAGAAGACTGGGGAGTGTCCTTCCCAAATGTCCTAAATTCTTATCCTTCTTACCTTACACTTCCTGAGTACTGTCACAAGCATTCTTCCTAATGTGAAAATCTGCTCACCTGGTCACAATTCCTCCATGACTCCAATTTTACGTGACTTCCACAGCATGGGTACACTAAATGGCCAATCTCTACTCCTGTATCTTCACTGCAGTTTAAACACTAGTCACGTGAAGCCATTTGTAGTTCCTGGAGCAAGCCATGCTCTCTTACTCACAACTTTTATATGTATTCTTGTGTCCACCTAGAATGTTCTCCTTGCACTTATTAGACAGAGTCTAATGTCTTTCAATTCCTAGCTCAAATGAGGCTTCTTCTCCCAAGCATTTCTTGTCTTCCACTCTTAGGGATAGCTGCCTCTTTTCCTATGAATTATTTGTACTTTGTATAAACTTGGATACTTTTTTTTTTTTTCCCAGTGCTAGGAATCAAACCCAGGGCTTTGTGCATGCTAGACAAGTGTTCTACCAGGGAGCTATACCCCAATACACCACTAGCCCTCAAATACCTATTTTCTTGAATCTATTAAGGCTTTTACTTATTCCAAAAAGTATCCAAGATAGTTTATATAGATAAAGATTAAGACACAGAAGAGAGTTAGGGGTTAGGAGCAGATCCTGATGACCTAGTCACTCATGACAGAGGCTGCCCTGATTTCTAGTCCTTCCTTGAAGCCACCATTGATAAGGAAACACTGTCTGGTAACAGAATTCAATACATAGAATGAAGTTAAACCACTGCTTAATAAACTCCACTCATTCTCAATTCCAAGATTAACCAAGGGTTTTTTTCCTAGGATCTTGATACAGAAGGCCTGGTATTAGATAATAAATGATAACTATCTTTAACAGTATCTTCATAACAGATACAAGACATATAATAGGGGCTTTTTAAGTAGCAATATTTGAAAATGATACTAAACGTCAAATAGCAATTCAATGACAGCCTCATTTGAGGTAGAACAGATACAAAACATTTCAATATCTAGTTCACCAATCTCACTTGATCCAAAGGTGAATTTTAAATTAACTTAAAGAAAATGACCTTTAACTAATCTTCCTGGAATATTGCTCTTACCAAGCACATTTTTAATTAGAGAATCACTAAACAAGATTATATTCTCAAACCAAAGGCTAAAATGAAAAAAAAAAAAGAGATGGGGTGCCACTGAACTGGCCTTAAAAATACTTCATTTTCATAAACATCATGTGCTGGGCACTATGCTAACTGTTGGAGAACAAAAATGAAACAACTGAGCTCCTGCCATTAAGATGCTGAAGAAAACAGCACAGAGAATGGCACACAGAAATCCCTGCTAAATTTTAGGGAACACACAATGCCACAATGAGACCCATGAGACCCATTTTCCTCTACAATCCCTGGTACCATTCACAGATTACAAACAAAAAAAGAAAGAAAGAAAGAAAAGAAAAGAACAAGGTAACCTGGAGGAAATGGAGTATTTTTGCTTTGTTTTGATTTTTTTAAATTTTTAAAAGCAGGTAATAGCTTACTACCCACAACTTTGACTAGCTTCAATGACTAACTTACAACTAACTTAAGTAATTTACAACATGCAGATTATATTGTCAAATTTTTTTGTAGTTGTAGATGGACAGCATGCCTTTATTTTATTTGTTTCATTTTTATGTGGTGCTAAGGATCGAACCCAATGTCTCACACAGGCAAGTGCTCTGCCACTGAACTACAGCCTCAGCCCTTATATTGCCAATTTTGAATTGACAAAACACATATCCATTTGACATTTATGTGATTGTAGATAAGTAGCCAGAAGGAAATAGCTTTACTCTAGCCTTTTATTTCAAACGTACACACTACTTATCTACCCACTTAGTACTCCTTTATTTTAAAAAGTCTTGAATCCAAAGTTGCTGACATTTATTCTGGTTGCTTTAAGAATCATGTAACTATTATGGGTTGGAGCTATGGCTAAGTAGAGTGCTTGCCTAGCATGTGTGAGGCACTAGGTTCAATTCTCAGGACTGCATATAAATAAATAAAATGAAGGTCCACTACAACTAAACGATATTAAAAAAAAAAAAAAAAAGAAAGAAAGAAAGAAAGAAAAAAGGAATCCTGTAACTATAATAATTGGCACCTGAATTTTACAATAGATACCAGGATGTCCTACCTCCAGAAACCCCTTCTGATTAGGGTCCATATGGTTCAGAGGAATATAGGTATCATCAGTCTTCTGACAAACCACCATGGCATGCCTTTGACTGAAAGTTCCACGACCGACATCTTGGCCACTCAGTCGGACATTGAAACCTTAAGCAAGCAATCAAGAAAAAAAATAATTTTTTTAAAATCCAGATCTCCACGAATAACTTAAGGCATGGTGGCCCTGAATTCTTTCTCTCTCTTTCTTTTTTGAGACAGGGTCTTAACATGTTGCCCAGGCTGACCTTGAACTCCTGGCATCATGTAATTCTCCTGTCTCAGTCTCCTGAGTAGCCAGGATTACAGGCACACACCACATACCTGGCTGTCCAAATTCTTATACACTGGCTCATCTTAAAATTTTTCCTAAGGATAATAGATTATCCTTATTAAAACATTCCTGTTCTATAGTTAAAAGTCAAGGTAAAGTTGTATAAGAATGGAGAACTGTTAGTTGCCCTAGAAATTTTTTACTAGTGTATTTTAATTGTACAGGAAAATGGGTCTCATGGGTCTCATTGTGGCATATTTATACATGCAAATAACATACTTTCATCCTGTTCACCCCAGATTGTCTCCCTTTACACACCTCTTCCCCCATCTTCCTCCTCTTCTCAGCCTCCTCATTACTTTCATAATCACTCCCCCCCACCAGATTCCACATGAATTAAAACATGTGATACTTGTCTTTCTAAATTTGACTTATTTTGCTTAATGTGATGATCTCCAGTTCCATCCATTTTCCTGCAATGAATGACAGGATTTTATTTCTTTTTTATGTCTTAACAATACCCTATTGTATATACACACCACATTTTCTTTACCCTTTCATCTGTTGATGGACACATAGGCTGATTCTATTACTTGGCTATTGTGAATTTTGCCATGATAAACATGGGTTTGTAGGTACCTATATAACATGCTGACTTTAATTCCATTGGGTATATACACAGGAGTGGTATAGCTGGGTCATGTGGTAGTTTTGATTTTAGTTTTCTGAGGAACCTCTGTACTGATTTCCATGGTGGCTGTACTAATTTACACCCCACCAATAGTGTATAAGGGTTCCTTTTCCCCTGCATCTTCATCAGAATTTAATAGTTTTTTGTATTCTTGATGATGATCATTCTGACTAGGGTGAGATGGACTCTCAATGTTGTTTTTCCTTGCATTTCCCTGATGGCTAGAGATGTTGGACATTTCTTCATATAATTTATGGCTATTCACACTTCTTTTAAGAGGTGTTGCTCTATAAGGGCTGGGGTTGTGCCTCAGAGGTAGAGCACTTGCTTACCATGTGTGAGGCACTGGGTTCGATCCTCAGCACCACATAAAAATAAAATAAAGATACTGTGTCCACCTATATAACTAAAAAATAAAATTTAAAAACAGAAGTATTTTTAGAGAAAACTGTCTTTCCAATACATCTGACACTGACTCCTATATTTCTCAGTATACCGTTGTATTGTCTATGTTCTGGTGAAGGCTTTCAACATGACTTATACTACGATCAAGTAATATTGTCCAGTAGAATGTTTTAGAAACTTTCTAGTAGATAAAAATGATAGTAGATAGTCGTAATTCAGAAAATCACAGAGGTCACATGTATCAAATGTCATTTAAAGTATTCTCCACCACCTAAGAAACTAAACAGAAATGTCTTACCTTGAGCAAGTAAGGAGCCCAAGGCAAGGGTTTCTGCTGTGGCCCAGTCTAAATTTGTTCCGCTCATCACTTTCTCCATTCTGGACTGTAAAATTGAGGTGGAAGCAAAAGAAACTTTTAAGAGCCCATATTCTTTTTCACAAAGAATTTTTAAAAATTGATGCAAAAAAGATAAGTATAAAAAATATTGAACCAGGTGTGGTTTCACATGACTGTAATCCCAGTGGTTTGGGAGGCTGAGGTAGGAAGATCACAAGTTCAAGGCCAGTCTCAGCAATTTAGTGAGACTCTCAAAATAAAAAAATAAAAAGGGCTGGGAATGTAACTCAGTGGTACAGCACCCTTGGGTTCTGTTCCCAATACTCTCCCCTCCCCTCACACACACATACGCCAATACACACAACACAGTACAGAAGGACCTATTTTTAATAACAACTATAATGGTTATTTTTAGCTTTTTTATTTTTATTTTCATTTTCATTTTTTTGTAGTGCTGGTGACTGAACCCAGGACCTTGCATATGCTAGGCAAGTACCCTGCCACTGAGCTACGCCCCCCAGCTACATACAGTTTGAAAAGGGGAAAACAAACATATACTTGGGATTAGTAGTTACCTCTGTGGGGGCACGAGGAGATGAAATTAGGGAGGGGAACATGGGAAACTTTATTTGTACTATCCTGTTTCTTTTCCTTTTTTGGTATCAGAGATTGAACCTAGGAGTGCTCAATTATTGAACCACATCCCCAGTCCTTTTTATTTTTTATTCTGAGACAGGATCTCACTAAGCTCTTAGGGCCTCACTAAGTTGCTGAAGCTAGCTTTGTTTGAGCTTGCAATCCTCCTGCCTCAGCCTCCCAAATTGCTGGGATTATAGGCATGTGCCACGGCACCCAGCATGATACCTTATTTCTTAAGGGGGATGGTGACACATAGTATGCTGGAATAGGTCTATACCTATAATAAAAACTCCAAGAACAAAGTTAGTGTTTTGAGATAATTGAGGGCAGAGTTCCTTCATGTGAGTTTAAAGATGAAGACCTTTAATTCTTCGCTTTCCTGGTTTTAACAGTGAAAGTCCTATGTTCCAAAAAATATATAAGTCCCAGACATACCAGGATGGTTTGTCATATTATAGTAAGCATAAGATGGTATATAAAACATTAGCATTTTAAAATATCTAAATGGTTATCTTTAGGGTATATGTATCAAATTTTGTTTCTTTTATTTAAGCTACCTAAAAGAATTAAAGTGCCTTCTGTTCACTGGCTAGAAAAACTAAAATAGATATTATGCACATTTTAAATGAACATGTATTCCATGTATATATAATGTATCAAACATGCATAAATAAATAAACGGAGGGGAATAAAAAGAAAATCTGAGTTATTGGCTCTCAGCATCAAAACAACACTAGAATCAGTTCCTTAATAACACAATAAATATTTGTCAAATGAATATCCAACTGAAAAGACCAGTGCAACATCAATTCCTTTGCCAAACAAAAATAAAAAGTAATAATGAGCTATTTCAAAGTTCCCCACCTGAACATACATCTTTAGAAGGTGACTGTGCATCTGCAGTTCCTTCGGCACCTCCACAGACTTTACGCCAATAAACTGCAGGAGGTCAAGGGGCATGCCTGTGTTCCAGGTGGTGATTCGAGCTTCTGGTTGAACCAGGCCCTGCCATTGGGCCTGCAGGTTAGTGGCAGGGGGGCTGTAGCGGGTCATGTTGGCTAAATGCTCATTTAACTTGGCATAGTAGGAGGCTTTTATTTCAGAGAGCTCCTCTTGGGTCATGAGTCCACGGGCAATAAGGTGCTCTGCATACGTGTCTGGGATGCTCTTTCGGGCTCTGTCCAAGAGAGAAGGGGAAGAAAGTCAATCTGATCTGCAAAAATCTAAGACAGAAGCAATCACTCTCAAAGGTAATATAGGATGTTATCACCATCAAAAGGCACTTAGGAAATGTTTTAAAACTAGTTAAAGTGGTGGCTATGCAACATTGTGAATGTACTAAATGCCACTGAATTGTTCACTTTAAAATACTGGGGGAAATTTCATATTATGATTTTTACCTCAATAAGAAGTTACCAAAACAAAATAATTACATAAAACTTTAATTAATTAATTAAAGGCACTCCTGAGTAACAACCTCTTCCAAGCAAAGAAGAAAAAAAAGATTCACCTTTATAAGCCTCTGTCTACATTCTGGTAAAAATAATTTGCAGTGTTTTTCCTACAAGTTGGTAAATTCTGGACAATTATTTACAAGACTGACCCACCTAATTATCCATTCAACACAGCCTTTATTTCAAAAAGTACTGAACCCAAAGTTACCAACATCAGTTTCAGATTGTATTAATGATCCTTTAACTATAACAATTAGCACCTGGTTGATTCATAACAATAATATCACAACAAAAATAATGCTATTCTGTTTGTATAATCCTTTAAGCTGTACAGTCTGTTTATATGTAATATCACATTTAATCCTGACAAGAGTGAGAGGTAGGCAGGATTGGTGTTTTACATAGGGCCTGAGGCACATGGAGTCCCGCAACTACTCAGCCCTGAGCTAACCCAGAACCCAGCTTTGTTCCTCTAGGAACAGAGCTCTTCTGCTATGTCCAGAAAGGCCTGTCAAATGTCACTGAGTTTGCTCCTTGGCTTTAATGTATGCCTACGCGGAAACAGGATGAAGGAGGAGTATCTAATTAATTTCTAGTATCTAGAAAAAGAAAATGCCAAAGAAACAGTTGGAATTAATTTTAATAATGTATTTTGGGGGCTGAGGCTGTGGCTCAGAGGTAGAGCACTCCTCTTGCATGTGTGAGGCTCTGGGTTTGATCCTCAGCACCACAAAAAAGGTATTGTTTCCACCTACAACTAAAAAAAAATTTTTTTTAAATAATAAGAATATTTTTTCTTTAAACCAACATATAAAAAATACTGCCATTTCAATACCCAATCAATATAGAAAGCTTGGAAATACTTTGCTTTTCTATTTCACATGCTAAGTCTTTGAAATCTGGTGTGTTTGCTATACAGCACATCTGCCTCAGGCCTGGCCACCTTCAAGTGCTCAATAATCATTTAATGGCTAGTGGCTTCTGTACTTGGACAGCACAAATCTAAGCCTTCATTAAAAACCCTTTGTGGGCTGGGCGTGGTGGCACATGCCTGTAATCCCAGCTAAACAGGAAGCTTAGGCAGAAGGATTGCAAGTTTGATTCCATCTTGGGCAACTTAGTCTCAAAATTAAAAATAAAGTTGGCTGGGGATGGAGCTCAGTGATAGAGCACTTTGCCTTGTATGTGGGAGGTCCTGGGTTCAATCTCCAGTATCACAGAAACAAACAAACAAACAAACAAAAAATGCTTTTGTTACTTCCTAGCTATGTGGCAGTCCTTTTCCTAATCCTTCCAATGCCATCCTCAGCTCAGGCATTAAGAGGTTCAGGCAAAGCTTTGCCTAAGTGCTCTGACCTCAGTCTTCCCAACTGCTAAGTGAGTTGTTAAGCTGCTGTTATGCTAGATTCATGGAACCCCAATAGACCTCCAGGAGCCAAATCCGATGCAATCACACAAGAGTCTTTATTGCAAGCTCGAGCCTGGCTCACAACCGTTCCCGACGCAGCGGTCCCAGGGAGTGAGTCCCAGTCCTTTGTTCAGGGAGATTTTATAGGTTTTGGGGGGATACTCTATGCGTCACAACATCACACAGCAAATCATTCCATACGGCGGGAAAATCAAACAACAAATCTTAACATTGATTAGCACATTCACTGGCGGGAACAAGTTGGGTAGGGGTGATTGGTTAGTACAAGAGGGGGGTTCGTTTGAACTGATTGGCCACGAGGGGTATACGTGCTAAACTACATGGTTTCCCAACTTGTTATCAAACACCATAAACTACTTGGGGGTCATCTGGCATTCCAGGTATTTTCCCTGTCTCATGCTGATTGGAGGTTGCTAGGAGGGTTGCTATGGGTCCTCACCTAGCCTGACTGAGTCAGGGACACCTGGCTCCACAGATCTCTCCTGTTATTTACAGACAAACAACTCAGCAGGGTGGGAGTGCTCTGTGGGTTTTTCTAAGAACAAGGGTCATGACCCCTTCTTTAGGACAGGCCTTGAAGTAGAAGCTGCTATTATTTATTTATTTTTAAAAATGGAGTCACATCAGTTTCTTATTGCCTCTTCTCTATTCAATAAATAAATACATGGAATTTGAAAAATATGGGAAGCTCTCCTGAGACCTACAAGGCGACCATCCCAATTTGCCCAGGACTGTCGCAGTTCAGCACTGCAACTCTCATGTCATAAACAAACCAAGGAAGTTAGTTACCCTATCTGAGAGCATCTATTAAATATTACAGGGTTGGGGATATAAGTCAGTGGTGAAGCACTTGCTAACACGTACAAGGCCCTGGGTTTGATCCCCAACCCTGCAAAATACTGACAATAACTATAACCACCACAAAGACATAAGCACTGTAAGGTCAGGGGATATATTAAACAAAGGCTTATAGTTGCACCTGATGATTTTGTACATGGCCGGGTTGGTGAAGAAAGGCTCATCCAGCTCATTGTGGCCCCACTGCCGGTAGCACAACAAATCAACAATCACATCCTTGCGGAATTGGCGCTGGTATTCAAAAGCCAGTCGTGTGGCCCGGACTACTTCCTCTGGCCTGTCTCCGTTGACGTGGATGATGGCACAGCCCACGAGCTTCCCTGAAGAAGGGGTGGCCGAGATGTAATCAGTTAACCTGGAATGACATTAGCACCCTGCCACCCTGGCCCCCTGACTGCCTACACGGGAAGACATACCAGGTCCTCAGAGGTAGCTAGGTTTGGTTGTTAATGGTTCAAACAAACCCTTAATTCATACAGGGCTTCCAACAGTTAACGTTATACCTGTTAATGTACATCAAGTATTAAATGCTTTCCAATACCTGGTATGCAATAGTTAACATTTGTTATTGTTGTTATTCTGTCATCTTTCTGCCTGAGAGAAAATGATCACTAAAGGATGCATCCTAGAAAAAGATTGCTTTTCTCCAAAGAGAAGTTCCAGAATGGATCCTCACTATTCCTATGAGATTAATCACAAAGAACTCACAAAGACAACCCCTAAAGGCATCCAGTCCAGGCCCTGGACATGAAAACAGAGCAGGTCCTACCATTTAACAGTTATTGTAACTCAGTGAAATAGGAGGGGATAATGAGATCCCTGCCCATCTCTTAAGACAGCTTATTTTCAGAAATTAACACAAGTCTTTTTCTTATTTCCTTAGATTTCAAGATCACACTCAGTGTTCAGTATGCAGCTCAGTGGTAGAGTGCTTGCCTAGTATGCACAAGGCCCTCAGTTCCAACCTCAGCACCACAAAACAAAAGAATAAATTAAATAAAGACTACATTCAGACTTTAGAGGAAATGTTAACTTGGCAACTGTTGGTGACTACTGTCCATATCTGATCCAAAATTAAAAACTGAATAATTATAAGTTTCTCTAGGAATTCCTTGTCTGACCCAGTAACAGCAGTTCTCCTGTGTTACATACCAATGTCACTACAGTATAAAGAAGACCTTCCTCTTTCGGCTGGAGTGGTGTAACCCAGTTGGTTATTGACAATCAAATGGATACTTCCACCAATTCTGAAATGTGGGAGATTAGAGAGCGTAAACGTTTCAAGAACAATCCCTTGACCACAGAAAGAAGCATCGCCGTGAACCTAAAACATGGGGCAGGGTGTGGGGAAAAAAGGAACATAAAGGATTAAGAAATTGAGGTTTTCAAATCAGAATAAATTATTAAAAATACTAACAGGAATAACAAACGACCACCCTCTCACTACTCCTCTGCCTTCCTAAAAATATGCAGGTTAAAGGATTTTCTAGAATGGTTAGGCTGACCTCAAAAACAACTTTCAAAGATGACTCGATGCATCTTTTTCCTCTACCTTGTATCACCACCTATACTCATCACTTCAGCAAACCTTCTAGAACATTCAGCAGCACCACAGAAGGAAGGCTTGTTGCAGATGCAAAGAGAAAATCAGCTTTAGGAACTCTTGTATGAAAAGAGCCTGCAAACTGTAAGGAATAGTGCAAGCTTTGAACCCCTCCTCCCCCCAATCACCTTGTCCACCAAAGAGAGACTGCATCAAGTTTCCATCACTGATCCTGGATGCCACAACGAATATGAGAGTGAAGTGGCAGCAAAGACAAGGAGGTACAGGAGAAAAGCACACCACACATAAATGGAAAGAGGGTTTGAGGACAAAGCAGTATATTATTATAGGGGAATGCCTAAAATATGTTATTCTTCCAGAATATTCAAAGCCTGCTTGATTGGGCTATCATTACAAAACTTAGTAGACAAGGTGACAGAAAAAGGAGGTTTTGGGGTTTTGGGGGGTAGGGGATGGGGGAAGAGGTTATTTTTACATTTAAAGCAAATAATAAAGAAATAATAGATTTTAGAATATGAGCTCTGACTTCCTTTCTTTCTTTCTTCTTCTTTTTTTTTTTAATGCTTGGGATTGAGTCCAGGTATGCTTTACCACTGAGCTACAACCTCAGCCCTTTTTACTTCTGATTTTGAGAGAGAATCTTGCTAAGTTGCTTAGATCCTTGCTAAATTGCTGAGGCTAGCCTTAAACTTGTGATGCTCTTGTCTCAGCTTCCCAAGTCACTCCTGAGTAGCCTGGCTCCAAGGACTTCTCACTAAAAGATAATTATCAGAAATAGCCAAGTTTCTGAGCTAAATAAAATGATTCTCTATGCCCTAACATAATGTAACCATTGAACCTAAGTAACCAAACCAAATATGTAAAGCCAGAAGGTGCAAAGATAGAATTTGAACTTAAGAATTCTTAATTTCAGAGTTTTTGTCTTTTCTTCACTATGGTACATTATAAAGTCCAATACTTAAGCAGGTGCACACCTATAATCCCAGGTACAGGAGGCTGAGGCAGGAGGATCACTAAATTTGAGGCCAGCCTCATCAACTTAGAGTCTGTCTCAAAAATAAAATGAAAAGGTTTGGGGATGTATCTCAGAGATAGAACATCCCTCGGTTCAATCCCCAGTACTGCAAAAATATTTTTAATATAAATAAAGTTCAATACTCAGTATACACAGGGTCAAGGGTTCTGATATCTGAGTATTCCTCCTCACCTTTAGGCCTCCTTGGCTATGACATCTTGTGGGACAATGTGGTAAAAAAGATCAGTACAATAAGAAAGAGGGACGTTTGCCTCTTCTGTGCCTTTTCAGAAATGTTCAGCATTATTCAGGAAATAACAAGAGATAACATCTATTAACAAATTGCATCATTTTCTCATAATCCTAAGATTTTAGTGGTACTGGGGATTAAACCCACAGTCTTGCACATGGTAGGCAATCACTGATATACATCCTCAGCCCTTTTTATCTTGAGACTGGGTCTCACTAAGATGTCCAGACTAGCCCTGAACTTTCAATCTTCCTGCCTCTCAGGTCACTGGGATCACAGATGTGCATCACAGTGCCTGGCAATCTTCAGATTCTTGATGCTAAAGCATGTATATATCATTTGCTGATTTTATTTTCCTTCTTAAACCTAAAGAGACCACTGTGCTCTGCTGATAAAGTTTTGGAGGAGTAATTGTCCTCAGACATAAAAGCTGGGTAAGTTGAAAGCTTGTCAGTTAAATGCAAGGGGTGAGGATGGGCAATGGAAGGGGAGTCATCTTGAAACATGCAGAAGATCACAACTGAGAATCCATTTCCATCAGTTCCAACTCAAAGATAAAACAGAAGACAGCCAGGGGTGCAGTGGCGCACACCTATAATCCCAGCAGCCCAGAGGCTGAGACAGAAGGATTGTGAGTTCAAAGTCAGCCTCAGCAATGGCAAGGTGCTAAGCAACTCAGCAAGACCCTGCCTCTAAATAAAATACAAAATAGGGCTGGGGATGTGGCTCAGTGGTTGAGTGCCCCTGAGTTCAATCCCCAGTACCCCTGCAAAAAAAAAAAAAAAAAAAAAAACAGAAACAGAAGACAGAAGACAGAAAAAAGTAGCATTAGAAATCTCACCCACCATTGTTTTACAGGGTTCAAATTTAGAAGCCCCATATAATTCAGAATCATGTACTTGACAAGGAAAGACATAAGGACACAGCAGGGCAAAAGACTTGGGGAAGACCAAACAGACAAAGGAAGGCAGTTAGTATTATATCTCCTTCCTCCCTTCTTTCCTCCTCCCTCCCTCCCTCCCTCCCTTCCTTCCTTCCTTCCTGTAATAGGGATTGAACCCAGAGGCCCTGTACCACTGAACCACTGAGCTACATCCTCAACCCTTATATTTATCTATTTTTAAAATTTTGAGTCATGGTCTTGCTAAGTTGCTGAGGCTGGCCTGGAACTTGGCTATCCTCCTGCCTCAGCTTCTTGGATTGCTGGGATCATAGGTGTGCTCCATTGTGCCTGGCAAGGTCACATCATTTTAAAGAAATGGACATTTTCACCCCTTACTTCAGAAGTCAATCTTAAGATATACTCAATGCACTAGGTAAATATGAATGACTAAAATAGTTTAGAGATCAAGAATTAAGTCAAGTGAAAGGTAAGGAGAATATATGGCTAATGATTAGACAATTTCTACTTAGAAATACTATAACATAATCAAATCTAATTCTGTCTATTCCCAACAAGTTTTATTATTATTTGCAACAATTTTCAGGCCCATGAAAAATTAATATAAATAGGATAATGTGGCTGTTTCTGTACAGAACAGAATATTCTATGGCATTACACATGTATCTACTTCTATGGAGTTTGAAGACTCCATCACTGATATTCAGAATTAATTTTCTCCCAGAAGTTAAAGGTTCATATGTAAATAAGTGCTCATAGAAGAGAATATGACCCATAGACCAAATCTCTGAATGATATTTGTTGGGTTACCAAAAATTGGGGGAGGGAATATATGAAGAAAGAGCCACAATAATAATTTTTGTTTGCCTTAAAGCCAAAGGCATTCATTTTATTTTTCTAGGTGCTGGGGATGCAAGGCAAGTGCTCTATCTATATCTCTGAGATACACCCCAACCCTAAAGTTTTTTAAACAAACCAGCAAACAAAGTAAATTCACATACTTTAAAATATGTATATATATTTAGATGGATACAATATCTTT
Organism: Marmota monax; assembly: GCF_021218885.2. NCBI lineage: Eukaryota > Metazoa > Chordata > Mammalia > Rodentia > Sciuridae > Marmota > Marmota monax. The sequence continues at coordinate 3,696,281 of NW_026692356.1, forward strand.
ATTTTATATTTATGTGGTGCTGAGGATTGAACCCAGTGCCTCATGCATGGTAGGCGAGCTCTCTACCACTGAGCCACAAACCCAGCCCCAAATCCACATTCTTATATATTCCATATATGGTTATACGTAATTTCTCAGAGGGCCACACTTTCAGAGAAATGGTGACATATGTCCTTTTAGAAGGAGTAGCTCTGCCTGTGGATTGTCCCACAATCATATCAGGACAAGTGTAAGCCCCAGGTTAAAATCAGAAGCTCTGAGACTAGACTTCATATTTGCTATTACATTTTTAAAACTCCAGAATTTTCTTTTCCCAAATGTTATCTTAATTTCATTTGAATGTCTATAACCTCCTGTAAGACCTATCAACCCAGACATTCCTTTTCTCTGTTTTTCCCAACTTTTGGCCTCACTTCCTGAAGCTACAGGTACCTGTAAGCAAATGACTTTGTCCCCAGGCTGAGCAGAACCATCCAGAGAGTAGTCTCCATCCTGTCGAGACTGCTGCCTGCCACGGGTTTTCCCAACAGCCACCGGGTTAACAGCTTCAAGGTGTGAGGGGTTAGGTAGCATTGTCACATGGAGGGGACGATGGGCACCAAAGTCCAGGTCCACAGAGGAGGTCAGGTGAGACAGGACATCTCCAGTGGCTGAGAAATTTTCTGGAAATTCACTCAAACCTTGCATTTTACGGAACATAAGCTATTATGAATAAACATACAAGAAGAAAGTGTCTTTCAACACAGTGGAGACTAAGGAAAAGGTGGTTAGCTTAAATAATCCAATAAAAATGTCATGTAAATGCTTTTCTAGTTATTATAAATATGAATCATTTAAAGACAGGCACAGAACCATTTGGAGAGCTTCAGAATCAAATGAAGTGCCAACATTTTAAGAGGGGACAAAATCACAGCAAAACAAAAACACACACAGGTGGTCTCTCTCTCTTTTTGTTGCACAGGGCTGGGGATTAAACGCAGAGCCTGGTGTACGCTACACAAGTGCTCTACCACTGAGCTACACCCCCAGCCCTTGTGTGGTCTCTTGAAATAACAATGTGTTGTTACTTTTAATACAACCTATTATCTATAAACTCTGCCAATAAATGGATCCATGACTTCTGATAAGCGAAAATTGTATAAAATTGCATAGAACTCTGTGTTTATTTGAATAATTGGCAAAAAATGAGAAAAGTATACTGAAAGAACAGAATTAAGCTCTATTTACATCATCCTTGAGGAAATATCAAACTTTGCAGAGAGAAGAAAGAATCCATACAGAGAAAATCAACTCAAATACTACTTCTGCCTGTCAACTTTTTTTTTTTTGGTACCTGGGATTGAACCCCGGGGGTGCTTAACCATTGAGCCACAACCCCAGCACCAGCACTTCTTGTATTTTATTTAGAGATAGGATCTTACTGAGTTTAACTTAGAGTCTTGCTAAGTAACTGAAGCTGGCTTTGAACACTTGATCCTCCTGCCTCAGCCTCCCTAAGTGCTGGGATTACAGGTGTGTGCCACTGTGCCTGGCCTCTGCCTATCAACATTAACTTCACTAAGCTAGCTCCTGGTCCAACTGCTCATAACATAGCTGGCTTTCTACAGGTAATTCTTGACATTATTTTTCTTCTGTAACAGTTCATTCTACAGTGTTGGTGAGAAACATAGAAAGGAACTTACCTCTGGAGGTAATTGAAGAAGACCTGTCAATAAATTCAGCCTCCCTCTATGGGGCATCCCAATAATGACATCAGTTATCCCACTGAAGGCTGACATTTTCAGCAACTCATGAAAAAAGCCCATCATGCTTTCAGCCCCTTCCCCTCCATATCGCTTCACGGTGGCAAACTTGGTGGCCAAAAAGTGGTCAAATTCCTATAGAACATCACACCAGACATATTAGCTTCTGAGAAATGACCTCTGCTCAGATGAAAGGCAGGGAAGTTTACATGTGTTGCAAAACTACCCCACATTCTCCCAGTGGCTGCAGCAGCACCCCTTTAATACTTATCTCAGGGAGACAGCAATCCAGGACAGTACTGCCAAGGACCCTAGACCTAGTAGGGACTGGTAGAATTAACATACTCCAAGAAGAACCCCCTTAAGTATGTGTGTCCTTCCAGACTAGGGGCCAGGCCTTAGATCTTCATTGCCTCTCCCAGAACATTATCTTCCACAGAGGGCTCTATGACACTATTTAATTGAGGTCATACACTTCTCAACTATCCAAACTACTGGCAAGAGGCTGCTTGTCATCTTTTTTTTTTTTTTTTTTTTTTTTTTAGTTATCGGCAGACACAACATCTTTGTTTTTGTTTGTATGTGGTGTTGAGGATCGAACCCGGGCCGCACACATGCCAGGCGAACGCGCTACTACTTGAGCCACATCCCCAGCCCTGCTTGTCATTTTAACATGCCTTAGCTCTGTCATGGTCACAGCAGAAATTTGATCCCATACATTTATATCAAGAACCTCTTCCAGGGCTGGGGTTGTAGCTCAGCGGTAAGAGCATTCACCTAGCAAGTGAGAGGCCCTGGGTTCAATCCTCAGCACCACATAAAAATAAGTAAATAAAATAAAGGCACTGTGTCCAACTACACCTAAAAAATAAATATTAAAAAAAAAAAGAACCTCTTCCATACATAGTCTTTTGATCACTTCAGGAAAAAAAAAGAAAAGTAAAATCTTAAGTCTTTTGTCATCTTTTATGGTGTAAGTAGACAAATAGATAAAAGTACTTTGAAGAAAAACAACAGCTCAAATGTCTGGAGGTCTACTTCTTTTTCTACTTAGAATAAAAGTGGTGTGTGTTATATCGTCCCTTGGGTTGAACCAATGGGAGGCAACTATGGATGAGTTCAGAGAGTTCATGCTTTAAATTCCTCTCTTCCGTAGTTATCTATCTTGTTAGGAAATGAGCTGACCTTTTCCATTGATATTATCTGCTTCTTTTATACCTGAGACTCTAGCATTAATTTTGACAAATGTTTTCGCTCTTCTGTGGTAAATGTTTCCTTCTTCAGCTCCTCGAACCGCCTGGCAAACCAGTCTTTCTCCTCCTGGCTCTGAAGTTGGGCGGTTTCAATAGAAATTGGCCCACAGTAGATTTCGTTGAGATAGGCTAATACTTCCTCAAGAGAGGCCTTTTCCTTCCCCATGTTCAATAGTCCTAGGAAATAGAATCAGAAGGGTCATTTCAAAGAACACTCAACCATGCAGTAAATTAGTGCTGGAACATACTTATTTCAATTCAGAGCACTTCATATTAATAACTTGAGTCATTATCAATGCTTCTTTTTTTCTTTTTCCTTTCTTTCTTTCTTCCTTCTTTTCTCCCTCCCTTCCTTCTTTCCTTCCTTCCTTCCTGTCCTTTTTTTTCTTTGTGGCGCTGCATTATTGATTCCACGGCCTCATACATGCTAGGTAAGTCCTCTTACCACCAAGCTGCATCTCTATTTCTACTTAAATTTTTCTAAAGGCAAAATTCAGGGAGAAAACAACAACAAAACAACAATTTTTCTTCATAAGAATAAAACCATGCTACTTTTTGCCAAATTTTGATTCAATAGCAATTTCAAATTAAAATTTAAAATCTGTGGTCCTGGAAGTAGCTCAGTGATAAAGCTCTTGCCTAGCATGTATAAGGCCCTGGGGTCAATCCCCAGAATACTACTACTGCTACTACTACTAATAATAATAATAATAAACTTGAAACCTACTTTACATCTGCTTTATAGCTACAAATCGTATGTCCCGTCTTTTTCTGAAATATCTAATAAAACATTCATCTTATTAATGTCTATAAAGCAATACCTATTACTGAGTAAATGGTCTTGATGTGAAGTAAAGCACCAATTAATATTAACAGGAAAGCAATGTTTTAAGGTAAAAGGAAATTGATGTGGGGGCTGGGATTGTGGCTCAGCGGTAGAGCGCTCGTCTAGCACATGCGAGGCCCTGGGTTCGATCCTCAGCACCACATAAAAATAAATAAAATAAAATAAAGGTATTGTTTCCAACTACTTCCAAAAAAAAAAAAAAAGTTTATTTTTTTTATTTTTATTTTTTTAAAAGGAAACTGTTGTGATATCCCTGAATGTCAGTCAAAGAAAAGGGAAATTTGCACATGGCATTAGCTCATCACCATATCAGTTATCAGTTACTTGCTTAATCTTGCAAAAAAGGTTTAATAAACCAGTATTTATTTTATGTTGTTAATGGTTTCTTAGAATAAACTTTAAATGTTTGATATTGATTATTTAACCTATAAAAATTACTTTGATGAGGCTGGGGCAGGAGAATAGAGTTCAAAGCCAGCCTCAGCAAAAGCAAGGCACTAAGCAACTTAGTGAGATCCTGTCTTTAAATAAAATACAAAACAGGGCTGGGGATGCGGCTCCGAGGTAGAGTGCCACAGAGTTCAATCCCTGGTACCAAAAAAAAAAAAAAAAAAAATGCTTTGATGATGCATAACTTCTCTTTGCTTCACATTTTAGTTCATAAAACGGGGATAATCAAGGTACTTCAGGGGGTAGTTGTGATGATGAAATGAGGTAAAAACCCCAAAGTCCATGAAAGGATGAAAGAATACACAAAATGTGTTACAGCTGCACAATGGAATGTTAGTCAGCCAATCAAAGAATGAAAGTATTGATTACAACATGATTAACTTTGAAAACATATGAAAAGCAAAAGAAGCCACACAGTTTACAATTTCATTTATATGAAACATAGATCTAAGGGGCTGGGGTTATGGCTCAGCGGTAGAGCACTTGCCTACCATGTGGGAGGCCCTGGGTTCAATCCTCAGCACCACATAAAAATAAATAAATAAAGCTATAAAAAAATGTAGATCTAAGACACAGAAAGTAGATTAATGGTAGCCAGGGATTGGGGAGATGGCAGAATAGAGAGTGATTCTTTAACGGGCACTGAGTTTCCTTTTGGATAATGTAAATGTTCTGGAAATAGATTGTTGGCTACACATTATTAACTTTAAAAAATAAAATGTGGTGGGCTGGAGTTGTGGCTCAGCGGTAGAGCGCTCGTCTAGCACGTGTGAGGCCCTGGGTTCAATCCTCAGCACCACATGAAAATAAAATAAAAGTGTTGAGTCCAACTACAACTAAAATAAAATATTATAAATAAATAAAATGTGGGCTGGGGATGTAGTTCAGTGGTTCAGAGTTTGCCTGAAAAGCATGAGGCCCAGGGTTCCATCCCCAGCACCACAAAAATATTTTAGAAAATAACATGAGAGAGATGGCTGGGGTTGTGGCTCAGTGGTACAGCATTTGCCTCACATGCATGAGGCACTGGGTTCGATCTTCAGCACCACATAAAAATAAATATATAAAATAAAGATATTGTGTCCACCTACAACTAAAAAAAAAAAAAATTGAAGAAAAAAGAAAGAAAGAAAATAACATGAGAGAAAACCCCAAATCATGATTGTATTCCAGACCCCTCCCCAACCTTTTTAAGTTCCCTGGTTAGGAAAGAAAACAGGGTGAAAGGGTACAGACTTTAGAATGGAAGCAGACCTGCGTTTTCTTTCCTTTTCTAAATGCAAGTCCTTCTAAATTTAAAAAAATTCCTTCAGGCCACACTCACTTCAATGTCAGTACTCTTACATATACATATCATCCTCTGCCACTTGGCAGTTACAAATTACTTAAATTCCCTGAGTCTGTTTCCCCATTTGTGCAATGAAGATATCAATAACTACTTTTAGAAGTGGTTGTAAAAATGAATTGACAAAAATATCTATCTAAAGTATCTGGTATTTAAACAAGAGTTTGATGTTTTTGAACATCGAGGAAAGAAGCCCCTCAGAAGACCACTCTAGGGTATCAAGACTGATCCTCCCAGAGAACTGAAGATGCCTCCTTCTCTCCTCACTAGGTGGAAGCCTCAGCTTCATTGGGTGCACAGGTTCTTTAAGAAAAGAGCAAGGAGCTACACTTCTAGTGGGTAGCTCTCCTTTCCCTCCACAGGGATCATCTTACCTGCAGTATTGAAGGGCCCTTGCAGGGTCTGCACCAGGGCTTGGATTTCAGGCACAGTGTCCAGCAGGGCTTGTCCAGTGAAGAGGGGGTTGATTTTGGCAGCTTTATGACCATGCTCACAATATACTGCCACCAACCTGGCAAGGCCGTGATCAACTAAATCAGGGGAGAACAAAACAAACCAGTGAGATGCCCACAAACTACAAAAAAAAAAAAAAAAAAGTCTTTCAAAGATTATGTTGAAGTTTTAGACAATTTTTAAAATTTTTAGTTATCAATGGATGAAATTTTTTTTTAATTTTTTAATGTGGTGCTGAGAATTGAACCCAGTTCCTCACATGTACTAGGCAAGTGCTCTACCACTGAGCTATAGCTCCAGTTCCAGCCTTAGACATTTTTGACACTGCTCCTACCCACCACATCTGCCATCATCTTTCAAGATTAAAGATTATTAGAATCCAGGCAAACATGCTTATTTCCTTGTTTATCTCAGGATAGACTGGGGAGGGGGGTGAGGTGGTGGTGGTGGTGGTGGTAATAGAACTCCGAAAACACATTTGTGAAAACAATTATACATATACATAATTATTAGAAAGGAACACACCAAATTAAAAACAAATATTAAAATGCTGAGATTACAGAGAGTCCTCTTTGTCTCCTAGTTGTTCGAGATATTTTTAGACCTTATTTTTTTTAATATTTATTTTTTAGTTTTAGGTAGACACAATATCTTTATTTTATTTTTATGTGGTGCTGAGAATCGAACCCAGTGCCTCACGCATGTTAAGCGAGCATGCTACCACTTGAGCCACATCCCCAGCCCTAGACCTTATTTTTTACATTAAAAAACTACAGATAGGTCAAACTATAAAATAGTTCCTTATTTCCTTTTTTTCACTTTTCCTTTTTTTTTTTTTTTTTTAGACAGGATCTCACTAAATTGCCCAGGTTGGCCTCAATTGTGATCCTCCTGCTTCCATCTCCTGAGTAGTTGGAATTACAAGACTTCACCCCCATGGCTGGCTACATTTTCTTATTTCTTTAAGATCCCAGGTACATGGTTATTTTATAAAACTGTAGATTAGGAAAAGACCTAAATTATCTTGTCACTCACATATGGGGAAAAAAAAAACCCTTTCATAAAGCAGTAGATTAGTGATTGGCCTTTTCCTAAATGGGGGTCATCTTTCAATGAATTAAACTCTGAGACTATTTTAAATTGAGGACAAAAGCCATTTTTCTTTCTTTTTCTACATGTAAGTCTTTCGTGTCCACATTGAATCTTCGGTTGAAGTATTCTTACCTACACAGAACACAAACCCCTAAAGATCAACAGATCAATGGAAGGCATACTTTTTTTTTTTTAATATTTTATTTTATTTTCGGACCCCCCTCCAATTGCTACCATCTTTCAAAATTTCAAATGTCTATTTTATGAGTAAGTACTGACATGGAATGATTTAGAACCACTTATGCCCTTGAGTTTGGTTTCTATATACTGTCAAAATGTACCTCTTCGCTTATCACAGGTGTAGTGAGTGACGAAAGAACAGGGATGTATTGAATATGTATAGGAGATGCTCACATCTATATGCAGTTATGTGGATCTATATTATGTCAACATTCCCAGAGTTAGCTCTGAATGACTCCCTTCCTGAATCTTAGTTGTTCAACAAGTCCTTCAGTTGGAGGAGATATCCTTATATTTTTCAAATAAGTCCATCTCTATTTAAGATAGCCAGAGTTAGTTTGTGAACAAAGTGAATTTAGCTGATTAATTTTTTTTAATTATGGTAATATCATCTATCTATATCAGTTTTTTTTTTTCTCTGCTTTAAGCAAACGTGGTGTTAGGAGACACTGAATACTATTCTGTTTCGAGGAAGCAAAATACTTATATTAGCCAGCATGAAGCAGTTCAAACTCAAGGTAGCCAGTCACGGAGGCTACCTGTAATCCCAGCTAGTCAGGATGCCAAGGTAGGAGGATCAAAGTTCCAGGCCACCCTGGATAACTTAGTGAGACCCTCTCTCAAACTAAAAATTTAAAGAAAGAACCGGGGATAGATCTCAGTAACAGAGGGCTTGTCTACCAAGCATGAGGCCCTGGGTTCAATCCCCAGTACCAATAAATAAATAAATAAGTCGATGTACCTCTTTTTCAACATCTGCTCATAAACAGCTGCCCCAAAACAATCTAGACCATATCTACAGTTCCATTTCACTTAAGGCAGAATATGCTTAAAGCAGGTGGAAGTTGAACATCCATAAACACTTTAAAGACTTCCAAGAATGGTAATTTGGTAAATGGAGACTTGTAGAACTCTATTATGGCTGCCTCCAACTTCACCTCAGGAATCACATTAAAAGCCAAACAACTTTGTACCAGAACACTATATTCTGAAAAGTAAACCCAGACCAGTTTATATAACACCTTCCAGTCCCACCTCAAAAACAACAGCCTTACAAAGTAAATTTATTTCACCAGATATTTTTCTTACAAAACAAAGAAACTTGAAGTAAAAAGTTTGCTCTGGTTCCTTCAGCTTTATTTTTTCTAATCCTTTCTTAAATAATCTGTAAGATAGATAAGTAAGGGTCATAAATTTTTAATAAATTATAGAAACCATTTAATAAGTACTTATTTTGTGAGTGAGTGTGTGTGTGTGTGTGTGTGTGTGTGTGTGTGTGTGGTGCATGTGTTTGGTACTGGGAATTAAATCCAGGGGGTACTCTAAACACTTAGTGACATTCCCAGACCATTTTTTAATTTTTTAAATTTTGAGACAGTCTTCTTATTGCCCAGGCTGGCCTTGAACTTGTGATCCTCCTGCTCAGCCTCCCAGGTTTCTGGGATTGTAGATGGACAGCCGCCACCCCTAGCTGAATACTAACTTTTCCTATACACTTGGCTGGATTTTTTTTTTTATACACATTATTTTACCTAATCCTTGTAATGACTCTGAAATAGGTGACTTTATCCTCATAAGGGTAAACAGAGGCCCAAAGAGGCTAAGTGACTTGCAAAAAGTGACACAGGTTATAAAGAAGCTGGAATTTGAACTCTAATGTGTTTGACTTCAATCCAGTGTTTCATCGATCAAAATACAATAAAAGTTTAAAAGGAAAGTCCTGATGCTATAGTTAAAAGAATGAGAGAAAGAGATGTCATTAAGACTTTTTTAAAGTATAAGGGCTAACATCTTTAGATTTTCTCAGTCTGTATTTATGTTCTTAAATTTTCCTTATTTTTAAAAATTTAGATTTTCTTCAAACTTTCTCCTATGACTCCAGTAAAGGTTCCTGCTATTTCCAACATGGAACATCCCTACAACCTCACTTCAACTATCAATGCTCAAAGCCAGTAATCACTAAGTAGTTTGGAATCTGATGGCCTCCATCTCCTGATGGTCTATAAATTCTGCCATTTTAAAAAATAATGGAAAAATAAAAAATAAAGATGTTGTGTCCACCAAAAACTTACAAAAAAAAAAAAAAAAAAAAAAAGGGGCTGGGAATGTAGCTCAAGCGATAGCGCCCTCGCCTGGCATGCGCGGGGCGCTGGGTTCCATCCTCAGCACCACATAAAAATAAAAAATAAAGATGTTGTGTCCACTGAAAACTAACAAATAAATATTAAAAAAATAAATAAATAATGGAGGTGCCAAATTCACTTTGATGAAATCTGTACCAATGAATCACCACCCCAAACCCACCTCTAGTTTAAGTTCAATTTTTGATAAATAAATTCAAGTTTAATGCACAAGACTCTGGGTTCAATCCCACCACCAAAATTTTAAAGACCAAATAAATAGTTCAGGTTTACTTGGAAACTTGAATTTTTTAAAGGCTGAAGTACAAGCTGTTACTAACAGCAAGCTACAAAAACACTCGTCATGGTTCAAACTTTAACTACTGAAACCACTGCCGTCCAAAAGTTAACTAAAAGCAAACTCAGTATTTTTAAAAGGAAAAGGGAAATCTTAGTGAATAATGTGGTCATCCTAGATAGGCACTGATGTTAGCCAAGATAAACATGAAGAAAGAAGACCGATGAAGTGCAAAGAAAACTAGGGAAACTCCCTAAGCTTGGCTGTCCTCCTCCTACTTCACTGTGTCAGTTTTGATGTGTCCATGTCCAGTAGGGTTTGTCCTTTAATTTCCTTTGCCCATACCAAAATAACTACATACAAGACCCATCACGCTAACTCCAACCACTCCTTTCAACCAAGATGGTACCTTTCCTGAAAATTCGTGGGCATTGTAAAAAATAGGACAGCCACTCAAATGGTGTCCTTGGCCCCATCACCCTCCACCTCCTCTTTTTTTGGACTGGAGTTTGACCCCAGCAGTGCTTTATCACTGAGCTACAACCACAGCCCTTTCTATTTTTTATTTAGAGACAGGATCTCCCTGAGTTGATAGGCTGGCCTCAAACTTGCTATCCTCCTGTCTCAGCCTCTGAGTCCCTGGGATTATAGGCATATGCCACCCCCCTACCCATTCTCCACCCCAGTGATCAGTCTCCTATCCCAATTAAAAGAATTAAGCAAAAACACATAGTTATACAGACTTTAAGAGAAAAATCCATCAGCAAAGAGCATAATAATAATGTATCACCCAGTATATAAAGAACTTCCATCCTATTATGGTTATACATAGAAAATTCAAATGTACTAAATGTCACAAATTAATTGCATATATAGAAACCCATTTATATTTCTTTATTATTATTATTATTATTTAGTTGTTGATAAACCTTTATTTATTTATATGTGGTGCTGAAAATCAAACCAGTGCCTCACACGTGCTAGGCAAGTTCGCTACTGCTGAGCCCCACCCCCAGCCCCACTTCTATTTCTTAGTAAGAAATATGAGGTCAAGATGGAGCTACTTAATCAGCAAGCAGAGATGGAGGGAAATTCAGTTCCGCTAAAAGAGGAAAGGGATTCTGTGGTCTCGGGAATTACAATGCAGAGCATGGCAATATTAAAAAACATGGGACTTAGGAGAGATCTTTCTCAGGCTGAGAGTGCAGCATGGTAGATCACTTGCCTGGCATGTACAAGGTCACGAGTTTAATCTCCAACATGGGAAAACATTTCAAGTAAAAACAGAAGATGTGGTTCTGGTGAGGCTTTCTTAAGTAGACTCAACCCTTCTTCAGCTATAGTACCTTCTAGAAGCAACTTCTCCTTATAGAAAAATAAAGGGTGCTGCCTTAACACCCTACAGCCTAGTATTCAGATGGTTACAAGGTAAAATTTAGAGTGCACCATTGAATTTAGGGCACAGAAGTAAAAAATAAACGACTAGACATTTTAGGCTTAATAACTGTCTAGAGGAGGTCTTTGACTGTGGCACCTGGCTCATGGAAAGAAAGACTGCAGATTTTGTAAGTTTATAAAAAAAACTGTACTGCCAAGAAATCCCAACTCTGACCCAAACACACACACACACACACACACACACACACACCTGCAATTGATGACCCTCTAAGGTAACTCTCAAGCTCCCAATTTTATCAAAAACAAAGTAGGCTATGGAAGGATGGGGCAGCTCTGAAGGAGTGCATAGTCTCCAGAGCCTACATCAGTTTTAAGCACAGAAGATAACAAGGAGAAGCCCATGAGACAAAGCCACGGAATGAACAAAACCAAATAGACTAGTGAACTTAATACATAACCACATGAAGCAGCTCTTATCATTTGCCTGCCCCAATAGGAATTGGTAACTGGCTTGAACCAGTGACTGCAGTAGATTCCTCATTCTCTTTTAATATGTCTAAGAAGGTTTTTTGTTTTTTTTTGGGGGGGGAGGATAATAAATGTGTATCTATGGAGTAGGTGGTAGTTCATAAAATTCCAGACTCTGTGGAGCCACAGTCATCCCTGACACAGAAAAGACTACACATTCTCCAAAGATAATGACTTTGAGCATGATTAAGAGGAGAAAAGATGGGCTGGGGATGTGGCTCAAGCGGTAGCGCGCTTGCCTGGCATGCGTGCGGCCCGGGTTCGATCCTCAGCACCACATACAAACAATGATGTTGTGTCCGCCGAAAACTAAAAAATAAAAAAAATAATTAAAAAAAAAAAAAAGAGGAGAAAAGAGGTCTGGGATTGTGGTTCAGTATTAGAGCATGAGGCACTGGGTTTCCTAGCACGCGTGAGGCAAATGTACTAAATGAATTGCATATATAGAAGCCCATTCCTATTTCTTCTTTTTTTTTAGTTATTGAAATAAAGATATTGTGTCCACCTACAACTAAAAAATAAATATTAAAAAAAGAGGAGAAAGGAAATGAACATGTGCATATACAGAAAGAAAAGCTTAGAATATTTCAGTGGCTAGAGGTGTGGTGGCCATTCCTAGCAGTTTTTCAATCTATTTTCTTCTTCATTCAGGGTAATTCTTGCCTGGTATATGGCTGCTCTGAATAAAGCCCTGCTTCACAATGTTCTTTGCAGACATGTGTAGATAGCAACTAAGTTCTGGTCAATGGGGTGTTATTGAAGTCATATAAGCAACTCTCCTCTCCCCTTTCTCCCTCACAGCCTACTAGGGAATGATAATCTACAAAAAGAATGCTGACAAAATAACTTTCTGAAACAGAAAGAATTAAGACTGTCATAGGGCTGGGGATGTGGCTCAAGCGGTAGCGTGCTCGCATGGCATGCGTGAGGCCCAGGTTCGATCCTCAGCACCACATACAAAGATGTTGTGTCCGCTGAAAACCAAAAAATAAATATTAAAAAATTCTCTCTCTCACTCTCTTTAAAAAAAAAAAAAAAGACTGTCATAGACCTATATGCAATGGTTAGTTTTGAAAAGTTATTCCATTTTTTAAAGTTTTATTCTAAGTATTTTTAAAAAATAAAGAAAATGAAAATAAAGTTATTACCCTTAGCAAAACAGTCTTTAAGCCAAATCCTGTAACTGTACCACAAACAATTGTTTCCAGGATTGATTTTAGTCTTCCCTCTCAGTACAACACATCATGATACCCCTAACCTGCAGTTCTAATTCAGTACTGGACTTTCAGATTTCACCAAGCATGTCACAAGAGGGCCAGTTCTCTACTAGTGAGGGAATGGGAAGCAATTTGGTGATAATGGACGAGGAAGGGGGTTATGCATAAAATCAATATTTTTCAAACCACACCAGCCCAAAGCTCCCCAGATGATTCTGATAGTCTTCCAACTGAGAACAACTGGATTAGGTTTCTACAAGGAAAGCTTAATTCTCAGCTGCCAAGTTCTTTATAGAAATGAAATAGAAATTGCTGTCATGAAGAAATATCCTCAAAGGAGATCACAATAGCTGTGCGTGACACACACTAACATGACTTCAAATGAAAAAGGTATTGTCAAACTTATCTTGCATATCCATCCCCATAACTAGAACTGTGTTGGCTAAGGATGGCCATAGATCTCCTGCTAGAGAATCATGTAATGTACGTGATAAAAATATAAATTCCTGGGCTCAGAATGTAGTTCAGTGGTAGAATACTTGCCTAGCAAGTCCGAGGCTCTCAGTTCAACACCCAGCACCACAAAAAGTAAGAACAACAAAAAAATCATATTCTTGGAACTTACTTCAGATCACTGAACTAGAAACTGTGGGAGAAGGAAGGAGTGAAGGCTGAAAACTGGCATTTTAAACATTTAAGTCATTTTGAATGCACATTTAAGTTTGAGAACAATTAATATAAAATTATAGGGGGTTAAAGGTGCAGCTGGGGTCCTGGGTTCAATTGCTAACATTGCCAAAAAAAGAAAAAGAGCAAAAATTCTAGACACTCAATTTGCAAAGTGAAATAAAATACCTATCATCTTATCTAAATGAAGAGATTAACAATCTAGGGCTAGGGTTGTAGCTCAGTGGTTGACTGCTTGCCTTGCATGTGGGAGGCACTGGGTTTGATTCTTAGCACCACATAAAAAAAATAAATAAAACAAAGCTAGAAAGCTCAATTGACATTAAAAACAAACAAGCAAACAAAAACAATCTAGCCAGGCACAGTCCCTGCAATCACAGCTACTGGAGAGGCTGAGGCAGGAGGACTCCAAGTCCAGTCTCCATAATTTAGCAAAACACTGTCTTTAAATAAAAAGGGCTAGGAATGTGTAGCTCAGTGGTAAAGTGCTCCTGGATTCAATTTCCAGTACCCACCCTCCCCAACACCACACACATACAAAAAAGATTAACAATCTTGTTGACCAAAATGCCTTCCCTAAAGAAATCCCGCAAATTGGTCAACAAGATTACACTTAAGAATTGCACTTAAGAATTGAAGTTTATTTTAAGTGCCCCCTAAGGTGAAAATAAGGTGAAGAGCAATATACTTAAGTTTCAGTGTGTGATGTAAGATACAAAGGTCAGGTACTTAGAAGATAAAAAAGATCTTAAACATCAATCTTACATTTGGATAAAAAATGCCAAATGTTTCCTCAAATAATCCATTTGTATTCATCTACTCTGAGGTTGAATACAGATAGAATAACTTTAAAGCATAAACCAAATGCTCAAAATTAGTCTCTTGCATGTAAGCAAGGAACAGAGATTCCAAAAACTGATATTCACATCTACTAATCCATTAAAACCACTAATGAGGGCTAGGAATGTGACTCAGTGGTAGAGCGCTAGCCTCACATGCAAGAAGCCCTGGTTCTATCCCCAGCACCACCACCCCTTCCCACCTTACCCCACCCCGCAAAAAGAAAGAAAAACAATAACAAAATCAACGACATGGTTCTAAATTCAGCAGAGTTTTGAGCTCTGAAATTAAAGTAAAAGTCCAGTTAGATTGGCGACAAATAATAAGTACTGCTGTCATCTAAAACCACTAATGAATTGCCTTATCCCAAGTAGCATAGACATGTACCCGGCACATCCTCAAATGTACCTTATCTTTGGAGAATGCCCTGGAAAAGAATCCTTGGGTCAACTCCAGAGTTGGGGCATATTACAAAGTTTCTTTTCCCACAGACCCGCCTACACAATGAGCTATATTCTCACTTGTTGATGATTCAGGGATGGAGAGGATAAGCCCTCCCTAAACCAGGTGGAACCAACACTGAGACGCTGACTTTAAGGACCCCCAGCTACAGAGGCTAAACGGGGTGGGGGGTGGGGTGATCCCAATACTGACAACACCCATGCCCGCTTCCTCCTGGGCTGCACATGGGCCGACAGCCGGTTCCCTGGTCCTCGAAACACCTTCAAATACACCCCGCCTCAATTCAGGCTGGGAGGCCCCTAGTGTCCCCAGTCCGGGCCCCATCCTCGACCTGCCGGGCGTGCCTGGTTGTCACTGGGCGCCTGGCTCACGGTTTTCCTGGGCCAATAGCCATAGACACCCCTCTCCGTCTGGTAGCCGCGCAGGATGAAGACTGGGCGAGTCCGGCTGAGGATCCTTCTTGCTCTTGCCACAGTGATCGAAGCCATGAGTCCTCCACTCTCAGAAACGGCGTTGGGAGGACACCGGGCAATAGCAGTCCAGTAGAGACAGTGGGTGGATCCGAGGCTAGGGTAGTCCCGGAGCAAGCCACGCGAAAGACTGGAGCCCCGCCCCCAGGACACCGCCCCCACGCCTCATTGGCCAGGGGGCTGGCCCTTCTGAGCCAATCCGGGGCAGCGGCATTAACTGCGCAGCCACGCCCCGAATCGGGGCGGAACTTCGGGGCGATCCCGTGGTGAAGGCCGCCAGGGTTTAGGATCAGGGCGGGGGAAGTATCCTGCAGAGCTTTACTGACTCGCAGTACAAAACTTGAGGAATCCAAACAACCTGCAGTCTCCCTCAGTAAGCATTCACCCATCACCCCTCTGCTGGAAGCCTCAGAACAGACAGTATGGATTCTCTTACAGAAAGTTCTAAACAAGAATGCAAAATGTAAAGGACTTGAGGAACAGGAAGAACAAATATACCCATTCCCACCCCCCACCTCTGCCAGGTGTTATTTTGACTTGTTTACAGACTCCCACAACTAGGAACATGGAAGAAGAAAAAATAGGGAAGAGGGAGCCTGTAAGGAAAAGAACAGGAGTTAAAAATAAATAAATAAATAAATAAATAAATAAAAATTGAACGACCAGAGTAGTGTAAAAATATTTGAGGTATTTAAGATTTACATTTGGTCTGTCTCTGAGTTTATCAAGATTTTATCTGACTCACCTTTAACTTTGCCAGTTAAAGCAAAGTTAACTGGGGTAGGGAAGCATTCTTCCCCGCTCAGCAACCAGTCAGTCATGTAACTACACTTCACACTCCTTAGAACACTATCCCTACAAACTCTTCCTCACTTATTCATAACAATATTTCTATGAAGTGCTCTGCTAGATTATAAAAATCAATAAGGTACAGTGCTGTGTTCCCAGTCTAACTGCAAAATAAACTCAATGCACACTGTGATAAATGTTATGATGTGGGCAGACACAGAAGAAGGACATCCAGCATAAGCGGGTGGAAGGGACACTAGACAGGATGAGGGACGAGGAGCTAGGTAAATGTGCAAAGGGCAATTAATGAAGGGCATCCAAATGAAGCCAGAATTAGACAGGCAGTCGGTATACATGGGTAAATTGAGTCAGGTCAGATCAAGGAGGCCAATTTGTGTGACTGTTAAATTGGAGACTGCCTCCAGAGGGAATGAAATGTTAATTCTTCCTTCAGAGCCCTTCCTCCACCCTAATCAAGAACCTGTTCCTGCTCCAACCTGTTGCTAAGGTAACCCGTCCCAGGAATTGCCCCTCCCTACAGGGAGTTATAAAGTTGTTAATTAATGTGTCCAGGGCTGATTCATCCAGCCCTTCCCCCTTCCATCTGCTTCTTACCTTTTGGCCATCCCACTTAGCACCACCTGGGCCTAGTCACTTAAGCAGGAAGGAGAGAGACAAAGGGAAGAAATCAGGAGAACAAAGGAAGCCTAGTACATATAAAAAAAGGCAGAATGCTTCCATTCTTGAGGTACAAGGATATCAGCTATGGCCCCCTTCTCTCTCCCAGGAGGAGTCTATGTTACCCCTTTTTAAATAAACCCTGCTTTATATGCTTGCCTCAGCGTGCTTCTCTAATGTAAAGAAGCAGGACTCCTCATTGATAACCAGTGGTATCACAAGAACACATAAGTCTGAGACTGGCAGTTTCATTTCACATTCCATTTCATTTGCTTGCTCCATTAGATGAAGATGGATTTTGGGCTTAGGCTACAGAAAAAAATGTGAAGATTTCAAAATCCAATAGTCTTTTCCTTTCATTTGCCAGGTCTGAAGTCAGGATCTTGTATTAGTGTGATTATATATAGACAGCTCTATGTATCTATATTGATACATAGAACTAAATTTCAGTGCTGTGTAGTTGAACAAGCACTCCCTTGAGTATCAGTCTATTAGGTCCTAATGTCATCTTTCCCACTGATTGGCCATATTTCTTTGGAAGGGCACACTTCTGTTTTCCTAGTGATCTATGTCTACTTAAACATGTCTTCTTAACATTTAAAACTTAAAACTTCCTTGAAGTTTTAAATGCTTTTGATTCTAAAAACATTTTTTAAAAATTTTAGTTGTCAATGGATTTTTATTTTATTTATTTATATGTAGTGTGAGAATTGAACTCAGTGCCTCACACATGTTGAAAAACCAGCCTCTACCTCAGAGCAAAGCCTGTCCAAGGAAGGGACATGACCTTTGTCCATGGAAAGACCCACAGAGCACTCCTAGGCACATTCCCACCCTGCTAAGTTGTTTATCTACAAATAACAGGAGAGATCTGCTGCACCAGGTGTCCCTGACTTAGTCAGGCTAGGTGGGGATCCATAGCAACCCCCTAGCAGCCACCAATCAGCATGAGACAGGAAAATACCTGGGATGCCAGATGACCCTCCCAGTAGTTTATGGTGGTTGATAACATGTTGGGAAACCATGTAGTTCAGCACGAACACCCCTCTTGGCTTAAACCAATCACCCCTACCCAACTTGTTCCCACCAGTGAATGTGCTAATCATGTTTTAGAGTTGTTTTATGATTTTCCTGTGGTGTGTGATGATTTGCTAAGAGATGCTATGATGTATGTGAAGTTCCTGCTTTCCCCAAAGAGTGTACAAACTTATTAAAAAATTATAATCTAGAGATAGCAATAGATAAAGTACAATTAAATTTTCCAATTAATTATTTAGGAGTTCTATTATCCTCAACCATGGTCCGTCCACCAAAAATTCAAATACGAGTAGATCAACTCAAATCACTTAATGACTTTCAAAAGTTATTAGGAGACATAAATTGGATAAGGCCTTATTTAGGTATACCAACAGGAGAGTTGGGACCTTTATTTGATATCCTAAAAGGTCCATCAGATCCAAATTCACCCCGAATGTTAACGCCTGAAGCAAGAAAGGCATTAAAAATCATTGAAACATATATGGAAAATATGCATTTGGATAGAATTGATATAAGTTTGCCTTTATTATTTATTGTACTACCAACAAAAAATATTCCTACAGGAGTATTTTGGCAAGAAGGTCCATTATTATGGATACATTTATCTTATTCTCCTAACACTATTCTTACTAGGTATCCTGAGGCTGTAGGACAATTAATACTCAAAGGAATAAAAGCAGCAAAGGGAGTGTTTGGGATTTCTCCCAATAAAACTATTACTCCGTATACTATGAATCAAATTGATGAGTTAGCTAATGAGTTAAATACTTGGGCAATAATCATGTGCAAATCTAATGTTTCATTTGATAACCACTTACCATCTAATCCTTTATTGTCTTTTTGGTCATTGCATCCTGTAATTTTTCCAAAAATGACAAGAAAAACACCTATCATGAATGCTCCAAATATATTCACTGATGGGTCAAATAATGGTACAGCAGCAGTAGTTACCCCTGATCAAACTTTTACATTTTTAGTACCCAAACAATCAGCTCAAAAGGTAGAGCTTAATGCAGTTTTACAAGCTTTTGTGATGTTTAAAGATTCTGTATTTAATTTATTTTCTGATAGTCAGTATGTAGTTAATGCTATAGTATCTCTTGAAGATGCTGGTAGGATTTCCCCTTCTTCTACTGTTTTCTCTTTGCTTTCCACTATACAAAGTCTAATCTGGGACAGAAAAGATCCATTCTTTATAGGACATATCAGGGCACATACAGGATTGCCTGGAGCCCTTAGTTTGGGCAATGATTTAGCAGATAAAACTACACATGACATACATATTTTCTCTACACTAGAAGAAGCTATAAATTTTCATAAAAAGTTCCATGTCAATGCTAATACTTTACAAAAGCGTTTTAAAATAACTAAGGAACAAGCTAGACAAATAATAAAACAATGTCAAAATTGTGTGACCTTTTTACCCCAAGTTAATCTTGGAGTCAATCCTAGAGGATTGATACCTAACCATATTTGGCAGATGGACGTCACACACTTGCCAGAATTTGGAAAATTAAAATATTTGCATGTTACAGTTGATACTTCTTCTGGATTTTTGATGGGCTCCCTTCATGCCGGAGAAAAAAACTAAAGATGTTATAGCTCATTGCTTACAAAATTTTGCCACTGTGGGTGTTCCAAAACAGTTAAAAACAGATAATGCCCCTGGTTATACTTCTACCTCTTTTAAACAATTTTGCTCAACATTTGGCATTACTCATATAACAGGAATCCCATACAATCCACAGGGACAAGGCATAGTTGAAAGAGCTCATCAAACTATTAAAATGTACTTATTAAAGCAAAAAGAAGGAATTGGGAAGGGGTATATATTCCCCAAAGATAAACTTAAAATAACCCTTTTTACTCTAAACTTTTTAAATTTGGATTCATCAGGACTTAGTGCTGCGGAAAGGCATATGTGTCCAAAAAATGTGCATAAGCCCAAGGTACTTTGGAAGGATATTCTAACAGGACAATGGAAAGGTCCTGACCCAGTAATTGTCTGGAGTCGAGGGTCTGTTTGTGTGTTTCCACAGGGAGAACAGCAGCCAATTTGGATTCCAGAGAGATTAACCAAGATCCTGACCCAGTGATTGTCTGGAGTCGGGGGTCTGTTTATGTGTTTCCACAGGGAGAACAGCAGCCGATTTGGGTTCCAGAAAGATTAACTAAAGCGATTTCTACAGACCAAAAAGAAGATGATTTGGCTCAAATCCATAACAACTGATATCCAAAACTCCAGTTTGGCTATTCTTACATCTGCAACAGAACCAGGATGCTTTTTTCAATATCTATTTTATTATTGCCCTTTGCCATATCATGAAGTTCTATTTTGTTTTTTGAGCTCATACAGACCTAGGTTAATGTTTTGCTGATCAGTTCTATTTTTTGACTATAGAGTTTTTAAACATTGCAATGGAGATTTCACCTGTAAAAAGTTATAAGGCCTTTACTATAATGTTATGTGTTGTATGTATTATATTATGTGTGCACACTTGTGTTTTGTGTTATATGTTTGAATGTACGTATGTCCATATATCATATATGATGAGCGCTCATGATAAAATGGATCCAAATTTTTTTTTTCACGTGATTTATATGGTTTAATTTAAATTGGGTAAACAACTGTTGAGGATTGTTTTAATATGTAAACAAAAAAGAAGGTTAACAGATCTGTTTGTTTACTTTCACCTTTCCTTTTCATTATATTTAATAATTCTCTTAAAGATAATGTAAATTGTTAAGAAAATTGTTTTCTTTTAGTGCCTTCTGTAATGTTACATAATTTTTTCTTTAGCGATTATTGCCAGAATTCCTATCTTCATCCCAGTGCCGGTGAAGACAATGTAAATTGTTAAGAAAATTGTTTTCTTTTAGTGCCTTCTGGAATGTTACATAATTTTTTCTTTAGCCATTATTGCCAGAATTCCTATCTTCATCCCAGTGCCGGTGAAGACAATGTAAATTGTTAAGAAAATTGTTTTCTTTTAGTGCCTTCTGTAATGTTACATAATTTTTTCTTTAGCCATTATTGCCAGAATTCCTATCTTCATCCCAGTGCCGGTGAAGACAATGTAAATTGTTAAGAAAATTGTTTTCTTTTAGTGCCTTCTGTAATGTTACATAGTTTTTTCTTTAGCCATTATTGCCAGAATTCCTATCTTCATCCCAGTGCTGGTGAAGTCAAAGATAAAACCAATCTACAGCTTCTACAATAGCCATCACTGAACTGCTTGCAGAACTTGCCTGGACACATTGTGAGCTCACCTGTATGCATTGTGAACTATCTGTTGGTGCAGTGACTTGTGGTAGTGTTGGGGTATTTTTGCTGATGTCATTGGTGGTACAATTTTTCCAAAAGGAGCAGTCAGTTGGCTTGGTGTATCTTCCTCCCTTCTGCTTGTCATGATCCTCCAGCTAAAATTTGGGGGCCAACAGAGGTGAGGCAAAGAACCTCACCCCCCCCCCCCCCCCCGCTGGTACAAAGACCTCTCCACAGGTGTGGCTGTATACTGGACCAGTAGTCAGTGACGGGTAAGATCCAATTGCAATGGTATTGGACAACCTAAGGCAGGCACGGTCCCTAAGCCACATGCTTGTTGTTGAAACAGAGAGGGGGAGATGTTGAGAGCCACAGCCGAAGGGGCCCCAGCAAACTTCCAGCTGCCAGCAACCAGCTGCCAGCTGATGATTGGCTCACAGCGGCCCCAGCAACATCTAGCTGATTGGCTCCTCTGCGGTGATGCTCATTGGGCTGTTTCCCTGCCCTTTCAGACCATGGAGCTGCTCATTGGGGGACTTTTTTGGCTCCGCCCACGTGACCCAGCCAATCGGCCTCAAGAGCAGGAGGATTGTGGGAGGTGGAGAGAAGCTTGTGTGGGAGAGAGAGGCTTGTGGAAAGCCGGTGGTGGCAGTTGAGGCTCTGAGGGTTTTTCCTGAGAGGCTGTTTTGTTTGGCGTGTGTGGTTCTAAAAATAAAGTTAGTTTCTTTTGACAAGTGGCTCCTGATTGTGCCCAGCCAGACTGCGGCAACCAAGGGTCTTCTTTTTGTTCTTATGATTTTCTCCCCTCTATTGTGAAACTGCTTTGTATGAAACTCTGAGGTTCTATTAATTTAGCAGGTATCTACCATCCAAGGGAACAAAGGATCTGCACGCATGGGTCTCCTAGAGTGGCCGCACCTTTGACTGGATTGCTAGCACAGCTTCGATGACACAACTACAATGTGAAAGTTTAATAGTTCTTAGTACTTACAGACTAGCAGAAGATAGGTAAAGGTACACAGCACAGAGGTCAGGGACAGAGAAGGGGACTCAGGGGTCAATGTCTTTATTAGGTCCAGGGTGTTATCCAAATTGATTTCCAGCATCGAGCTTTAATTGGTGTGTTGAAAGTAAGCAGATCATGTTCCAGAAGTGGTCACTTTAAGTTCTCAGGCAAGGTCTGAAGGGTTCCTTTAAAGGAAGTAGCGGGAAAAGAGGGATCTAGACTGCTGGAGGGTAAGATGCCTTTAAATTTTTCTCTCTGGACAGGATCTGAAGCCATCCTGGTGGGGTGTGTTTTTGGAAATGGTGTTAAGGGTGACCGAGCATTGCCTCTGGTGTGCAAAAAGTTAAACTTAGGATGCCAAGACAACATGAATTATAAGCACTCACTACAAAAATATATCATAACTGGGGCTGGGGTGTAGCTCAACACTTTCCTAGTATGAACATGATGGCTCAATCTCTAGCACTTAAATAAAATAAAAAGTTATGTAATATTATATATAATATTATAATATCTTATATATAATATATATGTAAGAACATATATACACATACATAGTATAATAATTACCATTGTATTATTTATCTGTTGCTGGGTAGCAAAATATCCCCTAATTTAGTACCTTGAAACAACAAATATGCATTATTTCTCAGTTTATGTTGGTCAGTAAACTACACAGGTTAGCTTAGGGTTTCTGGCTCAGTCTCCCAGGAGGATGGAATCACTATTGAGATTTCAATTCACTTTAAGATTCAACTGGGAGATAATTGGTCTCCACATTCACTCACATGGCTACTGGCAGGCCTGGGTTCCTGGTTGGCTGTTGGCCGGAAGAGTCCTTCAGTTCCTTGACAATGTGGGCCACACCAAAGGGCACTCAACATGGCAGCCTGCTTTCCAAGATTAAGCCATAATCTGATCATTGGTACTAACATCCCATCACCTCTGTGGCATCAGAGAGAAATTAGTACAAAATCCAGCCTTCATTCAAGATGAGAGGACAGGAGGGCATGAACACCAGGAGACAGGCACTGGGTGGTTGAGGGCTGCCTCCCACCCCTTGCGCCAAGTATTGAGTGCGTGAAGGGTGCAATGGGCTTATCCTGTTGACTTGCTTTCATGTACTCACTCACATTTACTCTTCCGCCAGCTGCCCCCACACTCTGCCCTGCCCTGCCTTGCCCTTTTTCTTCCTTTCCTTCTACTTCTACTGACTCCCTCATCTGTTGTTTTCTTCTTCTAAATTCTGGTTTGCCATCTGTGCTCATTCTCTCAGAAGATACATGTCATGACTAAGACTCCGCAAATTTAGCCCTCTCACTTGTGCTCTCTGAAATCACTAATTAATTCACTCATACTTTCCTTTCCCCTTTCGAAATTCCTACAGCACATACAAGGCAATGCCATTCTACTTAACTTTTTTTCCTCTTACCTCTCGTCTCCCAAAGAATAAAATCTTCATGAGTAAAGATGTTTTTAACTATATGCAGGTATATTGGGTGCTCTACAAGAGTACTTCTGATTCTAGCATTCTGGAACTCAAGTGACTCATATCCCCTACTGAACAGGGTGGTAGTGATCACACAGTAGAAACACAACTGTTTTTCTTTATTTAGAGTCAATCAATCATAACTTCATCTGATAGGAAGTACCAGGCATTATTTAATAATTATTGACTACCTACTACATAAAAGCACTATGTTAAGTGCTTCAGGATGCAGCTGCGAAGAAGCTACAATGTTCCTATCTTCAGGAGCATTCAGTCTCTGTGGGTACACAGAAGTTAAATAATTGCACAATAATGAATTATAATTCTTTTTTTTTTTTTTTTGAAAGGGGGGGGAGAGAGAGAGAGAGAGAGAGAGAGAGAGAGAGAGAGAGAGAGAGAGAGAGTTTTTTAATATCTATTTTTTAATTCTCGGCGGACACAACATCTTTGTTTGTATGTGGTGCTGAGGATCGAACCCGGGCCGCATGCATGCCAGGCGAGCGCGCTACCGCTTGAGCCACATCCCCAGCCCCATGAATTATAATTCTAACAGTGCCATGAAGCTAGGCAAGTGCTCTTGTGAATTAACAGTGCAGGATGAAACCAGATAAATAGGGGAACAGACTACCTAGTCTGTGAGATTATATAAACTGAAACTTAAAAATGAAGAAAGTAGGAGTTAGAGAAGCAAAAAGAGCTAAGGATTAATACCTCACTGGCAAAATCAAGTTCTAACTAGTTCCTCATGTTTTCCCATTGACTAGTGAAGGAGGAAGAAGTATAAAACTACCACTTTTTTTTTAAAGCATCTTCTGTCAGTTTTCATTTTGTCTGCTTTAACATTATTTTATCAGTTATAACTATCATGCCAATATATTGTCTTTAAACATTATTGTGGATGTTGTTCCTTTGGAAAATGTCCTTCAGACAAGTGACCCATTCCCTTGCCTCCTTCCTTGCTTTGCTTCTGGAGAGCCTGAATAGAAGCCATTGAATGCAATGGGAACTGTGCATGAGGAATGAACTTGGAAAGCAAAATTCATTTTGGATATTAAGCTACATGTGATGTAGCAGATATATCATTTGGGTGGTTGAACACACCTTTCTGGAGTTCAGAGGAATGGCAGGGATTAGAGAAGTGAATTTTGACACTTTTCAATGTGTAGATGTCATTGAGGTTCTAGATATGAATGAGACTCTTCTTTCATTTGTGCTATCAGAGGTATTGATATCCTACAACTTAAAATGCTGAACAATTTAAAAGCTTAAAAGCTGGGATGAGAAGAAATTCCAAAAAAGGAGAATAAGAAGTAGCTATAGAATTTCTGAAAAAAAATGGAGCTTTTGCAGAGAAAATATCCAGGTTCAAATTCTAGTTTTGCCAGTTACAGGATATGTGACCTTGGATCACCTCTTAGTTTTCAGCTGTAAAATGGAAATAATCATGCCTAACTTAGAGAAAGCTAGCATAGGATTGTGGCTAGGTAACTTCTAATCTAAATGACCTGATTCTTAATTTTGGTTTTGCCACTCATTAGCTAGGACCTTTAACAGATTTCCCAACTTCTCTACTCATTTTTCTCATCAGTAAAATGGGCTTAATAATCATTATCTTCAAAACAGGTTTAATGTGAAGATTAAATAATAATGCACATTAAAAGTATAGAATTGTCTTACACATAGTAAATAAACAATGCTAACTATTATTATAGGGCTGTTTTAAAATGAAGAGAGAATGTATAGAACTTGCCACAGAGTACCCAAAAGATAATAGCTATCGTTATTAGCTTACTATTATTATTTTTTAACTCTTTCTTTTTAATATTTATTTTTTAGGTGTAGATGGACACAACGCAATGCCTTTATTTTTATGTGGTGCTGATGATAGAACCCGGGTTCCGCCTATGCTAGGTGAGCGAGCACTCTACCGTTGAGCCACAACCCCAGCCCCAGCTTATTATTATTATTAAACTGATAATGATTGTTGAATGTTACAAAGTGACATCTGTGGTGATTGGATGAAAGCTAGAAAATATAATTAGAATCTAATATCTTTCACAATTAAGGCAATACTTCATAAACTTTATTTGAAAATCTGACATACCAAAAGATTCCCATTAGTCTGGGGTCCATAAGTAACTACTTTTAATTAGAAACCTGTTTGGTTGATCTTGTTTCGTATTTACATTTTATGTCTTTTTCTCATATAATAGACGATGTGAATAAACTCAGTTTGATGACTTCTGAAAAAAAAAAAAGTGACATCTGTTTGGATGAGTCTGTCATTAAATAGGAACCAATGCAATGTTCCTTCCTACAGCTTCCAGGGGAAAGTGAGGCAAGTTTAATGTTATTGTGTCTGTGGTGTAGTACCTTTCAGAAGAAACAAGTTAGAAATGACATCTACTTCTTTCACTTACCTTTGGCAACTGACAAGAGTAAAGCCACTGCAAAAGACTCTGTATTATAACTTTTTTCTATCTCTATTTATCAATGTGACATTATCATTCTGAATAATGAAGACAACTAATTTTGTACATGGATTCTTTTTTTTTTTAATTTTTAAATTTATTTTTTTAGTTTTCGGTGGACACAACATCTTTTTTTTTAAGAGAGAGAGAGAGAGAGAGAGAGAGAGAGAGAGAGAGAATTTTTTAATATTTATTTTTTAGTTTTCGGCGGACACAACATCTTTTGTTTTTTTTTGTATGTAGTGCTGAGGATTGAACCCAGGCCGCACGCATGCCAGGTGAGCGCGCTACCGCTTGAGCCACATCCCCAGCCCTGTACATGGATTCTGAAACATTTGGAAGCAGTGGTAAATGTCTGAAAATCAGAAAGTTTGAAATTCTGAAATGTAACCTCTATTCATTTTTAAAATGAGGCATCAGATGACAGAGGGTTTACGATGACTAGCTCCGTTCTTCCGTGTTGCCTGTGCTGTGGCTCTAAGACTCGACAGTAGGTCTTTGCTCCCCAGCTTCACCTTTTCTTTGCATTAGCATGGGTCTGGATTTGGCAATACACTGGTCTCACCCAGGCAGTCATTCTTTTTTTAACATTTTTTTCCTTTTGCAATGTTGGGGACTGAAATGCAGGACCTTCAGCACACTAGGTAAGCACTCTACCATAAAGCTACGCCCCCAAACCCAAGCAGATATTCTTGTTTTATCATATGCATTGGTCTTGGTAGAAGTAGATTATATAATCAGGCCTCTTCTTAGTCCTCATTATATCCACAGGGATGTATGCATTGTAATGTGTGTGGTACTCGGTCATATCAGGTGGGGAAAATCCTAGAACAGAGAAGGCAGGAAGTATTACATAAGAGCATGAACTTTGGCATCATAGAGACCTGAACTGAGATTCTATTCAGTAGCTGTTTGATCTTGAACACAATATTTAACTGTGCTGTCTTAGTTTTGTCCCTCTGTAAAAACAGAATTAGCACCAACAATACAATTATTGGGTGGATTAATGCTTGACATACACTAAGATATTTCCATTCAACACTCATTAAAAAGTTGAATTAGCTTTAAAACAGGTCTGGAGTCCTATATTTGGTTTGTTAAGAGTTGATATATTGGGGCTGGGGATGTGGCTCAAGCTGTAGTGTGCTCCCCCGGCATGCATGCGGCCGGGGTTCGATCCTCAGCACCACATACAAAGATGTTGTGTTCGCCGAAAAACTGAAAAATAAATATTAAAAAAAAATTCTCTCTCTCTTAAAAAAAAAAAAAGAGTTGATATATTGCTTGGTAAATAAATATGAAACTCCAGGCTATGATTTCCTCTTATACATGTCTGCTTAAGTATCTTTACCAAGAAAGCATTCATTCACTTATTAATCCATCAATATTTTATTAAGTGCCCTTTGGCCCTAGGACACAAAGGTCAATGAAATACAAATCATAGCCTGGAGGAGTTTATAGTTAAAAAAAAAACAAAACTTCATTTATAATAAATACACTTTGTGAGGAGATTTATTTCAGGAATGCAAGCAAGGCTAAGTTTTAAGAAATCTACTCATTATATTAATTAAAAAGCTTACAGTTTTATGGGCAAAACACAAATTATTCTAATGAAGCATAACAAAAGTTATAATATGGTTGATGACAGGCTTTTATGGGGACCTCATTTGATATGTGGAATGGTGGTGATAAAAAATGACTTCCTCTAGTAAATAATCCCTAACCTAACTGGTCTGGAAATGGTCATGGGAGAAAGCACATTCTTGGCAGTCATGATATGCACACATGAAGCCCAGTACATGCAGGCTATCTGTTATGGTTGGAATTTAGACATGCAGGGAAATAGCAGGGAATGAGACTATATGTATAGAAAAGAGCCCATGGATAAGAACTTTTGTGCTAAGAATTGAGTAGTACCCTCTAAGCCAGTGGCTCCAAAAGGGCTTGGCAGAAAGGGAAACTCAATGGCTGGGGCTGTAGCTCAGTGGCAGAGCACTTGCCTAGCATGTGTGAGGCACTGGGTTCAATCCTTAGCACCACGTAAAAATGAAACAAATAAAGGCATGCTGTCCATCAAACAACTACAAAAAAATAAAAAAAGTAAAAAAGGGAAGCTTAAGATGATCCAGTTAGGCAAAAGTATTAGAACTTCTGTTTTACTTATTGTTATCTTTTCTATTTTGGGATATTATAAGGTAAACATTTGTATAGTACTATATATACACACATCATTTTTTTTTATTAGTTACACATGACATTACAATGATCTTGGCAATTCATACATTTGAATCAATTGGGGTATAATTTCTCATTTTTCTGATTGTACAGATTGCAGAATCACATTGGTCATACAGTCACCTATATACATTCAGCAATCATAATTTCTAATCTATTCTGCTGCCCTTCCTATCTCCCCTTCCCCTCCCCACCTCTCCCATTACTTCTCTCTATCCAATCTAATGTGACACACTTTTTTTTCTTTTTCGCCTCACAACATCATACATGTATTCTGTATAACAATGAGG
The DNA here is from genome assembly GCF_021218885.2 of Marmota monax. Lineage (NCBI taxonomy): Eukaryota > Metazoa > Chordata > Mammalia > Rodentia > Sciuridae > Marmota > Marmota monax. The sequence goes on from NW_026692356.1 coordinate 3,724,984, forward strand.
GTTTCCTTCCATCTTCCGTGCAACTCCCCTTCTTCCTCCTTTTCCCTCCCACCTCTCTTCCCTATTTAGTGGTAATCTTCTTCTCATGCTCTTCCTCCCTATTACACACATCATTTCTATCTGAACATACAACATAGGTTGGAAGTGCATGCCTTCCTCCCATTCCCCTACAGGGATATGAGAGTAAAGAAGTCTGGAGATCATTGCCATAGAAGAGTTGTTAGCAAGGAAGTGAAACAATCTGATTTGTGTTCCAAACAATACTCTCTAAGGTGAGTAGGGGCAAGATTAGATGCAACAGGGAGAGAAATCAAGAGATGGTTGGCAATAGCAGAAGTGAGTTGACATGGGCTGAACTAAGGTTGCAGCAGTAGATAAAAAGGAGGACCTGGTCAAGGTCCTTTTAAGACATATTGACAGCATATGGACAAGGGATGAGGAGTGGGAACTCTGGCTTCAATAACTAAAAGAGTATAAAAAGGGCCCTCAAGTAGACGAATGGATAAAAAATGTGGCATATATACACAATGGAATATTACTCATCAATAAAAGAAAATAAAATCATGGTATTTGCAGGTAAATGGACAGAGTTAAAGAATATAATGGTAAGTGAAGTTAGCCAATCCCCCAAAAACAAATGCCAAATGTTTTCTCTGATAAAAGGAGGCTGATTCATAGTGGGGTAGGGAGGGGGAGCATGGGAGGAATAGACAAACTCTAGATAGGGCAAAGAGGTGGGAAGGGAAGGGAGGGGGTATGGGGTTAGAAATGATGGTGGAATGAGATGGACATCATTATCCAAAGTACATGTATGAAGACACGAATGGTGTGAATATACTTGTGTACAACCAGAGATATGAAAAATTGTGCTCTATATGTGTAATATGAATTGTAATGCATTCTATTGTCATATATAACAAATTAGAATGAATATATATATATATATATATATATATATACATATATATATATATATATAAAAAGGTAGGGGTGGGGGATGAGTGTTAAGTTCAATTTTGGATTTTAGGTCTGAAGTATATATTGAATTTTATACTTTTCATTACAGATGTCCCAGAGCAGGGACTCAGAAACACAGGAGGAAATTCAATAATAAAGACCAATTAGATGGCAGAGTTAGCTTGTCACTACTTCCCCCAAAGAATACTGAGACTAGTTATTCTGTTGGGCAAAAAGTGAAACCAAAAATGAGAACTGATGATTTTATTTGCAAACCTCTGTCAATATCCATTACAATAAATGAGAAACCCCCTAACTTTCTTTTCAATCTTCATTTTTGAAGTTCATTGTCTTGGCACAGATTCCTAATATTTGGATTAAAATGTCTCGTAGTTGCCCTACACAACTTAGCAAAACCCTATGCAACTAAGCAAGACCCCGTCTCTAATGAAGTACAAAAAAAAAAAAAAAAAAAAAAAGGAGGGGCCCTGGGTTCAATTCCTGGTACCAAAAACAAAACAACAACAACAAAAAAAAAACAACTCACAGCTACTGCAGCCCCTCAGGATCAAGCGCATTCTCCTCTCCTAGTGTATGTTAATTGACTAAGGTTTAGGGCTACTTCCTAAATTCTTTGCAACTTTCACTACTGTCACCCACTACTCCCATCCACACTCTCACACGTTCCTCATTTCCCTTTTCTTCCTTCCTCACCCAGTTTAGATTCTATGGTTTTTCATTCTAATCATTCTCTGGCAAACACCTCAATTCCCTTATTGCCTCCCCCCCACCCCAGGTTTTCCTTAAGTACTGGGGATTGAACCCACAGGCACTCCAGCCCAGTTCTTTATTCTTATTACTTATTTTTTATTTTGAGGCAGGGTCTTGCTGAGTTGTAGAGGCTAGCCTCAAATTTACCATCCTCCTGTCTTGGCCTTCAGAACTGCTGGCATTACAGACTTGTGTCATCTTACTCTTCTCTCTCATGGAAAAACCCTCAAAACCCTTTTGGAGAAACAGATTCATGCAAACTGGATGTTTTACTTCAAATTCATGATCACAAAACTCAAATAGCTTCTCAGAAGGGATCTCACTTCTCTTCAAAGTGTCTCATGTTTTCTCCTCTCTTTTCAAACCTTCTCCATTCTCTCCCTCACCTCCTAGCTAATGACTGTGCCTCGAATTTCACCAAAAAATAGGAGTGATCATGAAAGATATCCTTTCTAGACCCTCTCCTAATTTAAAAACCAGATTGTATACATGCCCATCATCACTGTCTTAATACAATGTAGAAATGTCCCTGCCTCTACCAATGGCATTCTTTCCGCTTGTACTTAAAATTCCATACCTTCTTGCCACCACAAGGACTTTGCTACTATAGTGGTCTTTTTGCTGTCTCCTACATCATCAATATTTCCCTCTCCATTGAATCATTACCATTAGAAAACATTTTCTACAATACATCTCATATAAAAGATAAAAAATCAAAATCCTAAAAGAAAAAAAAAAGTCCACCCTCACCTCACATTCTTCTACAGTTGTATTTTTCTGCTGCTCTTCTTGATACAATTTCTGAAATATCTTTTTCCATCTCCAACTCAAGTCTTCAGCTACTCCAACCTGGCCCTACTTCAATGACCTGCATTTTATAAGGTCACTGTTGGTCCCTATGGTGTTAATTTTCCTTGGCTTCTGAACTATCACACTCTCCTGGTTTTCCTTTTCCTCATTCACTCTCTTGTTTAGAGACCTGACTTCTCTATATTTAGAAGGTTCTCAGGGTTTAGTCCTTGTCCTTTTCTTGATATATTTTCTTTGGTGATCTTACCTATTCTTAATGCTGTAGATGCAAATGGGCCCCAACTTCCTATGCTTCAACATGTCATTTTTTGACTTTACAATGCCATGAATAGAACTGTCAATAGAAACATGTTTCTAATTTTGATCTTTTCCCTGGGCTGCAAAACACAATGTAGTAGTACTGCTGGGCCATGGCAGCTAAATTAGTCACCTGGTAAGAAGGGGGAACACTAGTAGTGTACTTTGTTGCTGTGTTAGGATGTTTGATAGGTTAAATATATTGAATACACTTTTTTACTTATATTCAATTTACAATATGTTTATAAGGCTCTACCTCCATCATATGTCAAGGATCATCTGCATTACTTATGTTGATGATGCTCTTAATTTTCATCTGTCGGACAAAGCTCCCCCATACTCCAGCAGTCCATTTGATATCTCTAGTTGAATAACAAGACCTTCTTGTGAATATGTTTTTTGCAGTAGAGGGGATCTAACCCAGGCCTTGCAGAGTAGCATTGTACTAGTGACTTACATCTTCAGCCCCCTCTTCTTCTCTTTTGATTCCTCCATTCACATAATTTGTTTTTAACATCTAATGAAAGGCAAAGGTTAACTTGATTTAGGATGAGGACTTAATTTACTAATAGTGAAGTAAACCCACTTAAAGTAGTTACACAAAATAAGGAAACTTTGAAGAGAATTTTGGGTGGCTGACACAGGTTTGGTGTTTTTGAACAGCTGTCTTAATCATTTATCCATGAAATATATTAGTGTTCATCTTTCTCTCTTTTGCGACCCTTGAAATGCGTGATCTAGTGATAACCCCCCCCCCCAAGCGCCAACACTCAGTTTGAGGGGGGTCATTTGCATGCTAAGAATAAATGGGGGCTGGAGATGTGGCTCAAGCGGTAGCGCGCTCGCCTGGCATGCGCGGGGCGCTGGGTTGGATCCTCAGCACCACATAAAATAAAGATGTTGTGTCCACCGAAAACTGAAAAATAAATATTAAAAAATATTCTCTCTCTCTGTCTCTCCCCGCTGTCTCTCCTCCTCTCTCTTAAAAAAAAAAAGAATAAATGGGACATAAAACAGTAAATAGAGGCAGAAACAAAGGCTGAATAAAAGGGAATCTAGACCTACCTCAAGTATTTGAGGTTGTGTAGCAGCTCATTTTCTGGGCTTGGTTATCCAGTGGGGCGCCCCATGTCAAGCAAGAATGAAGACTAGTTTTGTACCTTTGTTCCTTTGGCTTCCGACCAACCAAAGCCAACCGGTAACAACATCCAACCAAATTATGCTGACAAATCTTAAAAGTGTTTCAGATGCACAATTTCAGCAATCGAACAGGAAGTGTGTAGCGTGGAGCAGCTGATATCCATCTTAAAAAGTTGACTTTGGTTCGCATTCGGGAAACAAGACTAACCTTATTTTTTTAACGAGTGAGTTCGTTGTAATTTTTAAAATTCGCTTGCTAGAACACAAGGTACGTCAATTTTTTCTTCATTTTATGTTTTAGGTAGAACACCCGAAGCTGCTTCTGGAAATTCCCCTACGGGACTTTCGGAGTCATTTAGGGCACTCATCAATCTAGACCCATATTTTAGCAGTTTCTACCTTCTCCCCCTGCTCCAATTTCCTAAATCTTCAAACCTCTCCCCTTGAATTAGTCCAATCAAACTTTCCCTACTTGAACCTCCACCTTACGGTTCGCATCGGGACACCCCGATGAGAATCACGCGACCAAACTTGTCCTTAACAGCGCTCCGTAATTCTGCTATTCCACCGCTCCTCCTCGCCTCCAGTTAGCCTAGCCCCGCCTCATTCTCGCTACTCCCCGCCACCTGCGAAGTGCCTGCGCTTGCGCATCTCCAATTCAGGCGCTTTCCCTTTCCTGGCGACCAATCCACTTCCTGCCTCCGGTCCTTGGAACACTCCTCCCTTCTGCTGGGGCCCTGGCTGGAGGTGCAGGTATCGGCTGTCCTAACTACTGCCTGATTGAAAAATTCCCTTCGACTAGGCGATCTGAACTAACTCTTAAGGGAATAACGCCTTTTTGAGACCTTGATCCAGATATTCCAAACTAGGGCTAAGTGGAGGACTTCGACAAGCCCGAGAATGAATGATCTGGGATGTTTTCTATCCGGCCATAACGCAGACAGCTTCTTCCTTTCCACTTCCCTGCGCCCCGCCCCCACTCGCAGCCCGGCCGCGCTGGTGAGTGGCGGGCGGGAGGGCCGGCGGGCGGAGGGAGGAGGGGGAGCGGAGGGAAGGCGGGCCCTCGGCTGCGAGATAGGTGGGGGGAGGGGAGGGGAGAGCCCGAGTGCTGGAGTTGGTGCTGGGAAACCCGGGGCTAATGTTGACAACAGGCTCGAGGTGAGTCCCGGGGAACCTCCTTCCTCTCCGCTCCAACGATCGGGAGGGAGCGGGGCTAAGGGACACCGGCCTGGACTCCTACTTCCTGAGGGACCCAAGAGGCGACTCGGCACCCCAGCTCTCCGGGGGCGGCGAGCAGTAGAGGCACCGCGGGTCCGGCGTCGCCCTCCTCAGACCTCTTTCCCCGAGGTTCTCATCAACGCGGGAGCCCCGCGGCCCGGGCAGGCGTGAGGGGTGATGGAGGAGGTGCCTGTCCCTCACGCTTGGGCCGGGCCTCGGGGCTGGAGGCGGGGAGCTTGCTGTGGCGGGGCGAAGGTGTTTGGGGGCGTGGAGTAGAGCGAGGGGGAGGTTGGGGAAAGCTCTCTGGGAGTCGCGAGGGAAGCGGGGGCGAGGACGTGGGGAGGGTGCGTGTGGGAGGCTGTGGAGTAGCGAGACCTGCCGGGGAGTCTGCGGTGGTGAGGGAGTGTGGGGCGCGAAGCTTGGGTCGGGGCGAGGATGGCACGCGAAGGTGACTGGTTCTCGGTAGGAAGGGGAGTTGTGGCGGGGAAGCGCGTTAGGTGTAGTGAGCCAGAGCGGGGATCCGTGGGAGAGGCGTGTGGAGGGGAAGGGACTTGGGGTGTACTTGGGGCTGGTGGCCATGAGCTGCTTCGTTGACTTCCTTTTAATCGCAGGCCGGTTGATTTCCTCGCCTCGCCTTCACTCCAGGGCTCCAGTTCTCTCTGGCTAGTATTGTGGGACTAAGGAAATGATCTCAGGGTGTTGGGTCTCCAGGTTGGCAGAGTCCCCTGCCAGGTTTAGGGGTACACCGGACCTTTGGAGGTTTATAGTGACCGGACCTTTAACTATTATTCTTAAAGAACCTGTACAAGTGATGCATCCAACCAAGTAAAACTGTTACTCATAGTTTTTAGGTTTTCATAAAAATTGGACGAATCATCAGGAAAACCGTTTTTGAACTCTGGTGAAATTCTAAAGATTTTTAATGTCACTTGATGTATTAGGACTTTTTTTTTTTTTTTTTTAAAGAATAAAATCAAAGATTGGGAGATACCACATCTGTGCTCTTCTGCCCTTAGAACACTTTGAATAACACAGAATTAAAAGGTAAAACAGTATTTTCTCACTCAAGTATTTTCAGACCAGTCTGATTGTGATTTCATACATAGTCCATATGTACTTTACAAAAGAATATCTTTAAAAGGGAAACACCACTTTTCTCTGCCCCCTCTCTCCCAGTACACTCCATTGGTATCTGTTTTATCAGTAAAGTAGTTTTACTGTCTTTTGGAAGTTCAGGGTATATTTAGAAAACCAAATAAAATATACAGCCAGTGCCCGGCACTATTTTGGGAGCTAGGAAGGTGGTTTTGAAGTATGGTTTCCTTTTAAGGGCTGTCTGAATATAGTTGTATTCAGTAAAATAATTTGTGAGAGCAGATCATTAATCATTTTGATTGAAAGATCATTAATTTTTATCTTGATTTTTAAGATAGAATCTATCTAAAGTTCTAGTTTTTAATGAGAAAAACTTTTGGAAACACTTGATGAAGTAGAGCTTGAATTTATTAAAATAAATTTTAGAATTTTTAAAAATATAAGTTAATGCCCAGTTTAATTTTTTTAAGTTAACATAATGCAAATATGTACTGATTTGAATCATTTAAAAAAAAAAATCTTACGGGCAGCCAATATAATGGTAAAGAGCACTGGGCTGCCACTAAATCAGTTGTATATATTCTTGGGCAGATCTCACTGCTGCTGCCTCAATATAAAAATTAAGAATTGGAGTAATAAAATCCAGTAGTCATAAGTTGAAAAGTTTCTCATCTTTTGATGGACTTTTCTATGACCTGTGTGAAAGAGAATTGAAAATGGCCTCTTCATGTTAGCTGCTATACTAGAAATTTAATAACTTTTTAAGGTAAATAGCATTATCTCCATTTTATTGATGAATAATTGGAATTATTAGAAAAGTTGCCCAATTTCTATAGTTAGCAGTTTTCAGAGTTGAGATTCAAATTTAAAGTCTTGACTTTAAAGTGCATGCATGCTATTTTCAGAAGTTGCATTGCTGCCTGTACATAAACCTTTAGATTTTTTTTAATGTTGTTTAGTTATCAGTGGGTTTTTATTTATTTATATATGGTGCTGAGAATAGAGCCCAGTGCCTCACACGTGCTAGGCAAGTGCTCTAGCACTGAGCCACAACCCCAGCCCAAACCTTTAGATTTTTGTCATATTTTGTTCACTGAAATTTAGTTCCAAGTGTACTTTGGAAGTATGTTTTTAATATAAGAATGACGTAATTCAAAGGAGATGCCTGTACCAAGATTTAAGGGTCTTACAGAGAATCTATTCTATCATATTCTAGAGCAGGATATATCTTAATTTGTGAATGACTTCTAGAACTTGTACGTATTTAGAACTTATTGAATAAATGAATATTGTAGAGTCACAAAAATTTGTGACTCCATGGAGCTAATAAATGATTCTTTAAGAACTTGCCAGGTATCAAGGGAATTTCTTAATGTTTTAGAATAATTTCTGATTTAATTTTATCTCTTTAAATTAAGCATAAGTTATAAATTCTAATGCCATTTTTTAAAATTGAGAATTGTAGTTTCTTATAACCCCAGAATGTCACTTGTTGATGTTTCACATCAGAAAATACAAATTCTAGCCAGGCATGGTTGTACACACTTGTAATCCCTGAGACTCTGGAGGCTGAAGCAGGAGGATCCTAAGTTCGGTGAAGCCTTGGTAATTTAGACCCAGTCTCAAAAACAGCAGGTGGGTTGCTGATGTAGTAGAGGACCCCTAGGTTCAGTCACCAGTACTGTAAAAACAAAACAACAACAGTAAAACACAACCAAATTCTATGTAAACATTATTCTGTTTTGTTTTTGGACATAATCACTGTTATCCCTAAATAAAATTGTGTTATGACCTTAGACGTTATGTATATACTTTATACTTGTCTGGAGTCGGCCAGGAAGTTGAAAACATGTGAAATAACTGCCTAATCACTATCAAGGACTCTTCCTATGTTTAAGATTCATAATTCTATGATTTGTCATAGTCAGCATCTATGATCAAGTCTTCCATCTCACAATTTGGTACTCTCAGTGTTCTTAACTTTGGTTAAGAGTATGGGTTCAGATTCCAGCTCTGTCACCAGCTGTGAAGGCCTTGGTCAAGTTACTTGGTCAAGTCTCAGTTTACTAATTTATAAGGTAGGGAAAACAATAGCCATCTCATAAAGATTTTAGTATTAATTGAGGAAATATATATGTAATATGTTTAATATGATACCAATGAGTAGCTGTTAGTATTAAATTGTTTGAAAGTGCATTTTTTTAGGGTATGATATTTTCACGTTAAAGATGGGTATTTAATTGAAGATGTGTGAGAACGGATAATTACCCTTCCATTAGTAAATGCTAGTGTTGTCTTGACCATAAATAATAGTTACATGTTTTATTTTAGTAGTGATTGTTTAAACAGGAGTAACAGCTGTTATTTGTTCTGAATTCTACCAGTGGGGTTAATACGAGCTTTTGGGTCATGTCAAAATAATCATAGAACATGGAAATGCAGGAGAATAAGAAAGTAAAGGAGGAAAAAGAGAAGACTGAGAGAAGGTGCAGACTGTGGTCACTAAACTACTGTGTCTTACAAAAGTTACTTCTGCTGGCCTATGTTGTCTTTGATAAGACTTTTTTTGTTGTTGTTGGCAGAAGCAAATCCTCTTTATAAAATATTTATTACTGCAAGTCTTATTGCTGTAGTTTAAAGCCCTCATTTGAAATTATTTAAGAATGCTGTGTATATACTTTGGCAGAAATATTATTTTCTTGTATAAAATCTTCAGGTTATTTAAGAATTAAAACATGAATACTGTCCATAAAATAAATCATATTAGAAAACTAAATCCGAGTAGGTAAATATTTTTTAGAAATGAAAAAATCTTGAATTTTGCTGGGAATTTTTTTTTTTTTTTTAGTGGTGCTGGGGTTTGAACCCAGGGCCTTGTGCATGCAAGGCAAACACTCTACCAATTGAGCTATGTCTCTAGCCCCAGGAAATGTTTTTTTTTTTTGTTGTTGTTGTTCCAGTGTTTGTTCTTTCCAGTATTGAGCCTACATTTGTACACTAGTCCTGTCCAATAGAAATTTTCATCATGCTAGAAATATTCTATATCTGCACTGTCCTATGTTGTAGTCACTAATTGTGTGAAATTGAGCATTTGAAATATGGCTGGTGACTGTCTGAAGTTCAAGTTTTATTTAATTTTAACTAATTTACACTTAAGTAGCCACATGTGGCCAGTTCAGTGATTTTCAGCTAGTGGTGATTTTGCCCTCAGGGACATTTAATACCTGTATTCACAATTAATTGAGACACTGTTTTGGAGTGGATAATGATTGAATCTGGGTAATTGGTACAGTGAAGTTCTTTTATACTGTGCTGTCACTTTTATGTTTGAATTTTTCTCTAAGTAAAAAGTTTTAAAAATAATTGGAAATAGGCATAACTAATAATAATAGACTGTGAAATGAGACCAGTGTGTTTATTATCACAGATACTAGTCATTTTGCATGCTTTTATTTAATCTCACAATTACCAACCTTCATTAATATGTTTTGTTTAAAAAGTAGCATCACATCACTAAATAAAATTCATTGTATTTGTAGTACTCACTTTCTTCTCTTACAGATTGTCCTGGGTCACATAATGCCAGCTGAGCGTAAAAAATCAGCAAGTATGGAAGAAAAAGAATCTTTATTAAACAACAAGGAAAAAGACTGCAGTGAAAGACGGCCAGTGTGCAGCAAGGAGAAACCAAAAGATGATCTCAAGATCACTGCCAAGAAGGAGGTCAGTAAGGTCCCTGAAGACAAAAAGAAGAAACTGGAAGAAGATAAGAGAAAAAAGGAAGACAAGGAACGCAAGAAAAAAGAGGAGGAAAAGGTGAAGGCAGAGGAAGAATTGAAAAAAAAAGAGGAAGAAGAAAAAAAGAGACATGAAGAGGAAGAGAGAAAAAAGCAAGAAGAGCAGGCAAAACGTCAGCAAGAAGAAGAAGCTGCTCAACTGAAGTAAGAAATTTTAATCATTGATATGATGGAATGGGAAGATTGGATTATTTTGGAGAAAAATGATTATTTGAAATAAAACTGACTAGGTGCACCTCTTTGAGGTTTATGAGTATCTTAAATTGTTCTCTTAGTTCCACCCTTGATTAAGGAGGTCCTTTAATTATTTAGTTTAAGTAATAGTAGTCATCTTTAATAGTTTACGAGGTCTGTGGTAATCTGGATTGTTTTTTTTTTTTCTTAAACTTTCTTTTCATAGTATGATAATACTCTTATTATCAGCTACACTTTTTGCCAAAGTTTTTTTAGTATCTCTTTTTCATGAAGTTTAGGTGTGGTAGGCAGTAGTAATGACCACATTTTGCAGTATTTGCAACCCTGAGAGTTAAATGCTTATTATTTTAATTTTCTTTTTAAAAATAATAAATTCATGTTCTTTTTGGGGGGGTGGGGGTACCAGGGATTGAACTCAGGGGCACTAGACCACTGAGCCAAATTCCTAGCCCTCATATTCAGTTTTACAATAACATTTTCTCCCTTTCTTATTAAAAGACTTTAAAAACAAAACACTACTTTTTATTGGGGAAATTTCAAATATTTGGAAGCAGAATGGCATAATGAACCAGCCTCTCTATCTACCCAGCATCAACAATTGCCCAATTTTCCTCATGGAATAATTTTAAGTATCATTATTTTACTTGTAAAGAATTCTTTATGAAAAAAAGAATTATCTAATTCAAATACATAATAAAGAATTATCTAATTCAAATACATAATACATTATTAAGATGTACTTACATTGCTAAGCTTTTGTTTGGCTAGGAACTTTCCAAAAAATACTCAAATGTTCACGTTCCCAGTGGTGGACACATCCTCTATGTTAACATATTAGAGCTTTTTGGTGGAAAAATCATAGAATTATAGAGTAAGTCGGGAATGATTGTCTAAAAAAGATGAGATAAAATTTTTTTGTGGGGCTGGGGATGTGGCTCAAGCGGTAGCGCGCTTGCCTGGCATGCGTGCGGCCCGGGTTCGATCCTCAGCACCACATACAAACAAAGATGTTGTGTCCGCCGAAAAACTAAAGAATAAATATTAAAAAAAAAAAAAATAAAAAAAAAATAAAATTTTTTTGTAAATTTATGTATATATATTTTTTAAAGGGAATATTATGCTCCAAACATTTTGATTTTATTTATTTGTTTTTATGTGTTGCTGAGGATTGAACCCAGTGCCTCACACATACTAGACAAGTGCTCTACCACTGAGCCGTTACAACCCCAGGCCTCGCAGACTCTTTTTTTTTTTTAATGTTTTTATTTATTTATTTATTTATTTTTTAGGTGTGGATGGACACAACTCAATGCCTTTATTTTTATGTGGTACTGTGGTGCTGAGGATCGAACCCAGGTCCTGCCCGTGTTAGGCGAGCGCTCTATTGCTGAGCCACAATCCCAGCCCCCTCACAGACTCTTAAAGTCAGATTATTATTCTCCTCTCAACCCTGCTCAGATTACTGCAATCTAAGCTGGTTTCATCTCTTCAGTGGAAAAATGGATGTATCTTAAGTTTTTAGAATAAGTTGAGTTTATTCACTTTCTATTAAAGGACTTTTAACTGATAGTTTTCGTTCCTTTCCACATTTTTTAAATTATGCTTGAATTTTTAGCAAGTGCTTTCTTGAAAGTTTCATTAATGCTCAGTATGGAAAAAAGTATCTAGTATTTCAAATCAGTTTTTTGTGCTGGAGTAGAGCACTTGTCCTAGCTTTTGAGAGACTCCGGATTCAATTGTTAGTACCTCAAAAAAAAAAAATTTTTTTTTTCTCACAAAACATTTTAAATAAATTTTCTTAAAATGCTTAATCCCCCCCCCCCCATATTGGGGGGCCTCATGCATTCCAGGCAAGCACTCTTATCACTAAACTACTTGCCTAGCCCTACAATTATTATTTGTTGAAATATTTTTTGTGGATGGTTTTTTCTGTATTTACCCCATGCCTTTGCTTGCTTTACATTTTACATCCTTCTTGAGCATATTTTATTTTCATATGGGCAGAATGATTTTTAATTTTGTTTTTGTTGTTTTTTTGAAGTGCTGGGGATTGAACCCAGGATCTTGCGCGCATTAGTAAGCACGCCACCATAGTCCCACCACAACCCACATTTTTAAATTTTGATCTAGTTGTTTTCAATCCTTTGCTGTACTCACATGCAGTATTAATCAGCATATTGAGCTCTCATTGTGTTAAGTCATTAATAAAATGTCTTAAAAAGTAATGAAAAGTCAATTTGGTTTTTGATCCCCTTGGATTCTGATACACACATGATTATTTTTTCATTGGCATTTATTCTTATGGGATTTATCAAGGATGCTTTGAAATATATATTTACTTATGTTTTTGCTTTTTACATAGAGAAAAAGAAGAATCCCTTCAGCTTCATCAGGAGGCTTGGGAACGGCATCAATTAAGAAAGGAACTCCGCAGCAAAAACCAAAATGCTCCAGACAACCGACCAGAGGAAAATTTCTTTAGCCGCCTAGACTCGAGTTTGAAGAAAAATACTGCTTTTGTCAAGAAACTAAAAACTATTACAGAACAACAGAGAGACTCCTTGTCCCATGATTTTAATGGCCTAAATTTAAGCAAATACATTGCAGAAGCTGTAGCTTCCATTGTGGAAGCCAAACTAAAAATCTCTGATGTGAACTGTGCTGTGCACCTGTGTTCTCTGTTTCACCAGCGTTATGCCGACTTTGCCCCCTCACTTCTTCAGGTCTGGAAAAAACACTTTGAAGCAAGGAAAGAGGAGAAAACACCTAACATTACCAAGCTGAGGACTGATTTGCGTTTCATAGCAGAACTGACGATTGTTGGGATTTTCACTGACAAGGAAGGTCTTTCCTTAATCTATGAACAGCTAAAAAATATTATTAATGCTGATCGAGAATCCCACACTCATGTTTCTGTGGTGATTAGTTTCTGTCGCCATTGTGGAGATGATATTGCTGGACTTGTACCAAGGAGAGTAAAGAGTGCTGCAGAGAAGTTTAGTTTGAGTTTTCCTCCTAGTGAGATAATTAGTCCAGAGAAACAACAGCCTTTCCAGAATCTTTTAAAAGAGTACTTTACATCTTTGACCAAACACCTGAAAAGGGACCACAGGGAGCTCCAGAATACTGAGAGACAAAACAGGTGATTTTCAAATGTTTCTCAGAATTGAGAATTTATTTTGGAGCTCATACTTAAAAATGTTTAAAGTCTTCATGCTACTGAAAGAACTTATGGAAAAGGGCTGCTTACAGGTGATTTTTTAACATTCCAGGAAAATTTCCAAGTATAACAGTCTAAATACTCATGTTTAAATCAAATAGATTTTGTTTCTGATTTTAAAAGAAATCTGGCACGTAGATGGTAATTTTTGCTTTGTGGATGTTTTATTCCTGCAATTTTAAAGTTTCCTTAATATTGAGTAAATTTTCTTTTCTGTCACTTTAACTTCCCTGTTACTATTTTTTTATGATTTGATGTTCTCTCTCTATAACTGGTTTGCTTTCATTGTTTTGTACTTAAAGTTGATAATGTCACTGCTGCTACTTGCTCTTTTTAAGAAATGAGTCACTCATTAGCAGTGGTATTTCAGAACAGAATTTTGAGAAATAGTGCATAAAATTACCTGTGAGAAATTTTCTTTGCAACTATAAAATGCTTTTATAGAAGGCTTCTTGGGGCACATCCATTTGAAATTCTAAAGGAATAGTGTGCTGTGGCTGTGGTAAATTGATGAAGAGACCTGACTAGGGCTAACTTTGATTTATACAAGATATTTGTAGACTCAGTTGAAAATGCAAGGAGGAGTCACCAAGCTAGAGGTTGATATAGTTTGTGGACATTGAATCAACTTTTATGAAGGAGGGGTGAGTGGTTGCAGAAAGGAGGTAACAGCAATATATTTTTGCTGAATATAACTAGTTAAATTGCATGGTTGAGAACCTGGAATTACTATGTATCAGAAATTAGTATGGGGGGAGAAGAGTACCTTTCTGTTCCCAAAAGCATGCAGTGGAGAATAGGACTGTCAGTAATTACTACTAGAAGATGATTGACTTAGCCAGAAGAGAACACAGTAACTATATGCCAGTAGAGGTATAGTTATGACAGGGTCATGTAGATGCAGAAATTATGTGGTTAAAGCTGGTGGCTAAATGTCAATGAGAATTTAAGATAAAAATGTTGTTATCAATGATTCTTCAAAAAAAAAAAAAAAAGGCCATATGTGTGGTAATAGATGCTTATAGTTCCGGCTACTCGGGGCTGAGAGGTTCACTTGAACCCATCAGTTTGAGGACTGCCTGGGCAACATAGCAAGTCCTTCATTGGGCACAGTGGTGCATGCCTGTCGTCCCAGTGGCTTGGGAGGCTGAAGCAGGAGGATCGTGAGTTCAAAGCCAGCCTCAGCAAAAAGCAAGGCAATAAGCAACTAAGTGAGACCCTGTCTCTAAATACGAAATAGGGCTGGGATGTCGCTCAGTGGCTGAGTGCCCCTGAGTTCAATCCCCAGTATCCCCCACCAAAAGAAGAATTTCTATTCTTGACTTGTATTTTGGAATTTTAATAGTTCTCACATATTTAAAGTTTCTTAATTGTGAGTTCCATAATTTGTCATCTTCATAGTCTTTTCCCATACTTTTAATTTTATTTATTTATTTAAAATTTTTTTTTAATATTTATTTTCTAGGTGTAGATGGACACAACACAATACCTTTATTTTTATGAGGTGCTGAGAATCGAACCCAGGCCCTGCCCATGCTAGGCGAATACTCTACCACTGAGCCACAATCCCAGTCCTTTTCCCATACTTTTTTTTTTTTTTTAATTTTTTAATATTTATTTTTTTAGTATTTGGCGGACACAACATCTTTGTTTGTATGTGGTGCTGAGGATCGAACCCCGGCCGCAGGCATGCCAGGCGAGCGCGCTACCACTTGAACCACATCCGCAGCCCCCATTTTTCCCATACTTTTTAAAAAAATGTTTATTTTTTTAATTTTAGGTGGACACAATGTTTTTAGTTTATGTGGTGCTGAGGATTGAACCCAGTGCCTCATGCACTGGCGAGTGCTCTACCTCTGAGCCATAACCCTGGCCTCCTTTCCCATACTTTCTATTTAATATATTCACAACTCTTTACTTTGTCAGTATGCTAATAAGTAATTAGTTTTATTGGCTACTTTAAGGGTGTTTGTATATTTATTTTTGGTCTCACAGAATCTTAGAGAAAGTCTACAGTGAATTAATCTAGTCACCTCTCCAATTCAGAAATATACTTTACAGATTCATAATGGATCTTATCTAACATTGTTATTCCTCTTAATACCTCCCAAAGGAGCTCAGTGTTCTCTGAACCATTCCAGTGTTGAACACATGTATTTGTTTTGAATTCTTTGTTATATCAAGCTGAAATTGAACTCCCCGTAAAATGATTCATTTTAATTTAGGTTTCTTTTTCTTTTTTCTTCCTGGTACAAGTAGAATAAAGCTACTTAAAGTGGGAGTCATGAACTTTTTTACTTGTTCACAATGAATTAAGTATAAGATACTGAGTCAATATTTAGAAGTATTAAAATAATTTTCTATTGCCCTGATATTCTTTCTGTATTTTATGAAAATATCTATAATGATTGGGGGGAAATCAGTCCTTTACCACAGATGTTTGAGAAGCACTCCTGTGTGACATGTATCTTCTTTTATTCCCATACATTACCTTAGATATTTGTAGACTGCCAGCATGTTTTCCATATTAAATACCCTCAGTTCTTGAGTTTGTTCCAGGACTTCCAGGTACTCCACTATCTTTAGGACATTTGTTTTTGATGCATTCTTTTCTGTGATCTAAAACTGCTTTGGCTTTTATAATATCCTTTTCATTCTTTTCACTTTTCATTAGGCTTATTTTCACTGCTATCAAGCTATTTCTTCATCTTGAACTAATACTTTTTTAACCTGAAGTATGTACTTTTGTAATTTAAACCTTTAAAGATGCTTTTGGCATACTACTGTAACCTAAAGATAATTTTGAATATTGATTTTTAGTTAAGTACGTAGATAAATATATGAGAACCTATCTGCTCACTTTAAGCTTTGACAAGCATATCTTCTGTTTATTTATTATTCAAATTGTTGATAAACAACTTTGGCTTTCTTTGGAAATTTTTATTCATTTGGATACAGAACTATTAATTTATGTTTATTAGAGAAGATTACTTGCCTAGTATAGATTGACATTATCCTTGTGGAAGCCATTTGCCATGGGAGACTTTGTTCACTTACAGACACAATAATTTGGGGGATGTGAGAATCTTAATCATAGAAAACAGTTGGCATATGGCTTTATAAATTACTCATGCCATAGGGTAGCTTCACTCCAAGCATCATCTATAGTGTGGATGCAGATACCTGACTGAGCAAAAAAGTGCTGAGGAATGGATTAATGCCCAATCCCTGCTTGACCCAATGTTAGTTTTTTCCCTTTTAAGGAAACATTAAAGTATACTGATAAAATAATCAGTTTCTAAAAGATTGTCCTTTCCAGCCAGGTGTGGTAGCACACCTCTCTAAACCTTAGCTACTTGGGAGGCTAAGACAGGAGGAGTGCAAGTTCAAGGCCAGCATGGACAACTTAGTGATACCCTGTCTGAAAAAAATAAAATAAAAAGAACTGGGCATGTAACTCAGTAATAGAAGGCACCTGGGTTCCTTTCCCAGTACTAGGGAAAAAAATATAGTTTCTTCTTCCCAATTATTATCTAGTAGGTGTTTTCATGGGAATAAGTCACTGTCAGTAGTTTTCCCAGTGGGGTTTCTTTTGGGTCTGATAATGCTAGAAAACCAAGTACCAAGCTAGCTCATACTTAAGACTCATGTAGTTAAATTTCTTTAAGCCTTTATTCATTATTTTTAAAAACAGTCAAACACGGAATTATTTTCAGTCTAGGACTCATAAGTACTCTCATCTATTTTAATGTAACTTGGGAGATAGCGGATAAAAAAAAGATAACTTCTTTTATTAGAAGTCATGATACAGTAAAGTTTGTACTTAAAAATTTATTCAACCAAAATTTTTTTTTTTTTTTGTACTGGGAATTGAACCCAGGGGTACTTAACCACTGAGCCACACCCCCAGACCTTTTTTATATTTTATTTATAGATGGGATCTTACTGAGTTGCTTAGGGCCTTTCTAAGTTGCTAAGGCTGGCTTTGAACTTAAGATCCTCCTGCCTTAGCGTTTCGAGCCACTGGGATTACAGGCATGGGCCACTGTATCCGGCTTCAACCATTTTTTAAACAGACAAGTAAAATCTCTGGTTCTTTCTTAAAGACATCAGAGTGAATGAGCAAAAGAAGTGATTAAATGAGTCATATTGAGCCTTCTAACTTATATTTGGACCTATTTCATAGTTAATGGTAGCAAGTAGTTTTCATATGTACTTACGTAGCAGGTAGTTTCTTAGTACCTAAGAAAATTTGCAGTTTTAAGCAAACAATATGGTTGACCTTGGGTAATTTTTTTTCTTTCTTTTTTTTTTTAAATATCAACCCTTCCATTCTTTTTAGTTGTAGATGGACATAATATCTTTATTTGTATTTACTTACTTATTTATTTATTTTATGTGGTGCTGAGGATTAAACCCAGGGCCTCACGCTTGCAAGGCAAGTGCTCTAGCCCTGAGCTACAACTCTAGTCCTGGGTTGGGTAAATTCTAATAAATTTGAATCTATAAATGTTTTTATACACACTTGGTTAAGTGATTTGGGGAGTTATAATTAATATTCATACATTTTAAATTATCATCTAGTAATATTTGCCAATTTGGAGTAAATAGCTTTTTAGAAGTATTGCCTTTTGTTATATTCAGTTCTTAACTTTTCTTTCAAGTGAATTATATCTATCCTTGTAGTAGGTTGTTTGATCAGTGGTAGTGTTTAAGCATTGTTAAGTATGACCTCACTGTAGTTTAGACTTAAGGAAGTTCTAAATATTTAAGAGCTCTAAAATTGTTATCTCTTGTTTTATATTCTACTAATTTTGATTAAATGACTTTAATATAGTAGTTGTTTGATAAACACTCAAATGGGTACAGTTAGGCTTTACTATATATTCATCTTTTCAAAAGATAATGCATCCATAATCAAATTAATTCTAAAATGAGGTCAGAAGAAAATTTGATAATTCTAGAGCAAATTTTTATGACAGTTTGACAGAATACAGGAGGACATAAAAAGTAAAACCCAGTGGTTTTTCTTGAGTCTCCTTCATGATAATTTTTTCAAGATTTTGGCCATGTTATTTTGTATGATCGCACAAGGGCAAAGTTAAAAAAGATGTTCTGTATTCTTGCTGAGATTTTTTTTCTTTATTAATTTGGCTAATGGAAGAAAGTCTTACCTTCCCTACAGTGTGCTTTAGCAGGGTTTTTCCCCCCTTCTGAAAACACCATTTTAATTTAATATAATGTATGACCTGTATGATCTTAATTGATCTTCACATTACTCCTAAAAGAACACCTTTATTTTGAAGGTAATAGATTGAGGGATTTAAGGAGTTGCCCAGTGTAACAAAGATCAGGTTCTTTGCTTCAGTGCTATACTTTTCACAATTACATAGTGCCCATTATTATCTGTATTTAGTACTTTTTCTTCTTTTTAAAATGTCTCCAGTGTTAGCCACTCTGTAGTTACCAAGTTAATGTAAATGACGAACCTGAAAGAGACCATAAAGCACCTTAAACTGGGTAGGGTTGCTTTGACATATGCATTTGAGAGACATAATTTCAGCGTATAGTAGATAATTTTAGCTTGAGGGTCAGCCTAGTCCAGTATTAAAGAGCGTGGATTCTGGAGCCAGAATTAGACCTTTTACTCATTCATTCTATAATCTTGGGCAAGTTACCTAACCACATCTCTGTGCTTTAATTTTCCCATCTGTAAAATGGGGCTAACAATAGTATTCTACCTCTGAGATAGATGTGAATTATGTAATGAATTCTTAGCTTTAAAAAGCACTTATAAACAGTATCTGGCACATGTTAAGTGTTGAGTAAATATTAGCTGTTATGAATATGTTCCATGCTTAATCTTTCTAAAAACTCTTGATTGAGAATTTCTCATCTTTTTATCATTTTGAGAATTTGAACATTAAACTTATTAAATCTTTTTTTTTTTTTTTTTTTTTAGTGCTGGGGATTGAACCCAGGGCCTTGTGCATGCAAAGCAAGTACTCTACCAACTGAACTATATCCCCATCCCTAAACATTATTAAGTCTTAATAGCTTTTTTTAAAAAAATCATTATTATGATTTTAGTTGTAGATGTACAGGATGCCTTTATTTTATTTGTTCATTTTCATGTGGCGCTAAGGATTGAACCCAGTGCCCATGAATGCTAGGCAAGCGGTCTGCTGCTGAGCTACAGTCCCATCCCCCTTAATAGCTTTTTTAAAAACTGATTTTTCAAGAAAATACAAAGCAACAAAATAACCGATACAAAATTTAAAACTAACAAAGTAACTAAAGATGAAAAAATGGAAAGAAAAAATGTCTCTTAATACAAGGCATTAATAGTTTTCTGGTTTATGAGATCAAATGCTTAATTCAAGAATGGACTATTTGATATTTTCTGTCAGTGTTACAATATTAAATGAGTAGTATTGAAAGTGCTTCACAGGGGCTGGGGTTATAGCTCAGCGGTAGAACGCTTGCCTCGCACTTATGAGGTACTGGGTTTGATCTTCAGCACCACAGAAAAAAATAAATAAAATAAATAAAGATTGTGTCCATCTTTTTAAAAAAAATCTTAAAAAACAAAAAGTGCTTCACAAACCTAAGATTGATACACCATATGCTCTCAGACAGTGATGGCTCATATAAAGTTGGGTAAAGGTGATCTACTTTTTAAAATATTTTTATTTTAATGAGTAAGACTTAAAATGTTTTTTTTTAATTGTTTGCTTTTCACATCTGTAAAAGTGGATCAGTACATCCCTATTGTACAATAATTTGAGAAGGAATGAAGTAGATCATAAACATTTTACAGTGACACTAAATTGATTAATTCCTGTCATGACGGGTTGGCATACTATGGCTGGTAGGCCAGCTTAGTCCCATGATTAGTTTTTGTACCTTTTTAAATGGTTGAAAAACATCAAAAGTAGAATGATACTTTTTGAAACATGAAAATTATATGAAATTCAAATTTCAGTGTTCATAAATAAAGTTGTATTGTAATGTAGTCATACATTGTTTACATACTGTTTGTGACTGCTTTTGTACTATCATAGCAGGATTGAGTAGTTTCCACAAAAACCCTGTGGTCTGTAAAACCTAAAAATATTTACTCTCTGGCTTAAAATGTTCACTGTTTATAGAAAAGGTTTACTGACTTCTGATCTATGACATTTTCAAAAGAATGGTTTTAGTTCAACTTTATGTAATAAATATTTCAAAAAGATAGTAATTAAAATGATTCATGATGAATTGTTTTTAGCTTACTTGTATTTTCAGCATTATATTCCCATGGAAATTTTAGTGAGAGATGGTGGTTGTAGCTCAATGGTAGACCATTTGCCTAGCATGCCTTGGAGAACACAGGTTTAATCCCCAGCACTGTAAAAAAAAAAAAAATTAAATATTTTTTAAGTTTTTTTCTTTCTTTCTTTCTTTCTTTTTTTTTTTTTTTTTAATAACACTAATATAAAGAAGAGGATCTCTTTGTTCAAATGTGTTGTGAAGTTTAGTTCACAGAGGTGCTTTCTTTTCTTTTTCTTTTTTCTTTTTGGCAGTGTGGGGATTGATCCCAGGGCCTTGCGCCTCGTCACAGAGATTTTCTAAAAACATTTATTTTCTCTTCCGTTTTCATAGAGTTACAAAAAATTGACATATACAGTACATAAGTTATAAATGTTTCATTTTAATTTCATTAGAATTTCTAAGTGATTCTAGTGTTTTTGAATGTTCAAGTACCTGTTATATGTTGTTTGTCTACTTTAAGTCTTCTATTTCGTCTTATTACATACTGTGGATTTAGTCAGATGTTTATGAAATGGTCAAGGAAAACATGAATAAAATTTGTTGTATCTTGTCCTGCTTACTAAGTACTTTGTTTAAGATGGGTTAGAAGACAAACCAACCAAATCTAAACTTTTTCATTGAGAATTGTTCTTATAATAATAATCTTCTCTTTAGGTGGTTAGGTAGATTAGTGCTGTTAAAAGAATTTGATCATGGAATTGAGAGTAGGAGAAGGACAAGGTCTATTTTTGAAGCTTTTAAGTTTTAGTTTGATTTCAGTAGACTGGAAAGGAACTGTAGCATAGACACAGAGAATCATTATTGAATTAAGTCACTTTTAACTGACCAGGTTCAGAGTATCAGGCAAGTAGTTGAATGAGAAGTTGGACTGTTCATTTTCTGTTCTCGATATTCATCACTTTGATACTGTTTATGTATCAGAAATCCTTAGTATTGTTTATCTTAACCAACTGTGTTTACTTTAGATGAACAGAATGTCAGAACTTATTAGAGAAATGATTTTTCAGGTTATGTTATTCTGAGATATTTTCCAGTTTCTTTCCATTGTCATTTGAGGTTATGAAATCTCTTAGGATAATTATCCCTTCCAACATAATTTGCTTCAAAAAGAACTCTTCAATTTTTATCAGTTAACATATTTCTAATAATACATGGCAAACATTTTAAAGTAGCTTACTTTTGAAAATCATTTATTTAATGGCTTAAGAAAAGCAAAAAAGCTTCCATAATCATTTGTTTTAGCATTTCTGATTAAAAGTTCCCCCATGTTGGATGTGGTGGCCTATTCCTGTAATCCCAGCAGCTCAGGAGGCTGAGGCAGGAGGATCATAAAAGAAAGTTTCTTTCATGGGTTTTTAAGTTTTAAAGTTCATTCATAAACTTATTAGATGAAGCTTTGTTTTTGCCTATAATATCAGTTTGAAATAAATATTTGAAGAGGGGATAAAATTGTTTTCTAATAATATTTTTTAGAGTTTTTAGAGAAACATTGAATTACCATCATTAGACTATTTTTACATTTTTCTGATATGTTGGTAGAATGATATTGTCTAATATATATTTAAATTATAAGAAAATTAGCTTTAAAAATTCTAATTTTAGACCCTGAGAGGCCAGATTTGAAAAAGGGAAAATGATTGAAATTAATGACGTGCTTGTAAATGGGAACTGATTTTCCTAACATAGAAAATGTTATTTGGATTATTTCAGAATTTCAACAAAAGTTTTTGTGAGAATAGATTAACAAAGGAAAGTTTGGAAATTGTTCCAAATAAGAGGAAAGAATAAGTCTAGGCATAATTATTCTACTTTATTTTCTTCTACTATTAAGATGATAGTATCTTAAAAAATAAAACTAAAAACTCATTTTCTTCCATGTTTATAAGAAAACTGAAATGACAAGTAATGAGAAAACTTCTAAGTTTTACTTTTGAAAATGACTTAATTTATAATTTTTGATTGACTTTAAAACCTGTGTTGTATTGCATTATGGTTTATAAATTTCAGATGTTATACCACCACATAAATATTTAATACAGAAAAAATTGGATTCTTTTGTATAAGTTTCAACTGTTTTTCCTGATATGGTGGGAATTTGGACTTTTTAAATTTTGGTATTTTCCAGTATTGCATTTGTAATCATTGGTGACCTATTGGTATATTGTTATAAAGTGAAAGAATAATTGTATCTTCTAGTCTCCTCAAGATAGCCTGGACTTGGGTAAGTGGGTTGCTCAATTAATATTTGTGAAATGGATAAATAACCAGTATTTGTAGTGTAAATTGAGAATTGGATCTATGGGTGATGTAGGCTTCTTAAGATACAGTTTGATTCATACCGTCATAGAAGTTTAACTGATTCTGTTTTTGAACCTATTCAAAACTGTTGTTTTTGTAATCTGACCTTTGGTTAACTGTATGAGTATGGCATAACAATATTAAATAATTTATAGTACATTGTTAAACATGACACGATAAAATCATTGTGGAGGTTTAAGGATAACTGATTATAACTTGTTGCTTTGGAAAACTAATTTGTTAATTGCATTAAATATTTTTTGATTAATTGTATCATAGGGAGAGTATTGCTGTAACAAAATACTCAGTCTTTCATTATTTAGTTGTATATGGTTAAATATTAATGGCATTTTGAATACATCATTTTTTTGAGGGAATTTTAATTGTTTAGGTCATTTGATTATATATATTTTAATTTTCAGATATATCTAGAAAATGTAATAAAAATTAAGTTATCAAGGAAGGTTGTACTAAATTTGTGTTTCGAGAAGATCGGATTTTTATGGTACATTTCCCATGTAACAACACACATGTGTGCTTTGATGAGTTTATCAGATTATTTCATCATTTGCTTATAGGCGTATTCTACATTCTAAAGGGGAGCTAAGTGAAGATAGACATAAACAGTATGAAGAATTTGCTATGTCTTATCAGAAACTGCTGGCAAATTCTCAATCCTTAGCAGATCTTTTGGATGAAAATATGCCAGATCTTCCTCAGGACAAACCAACACCAGAAGGTAAGGTGTCCTTAAAAGCACTAACACTTACCTTTAGCCTTGTCAAATGTATATTATTGAAAATTTAAGTTTAAAATGGCTTCAAAATATTTTAAATAAAGAAATGGTATCTAGGTCTAATAAATAACCTTGAAAAATTATTTGAACTGCATCCTCAAATAGAAAAGACTTTATACTTAGAGAATAATTATTAGTCATTATAGCAAGTTCCTTCAGCTTTTTTTTAATAGATATCCTCAGATTATATCCAAACAGGGACCTGTCTTACACTATACTTGGGATTACAGAAAGATTTACTTGATAAGGTAATGAGAAGGTGAACTGGATATTGGGATTCTAATATTTATTTATCCTTGTTTTTGATTTATTGTTTTGAATGATATTTAGAACTAAAGTTTACTTTGTTGTTTTATGAGATGAATTATTAGTAAAAGGAGTTGTTTTTCATATTATTTCAAAGGTGTTTTAAACTTCCTTATTCTTTTTCAGGGGGTTCCTAATACTTTTACCTCATTATAACAAATATTTGATAAAATAATTATGGCTACATTAGGTAGATAAGTATTAACAAATCATTAATCTTTAAAACATCCTGTCCCCAGATATAGATACGGATGAGCTTCCTGCATTAGAGTGTGGAAAGGGATCCTCCACCACAAGTGCCATTGGCAGGTCTGAAAGGCAGGTAGCTAGCTGGTTTACACTAATCAGCAAGTAGTGAGGCCACAGCACACATTTGAATTTTATGGATAAGATGCCTATTTACAGAGGCAAAGAAGGGAGAAAGAACCAATTGTAAGGCTCAGTTTTTCTAGTCCATTTCTCAAACTATTGGGATAAAAAACCAACTACTAAGAAAGTAATTCAGGCTGGGGTTGTGGTAGAGCACTTGCCTAGCACATCTGAGGCACTGGGTTTCATCCTCAGCACGACACGCACAAAATAAAGTTATTAAAAAAATAAAGAAATTCAGGGCTTGGGATGTAGCTAGGGGAGAGCACTTGTTTAAGATGTGTGAGATCCTCAGTTCAGTCAGTACCACAAAATAATAGTAATGATAATCCAGTAATCCCATATACTTAAAAATCTTGAGTGAAATATTTGTAAAGCATGATTTTATAATAAGAGATGCATTTTGTGTTTACATCTGCAAAAGAAATAGCTATTGTATACTCTGCATTTATTTTATTAAAGAGAGAGGAGAAGGAGAGAGAGAATTTATTTATTTTTAGTTTTTCGGCGGACACAACATCTTTGTTTGTATTGGTGCTGAGGATCGAACCCGGGCCGCACGCATGCCAGGCCTTCGCGCTACCGCTTGAGCCACATCCCCAGCCCAGGAATTAGTTTTCTGTGCTGCCTAATGTCCAGTGTTTGAAAACCATTGTTTTGGGCCTGGAGGGTAGTTCAGTGGTAGACTTTTTATACTATTCTGTAGCTGCTTTTTTTAGTTAAATTATGTATTTTAGATATATTTTCATATGAATATTTATAAAGCCATCTAATTCTGTTAATTGATGCATAATACTACCCTGTTGTATAATTTTGTTATAATTTACTTGTCCTCTATTGATTGACATTTAAGTTCTTTCTAGTTTCAGCTATTATATCAGTGAGTCTGTAACACATTCTCTGAAATTCCTTTTATGCACACTGATATTTCCAGGATAAATTCTTTAGAAGAAGAATTCTTGAGTTAATAGAATATATGCATTTTAGGTTTCAGTATACAATGCCATTTTTTCTTCCAAAGAAGTTTATATGCCTGGATTTATAAGAATGATTATTTCCCTTTATACTTGCGATGTTGGAGTTCTTGATTTTAAAATTCTAAGTGAGGTTTAACCTGCCTCTTTACGTTTGTTGGCTCTTTTATCAATATATTCTTTCTGTGGAATTTCTGTTGTCATTCTTTATACCCCCCCCCCCCAACTCTTTCTCCCAAGTATCTTTTATTAATTTGTAAAAGCACTTTGTGTATTAAGGAAATTATTATTTTTCAAATGCAGTACAAATATTTTCTCCCACAATTTTTGGGGGGGGGTAATTTTTTTTTCTTTTGCTTTGGAGAAGTTAAATTTTTTTTCATAATTTAGTGCTAATACATTATTTTTAATTATGCAAAATATTCATGCATATTTTAGAATAAAAGTGAGAGTTTTTTTTAATCAGATCTACTCCATTTTCCAACGTAACGAATATTAGCAACTTTATAGGAAAGTGTCCAGACTATTTTTCTTTTAAACACAAAATATATATAATCTGGCATCTATAAATACAGTTTTTTTTTTTGTTGATTTAGATCAATATTATTTTGCATGTTTTCTTTTTTTCTTTCAATAGAGAGTTTCCTGAGTTCATGTAGAAATAACTTGTTCCTCTTAACACCTTATTGGTATTACTTAATTGTCTAACACTAGGTAACAGTTGTCCAGCTGCTATATAATAAAACACTATAGACTGGGTAACTCTAAACAACAGAAATTTATTGCTCACAGGTCAGGAATTTCAAGATTAGGGACTCAGCACATTTAATATCTGGAAAGGGCTTGCTGTCTGCTTTGTAGTAGTACCATCTTGCTGTCTTTACTTGGTGGAAGTTATGAACAAGCTCCCTGCTGCCTTTTTTATAAGGGCATTCATCCTATTCATGAGGATTGAGTTCTCTTGACTAAAGACCTCATCTCTCAAAGCCCAGCTTTTAATACGGTTTAAGGTTTCAGCATGGGATATTAAAACATTTGCATCATAGCAGTAGTGTTTATATGTGGATTATCAACCTTTATCTTATTGATAGATATTTAGTTTTTTTTTCTGTTTTTACTGTTAGAAACAGTGTTACAATAGACATATTTATAAATCATGGTTCATATTTGTTGTTATTTCTAAGACATTTAAAAAGTAACAAGGTCTTGTAGGATCAAGATTATGCTTATTTTAATATTGATAAGACACTGAATATCAGTCCATACTGATATCTTACTAAAGATGTGAGTACTTCTCTCTCTTTCCTTCCTTTCCCTTTCCCTTTCCTTTACCCTTTCCCTTTCCCTTACCCTTACCCTTTCCCTTTCCCTTACCCTTACCCTTACCCTTTCCCTTTTCCTTTCCCTTTCCCTTTCCCTTTCCCTTCCCTGAAGATTGAACCAGGGATGCTCTACCACTGATCTCCATCCTCAGTTTCTCTTTTATTTTTTGAGACAACATCTCCCTAAATACCCTAGGCCAGCCTTGAACTTCTGACTCTCCTGCCTCAGTGTTTCCAGTAGCTGGAATTAGAGGCATGCGACATGCCTGGCAGGATGAGTTCTTCCTTCTCCACTGTCTTGTCAACATTTGATGGAGTCCGTCTTTTAAATTTTCTATAATCCAGAGTTAAAGTGAATTGTTTTATTTAGTTTTATCATACTTAGTACTGAAGTGAAGGATCTTTTCATATGCTCTTACCTGTTTGGAGGCTTTATCCATTTTTGCATTGGAATTTTTGTATTTGCATATAAAGTTCTTTCTGGGAAAAAACCCACATTTTTCTACACTTTCACACAGAATACTTCTGATGCCAAGTGTGTTTCCCCCACACACACACACATTGATAGTACCTGTTGGATCTTAGAATTTAATTAAATTCTGACACTATTCACCTAGAATTAGCATTACCTCTCACAAGTGAAAAGTTTAGTTCTAGAAAACTACCCCCCATTTAAGAGGCCAGTTGCAAGTCTGACCTCCTGTAATTTGACAGGTTCTAATGAATACCTCCTCTGCTTTGATAATTTGCTAGAATGACTTACAGAACTTGGGAGAACATTTTAAATTTACCATTTTATTATTAAAGATGTGTGTAGGGTGCAGATGAACAGCCAAACGAGGAGGAAGTATGTAGGGCAAGTTCAGAAGCAGAACCCTCTCTGTCCCTGTTGAGTAGGGGTGGGCATCCCTCCCTGCACATGTATGTGTTCATTTACTAACCTGAAAGTTCATAAAGTCTCCTTGTTCAAGAGACTTTATAGAGCTTAATCCTTACTTCCCATCTTCTCTGAGGTCATTGGGTAAGGAGAAAGTGCTAACCCTGTATTCATGTACAAATGCTAACCCTTAATCTTTCTCTTCACTGGCCCCATCCTGAGGTTTAGGGCCTTCCCCTCAGTCACCTCATTAGCATAATCACCAGTAAGATTCTTGAGGCTCCTTATGAATAATAAAAGATTCATATTACTTTGGATACACCAAGTTTTAAGGAGTTCTGTGCAGGGAACCAGGGACAAAGACCACGTATGTTTTATTATACTATATATCTTATGAATATTAACATTTTATATTAGTATTGTCTTAAGGGTGCATGGCCTATTTGTGAAAATGTAAATAGTATATAAGTGTGACATAAATGGTATAGAAGGTTGGTGATTACTCAAAAATGCTTTATAGAGGGTGTGGGCCCTTAAGCTGAATGTTTTAGGAATGACCAAGCTTATGTATTTTCTTATTTTGGTTTTAAGTTTCATGAAGGTAGTTCCAACATATCAGATGGCTGCTTAATCTCCTATTGATTGTTTAAAACAAATCTGAGAGAAAAGCATCTGTATCCTATGTTATTATCTTCTCCATTCTGATTTAGGACCTTACTAAAAAACATTCGTGACTTGATGTTAAAAATGGTCACATGTACAATCCCAAGTGCTTGTTGACTGAAGAAGCTCCTGTCAATCAAGATTAAATAGCTATAAAATTGAAAATTAAGAATATAATGTCATGTTTACCATGCTGTACTTGCAATGGTATTAATTACCTGTGGTTTATTTTGCTATAGAACATGGGCCTGGAATTGATATATTTACACCTGGTAAACCTGGAGAATATGACTTGGAAGGTGGCATATGGGAAGATGAAGATGCTCGGAATTTTTATGAGAATCTCATTGATTTGAAAGCTTTTGTTCCAGCCATCTTGTTTAAAGACAATGAAAAAAGTTGTCAGAACAAAGAATCTAGCAGAGATGATTCCAAAGGTAAATTCTAGGGGACAAAAACTAAGTGCTGCAAAAATCAGTTTTAAAAAAATAAAAGTTGTAATATGAACATTATATTAGGTTTTTTTTTTTTTTGTTTGTTTGTTTTGGTGGTGGTGCTAGGGGTTGAACCCAGGACTTTGTGCATGTGAGGCAAGCACGCTACCAACTGAGCTATATCCCCAAGCCTGTAATATGAACATTATATTAAATGAAAGAATAATGTGGAGTAGAGCATTAAAAGGTGATAATTGATACAATTTCACTGATGCCAATACATTTAAGTTAGCATGTATTAATTTGAAAGTGTTTATTTTTAATATCTTAAGAGTGATTTCTTATGAAATGTTGGTAAGATTCTAACTTTCCCACTCAGATTGCTGGGGAAAGTGTAAGTACTAAAGAGCATTAATTTAAAATTATTAACTTTGTCTCTGGGTGCTGCATCATTTGTCTGAATTCTACCACTCCTCCCCACCATGCTATACTTTACTGCCTTATGTATGCCAACTTATTTTCCTTGGGTAAATAATAAATATCTTGAGAGCAAGGATCACATTTTAAGCTTTTTTTCTGAATGTTTAGTAGCTTAGTGTAATTCCAAATATATAGTCAAAAATCAGTAAATGCCTTTTTGATTGCACTACATCAAGAAACATTGGGGAGTAAATATATTTGAAAAGATGAATGAAAGAGAAAATAGCAGTCTATCTTCATTTAGAAACAGCATGATCCAATGGCATTTGCAGGTAAATGGATGGAACTAGAAAATATTATGCTAAGTGAAATAAGCCAATCCCAAAAAAACCAAAGGCCGAATGTTTTCTCTGATAAGTGGATGCTGCTCCATAGTGGGGGGTGAGTAGGGAAAAATGAAGGAACTTTGGATTGTGCAGAGGGGAAGGGTGGGGCTGTGGGGATGGGAAGGACCGTAGAATGAGACACTATTACCCTATGTATACATATGATTACACTATTGGTATGATTCTGCACCATGAGAAATTGTGCTCCAGTTGAATGTGTCAAAATGCATTCAACTGTCTCATATTAGAACAAATTAAAAAATTAAAAAAAGAAACAGCATAATCCATACTAAGTTAGAGCTCTCATTCTCCTAAATATGTTATGGCATCAGGTATCAATAAGACATTTCTGCTTTCAATGCAGAAATTAGGTGATTAGTGGACATAAGCGAGAAAGCTGAGAAATATGTTTTAGCATAAGTTATTTTATTTTTAAGAGAGAGAGAGAGAGAATTTTTTTTTTTAATATTTATTTTTTAATTATCGGCGGACACAACATCTTTGTTTGTACGTGGTGCTGAGGATCGAACCCGGGCCGCACGCATGCCAGGCAAGCGCGCTACCGCTTGAGCCACATCCCCAGCCCCATAAGTTATTTTTTAAAAGATATTTTTAGTTGTAGATGGACATAATACCTTTATTTATTTTTAAAAAATTATTATTTATTTATTTATATATGACAACAGAATTCATTACAATTCATATTACATGTACAGAGCATAATTTTTCATATTTCTGGTTGTATACAAAGTATATTCACACCATTGTTGTCTTCATACATGTACTTTGGATATTGATGTCCATCTCTTTCCACCAGCTTTCCTACACCCATCTGTGCCCCCTCCCTTTTCTCTCACCCTTTTGCCCTATTTAGAATTCATCTAATTCTCCCATGTCCCTCCAACCCATTATGAATCAACATCCTTATACCAGAGAAAACATGGCATTTGTTTTTTTGGGATTTGCTAACTTCACTTAGCATTATATTCTCCAAATCCATCCATTTACCTGCAAATCCTGCAAATGCCATGGTTTTATTTTCTCTCTCTCTCTCTCTCTCTTTTTTTTTTTTTTTGTGATGCTGGGAATTGAACCCAGGACCTTGTGCATGCAAGGCTAGTACTCTACCAACTGAGCTACATCCCATCCCCGATTTTATTCTCTTTTAATGCTGAATAATATTCCATTGTGACAATACCTTTTATTTATTTATTTATTTATTTTTATGTGGTATGGGGGATCAAACCCAGTTCCTTACACACACTAGGCAAGCCCTCTACCCTGGCCCCTAAGCATAAATTCTTTTTTTTTTTTTTTAAAAGAGAGAGGGAGAGAGAGAGAGAATTTTAATATTTATTTTTTAGTTTTCGGCGGACACAACATCTTTGTATGTGGTGCTGAGGATCGAACCCGGGCCGCACGCATGTCAGGCGAGTGCTCTACCGCTTGAGCCACATCCCCAGCCCCTAAGCATAAATTCTTGAGTTAAGATTTTTTTTGGTAATTTTTACTTAGGAAAAAAATATAAACACAAAAGAAAGGGTAGTAGAGTGAATTTGAATTTACCCATCATCCAAATTCAACATTTATGAACATTTTGTAAATCTTGTTGCACTAAGATTTTAGCTGTTTTACTTTGATATATCCCATGTTTGTGTTTCCTCTAACTCTTGACTTCTAAATTAAAAGGATATTTTTCTTTTTTAAAAAAATATTTATTTTTTAGTTATAGATGGCATACTGTCTTTATTTTATTTTGTGTGGTGCTGAGGATCGAACCCAGTGCCTCACACATGTAGGTAAGCGTTCTATTTCCTGAGCCACAGCCCCAGTCCAAAAAGGATATTTTTCTAATTAATCTTTCTATATCTACTGTCTTTTGTTTTTATAATTTATTTTGTATTGCTGCCAAGTCAGTTTTTTAAAAAAAAAATATTTATTTTTAAATTGTAGTTGGACACAATACCTTTAATTTATTTTATTTATTTTTATGTGGTGCTGAGTATTGAACCCAGGGGCTTGCATGTGCTAGGCAAGTGCTCTACTGCTGAGCCATAACCCCAGCCCTCCCAAGTCAGTATTTATATCAAATCACATTTAAATATTATATCTTGGTCATTACCCTGCAAAGGCATATTGTGTAAAGGAGAAAGTCTGAACTTCTTAATTTGGCATTTGAGACCTTTTTTTAATCAGCTTGATTTCCCCTTATCTTTAGCACAGATCCTCATGCTGTAGTTGCCCATCCATCAGTCCATCTCTTTAATGAATAAATAGCATAGAGAATAATAGTAGTTATGGTCATTGTTCTCAATAAGCAAAATGTATTTTACACATTTGTTTGTTTTTGTGGTGCTGGGGATCCAACTCAGGGCCTTATTCTTGGTAGGCGCACATTCTACTACAGAGCTACATCCCTTGCACTACACATTTGTATTTTATAAAATCAACACATATATACATACATGCATATACACATAATGAATGTGCCAAATATATGTGTACTTTCTAAGACAAGTGGTGCAGATTTTGTTGATCTTTCTTTTTTTTTGCAAGCACTTTATGTGCAAGCACTCTTTTTTTCTTTTAATTTTTATTTTCTGTAGTGGCAGGAATCAAAACTCACACAAATGCTCTACCAACTGAGAAGCCCCTTGTTCTTTGTTTTTAGAGTTAAAAGAACCTAAGGATAATAAAGAAGTATCAAGTCCTGAAGACTTGGAACTTGAGTTAGAGAATCTAGAAATTAATGATGACACCTTGGAATTAGAGGGTGGAGATGAAGCTGAAGATCTTACAAAGAAACTTCTTGATGAACAAGGTAAAGGACTCTTTCATGAATTTTCATTTTTGATTTTATACACAAAACTATTGCCTAAAAATATGGATCTTTTCTCTTTAATTCTCTTTTTTCTTTTCTTTTTATTTTTGGCAGTACTAGTAATTGAACTCAGGGTCTCATGAATGTTTGTCATGCATTCCACCATTCCCCACCGTCCTAATTCTGTTTTTTAATTCCCTATTTTTTTGTTGTATTCAGGCTATCACTTTTAGAATTAATTTTAGGACAAAATACTACCCAATATTATGTGACTATAAGCTTCATCATTTAAATTATACGCATCTTAAGATATTTCTGACAACTTGCTAGCATTGTCCTGGTATTTTAATTCTGTGATTAGCTTTAAAAACTTAAAATGAATGTATTTGAAAGTTGTCAAAAATGATTAAAAGATAGAACTCCAATTAGCATATCAGTTTGTGTTAATTTTATCTTTATGATTGAGTAATGTTTTGTATTTAATAATAAAAACGTTACATTCTCTAATATTATTCTCTAAATACTTCCTATTGAGTTTTATTACTTAGGATTCTTTATTAGAAATATACCTTTTGTCATTATTATGTTTCTCTGTTGATTTCATTGTTTCCTACTGCAGATTTTCTTTACTAGTGAAAGGAGGGTAGTTATAGCTGGAGGCTGCCCCAGGCTTAAATCACATCAGCTAATGACATTGAGGAAAAGAGAATTTCTCTCCTACTAACTGTATATAAATATCACAGAAGGACTTTGGCTAGTCCTATGTCATTCTGTGCAGCCCAGAGAAATCATAGTATGCTGTGCTTTGATTGGCAGCAGCTACCCCCATCAGAATCTCATGGAATGGGATGCTTAGCTCTTCAAAGGCAAGATTTGGGAGTGCTGTGTTGAAGACCATAGGGGATAGAATCTGGACAGATAAAAATATTAAATTTTAGTATAAAGTACATATATTTTATGAGTAAGTTTATGTTTCTTAATAGAAAATGTTTACCTTTTTATGGATGATATCTGAACAATGGTAGTGATTTAGGGTTATGATTCTAGAGATTCCCAGAGTTTCTAGAAATATTTTTAAAATTGCTTAATGTTTTCATGGCTATGAAAAGAAAGGTCTAAGATGATCTATTTCCCAAATTACTGATAATTAGGTGCTTTTATTTTTAGTTTGTTTTCTGTGTAATTCTTAAACCTATTTTAAAACTAATTTTATATTAGAACAAGAGGATGAGGAAGCCAGCACTGGATCTCATCTCAAGCTCATTGTAGATGCTTTCCTCCAGCAATTACCCAACTGCGTCAACCGAGATCTGATAGACAAGGTATTCTGATTCTTGTGTAATTTTGCTCAAGCATATAGAACTTGTAGGAATCTTCTAATTTGTAATATTTGGCTTTTAGACTATTCAGACAATAAAATGAACCATTTTTTCAGATGGAGTCTTTTATGGGAATTCAATATAAACACAGATGAAGTTGGAGCCAATCTGTAGATGTTTTGTTTGGGAGTGGAACTGGCTCCAGAATCTTGTTGGCTTGATACCTTTTGCCTTCAAATAGAGATCCTTCAGTTTGGAAAATAGTGTCTTGAGAGGCTCTTAAAGTGTGGTCTTTGGATTCCTGATGGCATACAAGCCACTTTCAGGGGCTCTGTGAGTTCATAACTTTTGATAAAATACTCAGACCTGGGCTGGAGATACAGCTCAGTTGGAAGACTGCTTGCCTTGCATGCACAAGGCCCTGGGTTCGATCCCCAGCACCAAACACACACACATACACAAATACTCAAGAATTTTTTTTCCCTTAAATTTTTTTTTGATGTTTGCAAAAATGATGGTGGTAAAGTTTTTAGCATTTTAGCATGAATCAAGGCATTATTACCATTGTGTTCTTTACTGCCATGCATTTGTAATTGGTGCCACTTTTCCTTTATCTCTGTGATGAAGTCATAAAAATGAGTGATTTTATAATAGTTTCGTGGGTTTTTTTTTTGTTTGTTTGTTTTTTGTTTTTGGAGTGGTGCTGGTGATTGAGTCCAGGATGCTCTGCCACTGAGCTATACCCAAGCCTGAGGCACCCTCTATCCTCCACCTTTTTTTTTTTTTTTTTGAGATAGCATGTCACTAAATTGCTTAGGTTGGTTTTGAACTTTGGTCCTTCTTAGCTTCGATTACAGGCATGTACCACCACACTTGGCACACTTCAGCCTTTGAATATATATCCTTTGAATCTGACCAAGTGGCAAGGACGTGTAAAGCACTTCTTTCCTTAAGGTTGTCTCAAGGAAAATTATTTATGTGATGGAGTTGTAAGATAACTAGTTGCCATTTTTGCTTGGTAGAACTAATGGATAAAACCATGGTTATTCTAACTTAGGAATTTAGCAGAAATTTTTCTAAAATGAACTGTGAGTCCATTACTTCAAGGAAAAC
Organism: Marmota monax; assembly: GCF_021218885.2. Lineage (NCBI taxonomy): Eukaryota > Metazoa > Chordata > Mammalia > Rodentia > Sciuridae > Marmota > Marmota monax. Next base: position 3,759,896 of record NW_026692356.1, read on the forward strand.
AATGAATAGTATTTATTACCAATGATCAATTTTTACTTTTTAGTGGGGCATAGTGGCACATGCTTGTAATTCCAGCAGTTTTGGAGTATGAGGCAAGAGTATTACAAATTAAAACTCAGCCTCATCGATTTAAGGAGACCATGTCGCAAAATTTATAGGTGAATTCACAGTATCTAAACTGTGGAATCATCCTAGATGCTCATCAATAGATGAATGGATGAAGAAGCTGTGGTATATATACACAATGGAATATTACTCAGCATTAAAAGAGGATAAAATTATGGCATCTGCAGTTAAATGGATGGAGTTGGAGAATATCATGCTAAGCAAAGTAATCCAATACCAAAAAACTAAAGGCTGAATATTTTCTCTGATTAGTGGATGCTGATCTATGATTGGGGGGGCGGGGCATGGGAAGAATGGAGGAACTTTGAATTGGGCAAAGGGGAGAGTGGGGAGGGCTTATGAGGGTAGGAAAGATGGTGGAATGGGATGGACATCATTAACCTAGGTATATGTATGATTGCACAAATGATGCGTCTCTACACTGTATACAACCAGAGAATTGAAATGTTGCAGTCTATTTATGTACATTGAATTGAAATGCATTCTGTTGTCATGTACAACTAAGTAGAACAAATAAAAAAAATACAAAAAAGGCTGGGGATGTGGTTTATTGGTTCAATGCCCCTGGTACCAAAAAAACAAAAAGACATTTTAACATGAATTTGATTCTTGGAAAACTTATGTCTACCACCAAAAGCTTGACAGCTTCCCAATTCTTTTCTAAAGAGACGTGATTTATAAGACTTTTCTGATGAAATTACTGTGATACTAAATAATGTAATTTTAAAATACATATATATTTAGATGATATGCATTGGCTCAGTGAACTAGTACTCTAAGTGGCCAGTTTATTGTGTCAAAAATCATGCTTAGGTGTTGAAGATCCACTCAAGGTATAAGGTAGACCAAAGGATTTCAACCTAATAGAGCATGCATGACATGTTATTAATCCTGTCTTGAATTCTACTTTGCGACTAACGCATGAGAAACCACCAGTTGTCAAGTTTGGGGATAGTATCAAAATAAAATAATTAGTTACTAAAAGGATTTTAAAATACACCTCAATTTTAACCTACATATTGGTGAAGCTATATTTTCTTCATATATTTTTATCCAAACACATTATAATAGATTGAATGCATAAATAGATAAAAGAATCCAGCTATTTGTTAGAGTGCCTGCCATTCTTCTCTCACTAATTTTTTTAAATACTTTTTTTTTAGTTGCAGATGGACACAATAGCTTTATTTTATTTATTTTTTTATGTGGTGCTGAGGATCAAACCCAGTGCCTCATGCATGCGAGGCAAGTGCTCAACCACTTAGCTACAACCCTAGCCCACTAATTTTTATTTTGAAATTTTTTTCTTTAAACATTAAGAGGCTTTTTCCTGTTTTTAAGTAAATTAATGTTTTTCAGATTTCCCAGTTTTAATTTCTAATATGGTAAATGCTAATAGGTGTTACCACATGAAGTTTTTTCTACTCCTTGATAATTTTAAGGATATAAATGACTCTTGAGACCCCCTAAGTGTGAAACTTTAGATGAATTTTCCCTCAAAATGTAATGTAATTTTGTATCCTTTTTGTCCTTGTAGAGAACTGCAAATTTAATTTTCTACTTATAGCCTTTCTTCAAATAACTTAGATATATTTTAGTAATTATTTATTTAATCAAATGAACTTCAAACTCATTCTACATTGGCTTACTTATGAAATAATTGGGTCAATGTAGTTTTCAAAAATTTAGTAATTATAGCATTTATTTTGGCTATCTTAAGAGATTGTCTCCTTTTTGTTTCTTCTACAAAATGTAGCAGAAACCACTTTTTTGGAGGGTGGTGTACGAGTGAGTTGAACCTGGGGCTTTTACCACTGAGCTGTATCCCCAGTCCTTTTTCTTTTTTAGAGACAAATAAGTTGCTGAAGTTCTTGCTAAATTGCTAAGACTGACCTCAAACTTAAGATCCTCTTGCCTCAGCCCTAAATTCCTGTAATTTCAGGTGTTTATCACTGTACCTGACTAGAAACCACTTTTTTTTTTTATTGTTGATGGACCTTGATTTGTTTATATTTATTTATTTATTTATATGCTGAGAATTCGAACCCAGTGCATCACACATGCTAGGCAAGCAATCTACCACTGAGCCACAAACCCCAGCTCACTAGAAACCCCTTTTAAGCAATTAGTTATGTTTCTGAGTTTTAGATATGACTGAATCTGTCCCCTGCTAAACTGGTGTATTCATTTGCTATAAAAGAAGATGAGAGAAGATACCTTGGTACTCCTGCTGACTTCCACCACATATTTTGAGCACTAGCAGAAAAATTGCAAGTGAAGAAGGATCCTTATTAGTAGTGTATATTAGTAACATTATTATTAAGAATCTCAGGTCATACTAATGTATTGTATCTTCTAGTGCCCACTTTGGTCTTAAAAGCTATTGCCAGCATTGACCACATATTAAATTCTAAGTTAGTTCTTGAAAAACCAGGTGAAAAATAGGAGGCCACCATCTTTCTTTCTTTTTTAATATTCATTTTTTAGTTATAGGTGGGCACAATACCTTTATTTTATTTTTATGTGGTGCTGAGGATAGAATCCAGTGCCTCTCACATGCTAGGCGAGCATTCTACCACTGAGCGACAACTCCAGCCCTAGGCTACCATCTTTCTTTTGGTCCCCAATAACTTTCTCATTAGGAATTTCTTGCATTTATGTTGGCAGAGACCCAAATCGCTTTAAGAGGGAAAAGTACTTGGAAACTATATAGATAAACTTAGTAGAATTTTTCAACTTAAATAATTATGTAGCTACAAATAAGCTTAAGTCAGGTAGTTAACAATAAAAGTTTAAGAAATAAAAAATATAATTTTCTTGTTTTTTGGTAAATATTCTTAATACTTTCTGGTTCTACCAGAAAACTCTATCTATCTATCTATCTATCTTTCTTTCTTTCTTTTTTTTTTTTTTTTTTTTGGTGCTGATAATGGAACCTAGGGCCTCACACATAACTGGGCAAGCACTCTACTATTGAGTTCACCCCTAACCCCTGATATTAATATTGATTTTCTTGTGTTTGAAAAGATTGATTGTACTTTTAATATCATTATTTGCCAAACACTTCTCTTTGAGCTACTCCTTTGAAGTTCTGTTCTCAATACTAAGTTGCTTTTAAAAAAAGTAGGAAGCATATTTTTTAGGTTTATTTATTATTAAGCTTTTAAGCTTAGTAATCTTTTCGTTTGGGATATTTTTATAATGGTAGTGTCTTAAAACCACTTTAAAATATTTAGAAACAAGTGAAAATATAGTAGCCAGAATTTCTATTTTCAATAGCTACATTTAAGGTAGGTTTGGTGTTTTTATTTATTTTTTATTTAATTTAATTTTTGTGTTATTGTTTGTTTGTTTTAAGAAGAAAAGTTTTCTCTTTTTCCTATAGGCAGCAATGGATTTTTGCATGAACATGAATACAAAAGCAAACAGAAAGAAGTTGGTACGGGCACTCTTCATAGTTCCTAGACAAAGGTAGGTGTTAATAAAAGTTATTTATTAGTGTTTTTACTATGCAGTGGTGACTGTTAGATCAAAGTTCCTATTTGTCTCTTAAAACTATCACTTGTCTTTTGATTTTATTTGCTCAATAGGCCTTAGTTTTTGTCATATGTTCTAAAATTTTTTCTCATTAGTTTGTTTTTGTTGTAATGGTAATATTTCTTCTAATATTTACCTGTTATTTTAAGAGAAAATGCTTAAGAATAAAAATAACTTTACATACAGTAATTGCTAGAAGCAATTGATTTACACTTTATATACAATTGATTTACACTTTATATACAGTAATTGCTAGAAGCAGTTGATTTACACTGCTTCTGAGGAGAAAAAATAATAAATAATTTAAGTTTTTGGAGGGTTTATGTTTTGTATAAATATTATACTAATTCAGTGTATCTAGTTCTTATAATTAGGTTTATGTGAAAATTTTTAAGTTGTTTGGGCTATTATGATAGTTTATTTTTTTATTGATTTAAAAAAATAAATGACAGCGGAATGAATTATAATTTTTATTACACATATACAGCACAGTTTTTCATATCTTTGGTTGTATATAAAGTATGTTGACACCAATTCAGATAACTTGTCCAGAGATTCATTGTATTTAATTGGAAGTTACATTAGGATTATGGCTAGTAGTTCAAGACAAATTTGGTTGCATATGCTTTTAAAGGATTCTACTCCTCTGATTTACACTGAAGTCTCCACTTCACCTGACTGTTTCTGGACCATTCACAGATTATTTGCCTTAGGAATTTGGAGGAGATTCATTCAGTTTATTTTACCAATAAATGAAGAATGTTTTATAACTATCGGAATGATTACATATGACATAACTACAATAGATCATTTTTCCAAAAGATGAGGATTTTAAAGTTGCTTCAGCAAAAATTTAATTTGGTCTAGTCATTGGTGGAGGCCAGTGATCTCTTAGTAATGATAACATTTCTGGGTGAAACCAAATATCCACTTGTGTTTTTCTTTCACATTGTTTTTTTATCGCCTGTCAGCAACATTAATATGAGCATTTGGTTTTTCATTTTAAATGGGTCAAGGGAGAACGCATGTTAATATAGTGAACAGATAATTAGGAATTATATAATTAAGAAAATCATATTGATGACTTTATGTGATTTATTGTCACATGATGTAGAATTATATGCTTTATCAAATCTAAGAAACCATCAAGTTTGAATACATCTTTATCTTATATATGATTAAAAGAGAAAAGTATCGTCAATTAATTTTAAGACTTTGTGAAATAAGTTCCATTTTGATGTATGTGAAAAGTGGGGAGGAGATGTACATCTCAAATTGATGAAAAGTCACATTTTCCCTTCAGGATCTTGAACCAATTTTTTTTAAAAAAAATATATTTATTTATTTATTTATTTTACTATACAGGATGGAATGTTCACTTTCATATTTTTATTTTCAGTTAGTTTTTATTTGAATGAAGACATAATGTTGCAACAACTACCTAGGTTTACAAAGTATAACTATATGTTACAACAGAATATCAAATTTAAAAAAATAAAAGCCTTGATTAATTAAAAGAAACGAGGGCTGGGTATATAGCTCAGTTGGTAGACTGCCTCACATGCACAAAGCTCTGGGTTCAATCCCCAGCACCACAAAAAAGAGAAAGAAATGATACAGTAATATTTTAGTAGTTTACCTGTAAAAGATTATCATCTTTCCTTGCAAATCCATTCCACCCACACCTCCAAAAAAGTCCTCAAACTGTTGGGTAAAATTATTTGGCCTTATTCCAGTGTTTTCTTTTATAACTGAATTTATCTGCTTTTTACAGGGGTAGAAAGATTACAAATTATTAGTAGTTCGAATTTGCTAGGGACAAACTAGAAAATAGTAGGAAGTGACAATTTATGGTTTGAGAGGAGAGAAGAAAGTATAAAACATCCCAAGTATTTAAAATGTATAGCATTCTAAAGCCTTACAAAATAGACTCCTGTATCTTATATACCTAAAGCAAATAAATATAATGATTTTAGTTTTTATAATCAGCCTGATGGTCTGGAAAGATGAAATTATGTTCTGAAGTCTGTTCATTCATTAGATAATACATTATGAATCTATGTATACTGTGATTGGTGCTGGAGATGCAGTATAGTAATGAACAAGATCAGTTCAGCTCTTATATTCATATAACTTAAAATTTGGAGAGGGCAGATGCATAATTCTAAGTGCATTTATCAAGAAGAAATACAACATGCTTTGAAATATGGAGTGAGTAGAATTTGGTCATTAGTCTGAAAGTCAGAAAGGCTTGGGAACAAGGAACCTTTAGTCTGAATCCTGAGGCAGGCAAAAAATGGGTGAGGAAAATAAATATAAAAATTATATTTCTGATAGATGGCAGTATGTGCAGAGAGACAGAGACAGGAAAGATCATGGCATCAAACTGTTGCAAAAAAAAAAAATCCCCACAAGGGGATTTACCACCCATTCAAACTAGGATTGACTAATCAGGTTGCAGCTTTACAGTCCAATCACTGTACCTCTGAACATTCCTGCATTAACATAGGAGCTTTTGGGGAATACTCACATCTAAGCCATAATACTGCCTTTTTTTTTTTTTAATCTACCAGACTGTAAAAACTGTTAGCTTTTTAGGAGAGAAGTCTATGACTTTTGATTTTGTACCTCTTCAACACCAAGATGTACTTTTAAGTATGGTAAATGCTTTAAAATATTTGGCAAATTAATTATAATTATATGGAGTTTCAAAAAATAAATAATACTTTCACATAGTTTAAAACCTAAAAGTATACAACATATTTGATGAAAAGTATCCTTTTGATCCTTATTTCCCCATCCATCCAATTTCTTCTTGCAATAGGAAACCAGTGTCTTGATTCTGACATATCCCCAAAGTTTCTTTTTTGTAAACAAGAAAATACAACTATAGATTCTTATTTCCTATTTGTTACACAAAGGGCAACTTGTTATTTACATCTTTTCATCTTAATACATAAAAGTTTCCCTTGTTCCTTTAAAAGCTGCAGTGTTTCTTTTTTCTGAATGTACTATGTACTATCTGAATGTACATTTCAGATTTTGCAGTCTTTTGCCATTACAAACAGTGCCATATTTAAACTTCCTTTTTTCACAATTCCAGTGAAAATTTACTCTTATGAAATGGGACAGTGCTAAGAAATGCTTCCCTCCCATCTGTGTACAATTTATAACATCCACCTAAGATCAGTGTCTTGCTATTTCATTGCTGAGTATGTGTAAAGTTTCACTAGTTTTCTACAATTAGTCAATATCCAATAAGTGTAGTAGTTGACTAGTTTAAAAGTACAAGCCTTCTCAGAAAGTGGTGAATGACAAGAATGATATGTCGTCACAGATAATGGAGGCTTTGCTTCATTTTAAAGATGCATTGAGGTGGATTCTGCTTCCCATGATCTAGTCAAAATCTTATTCATAAAGCTCTCTCAAATGTGTTGTAATCATCTGGGGCTTCACTCTTCCTTCATAAAGCTGGAGGTGGCTGTCTTGATGTCAGCTGAAAATTCCAAAATCTGTTGTGTTCTTTAGGTTCATATCTGTGGTTGACTTTAGGTCTGTGGTCTTCTCTAGGTTCAGTGGTTGAATCTTGGTTCCTGGCCACTTATACATCTGTGGTTAACTCATCAGTTCTAGGAGGTCTGTGATTGGTCCTGGGAGCAGTGTGGAGAAAGCCACAGTCAGGGCACACAAGACAGGGAGGATCAGGACCTTGTGGAGCATGATGTTAGTACCAAAGGGAGGGCAGTAGGCTGGTGGGTGGAGCAGGCAGGAAGGCAGACCCCCTTTATCCTTTTGATTATATTAGCTAGTGATTTCTCTATTTTTTTTCTTATCCAAACCCCCAGCTTTTAATTTTATTGTTTATTATTTTACTGTTTTTTTTTCTCTCATTATGTCTAGATTTTGTCTTTATTAATTATATCCTTTTGGATCTTTCCATTTATTTTATTCCTTTCCTGGAATTTCATGTATGACTTGTTCATTGAGAGTGGTTTTAGCTGTGTCTTGTAGTTCTTATGTGTCATGATTTCTTATATTTTCTAGAAATTCTGCAGTCTCAGTTTTTATTTCCTAAGTGACCTTTGGAATTATTAGAAGTTTGAAACTTTTAAGATAATGGGATTGTTTTCTTTTGTGATGTTGTTAATAATTCATAATTTCATTTTAAGAAATTGAAGAACTTAAAAGTGAGGGGGAATGAAAAATAAGAAAGTCAATAGTTTGCTGTTTGCCTGCTTGTAATGCTGAAAATCAAATCACTTGATTTGACAAATCAAATAATACAAAGATAAGCACATTTAAGGTAAAAAAGAAGAACATTAAGGAAGATAACATTAATATCAGATGGGATATCAAGATTTTTAAGTTTTTAGAATTTTTGCAATTTCCTTTGTGGTCTATTCTGTAGCCAATTTTCATGAAGGGGCTTTTTTCTGTTTGGTTGTGAGGATTGAACCAGGGATGCTTTACCACTAAGCTACAGCCCCAGCCCTCATTTTTTATTTTGAGATAGGATCTCACTAAGTTGGCCAGGCTCACCTCGAACTTGTGATCCTTCTGCCTCAGCTTCCCAAATTGTTGGGATTATAGGTGTGTACCACTGTGCCCAGTACCACGGATAATTTTTTTTTTTTGGGTGGGGGGTACCTGGGATTGAACTCAGGGGCACTTGACCACCGAGCCACATCCCCAGCCCTATTTTGTATTTTATTTAGAGATAAGGTCTCACTGAATTGATTAGTACCTCGCTGAGGTTGGGTATGAATTCACAATCCTTCTGCCTCAGCCTCCCTGGCTGCTGGGATTACAGGTTTGTGCCATCATACCTGGCTCCACAGACATTTGAAAAATGCATGTTTTTGTTTTTCTGATGCAGAGTTAAAGATGTTGATCAGGCTTACATTATTAAATAACATTTTTTTTTGCTTTTGCAGTGCTTAGAATTGAACACAGAGCCTCACATGTATTAGGCAAGCTCTTATTAAGATCTTTCATTTTTTTAAAAGTGTTTTTGTCTAATTGCCCATGGTTTCTGGGCTGAGAGAATTAATGAATACCACTGCTGGTATGTTTCATTTCTTCTAGTAACTACTATGATTTTCAGCTTTCAGAATGATCATGGTATTTAATACGTAGATGAAACTTGGATCTGCATTGTGATCATTTTCAGAATGATCATGGTATTTAATATGTAAATGAAACTTGGATCTGCACTATTATCATTATAGTGTCTTTTTTGGTCTTTTTAATGCTTTTTAACCTTATCTAGTCTTTGATTATGACTTCTGCTTTTTTTTCCCCCTATTTTTGTCTGGTATACCTTTGCTCACTCTTTTATATTTAGTCATTCACAATCAATTCAATTTTGTTGAGTCTCTTCTGTGTGTTATTGAATTTTACTTTGAGATTCATTTTCAAAATGTTTCTTTTAATAATTAAGCTAGGCTATTTTTTGCAGTCCTGGGATTCAAACCCAAGGCCTTGTGTATGGTAGATAAGCATTCTACCACTGCTCTACCACGAGGCACATCCTAGCCCCTGTGTTTTCAATTTAGTGTGTGTGTGTTCTCATTTTAAGAAGGTTTGCATTTCATTTTAGTACTTTTGTGATTGTAACTTTACTTAGTGATCATTTTTTAGGCAATTACCATGAGCAGTGATAAAAATTAGCTTGTGTTCTGTTCTTCTCATTCCTTTTCCTCACCCATCTGATATTAATGTTATCTTCCTTAATGTTCTTCATTTTTTACTCTTAAATGTGCTTATTTTTGTATTATTTGATTCGTCAACTTTGAGTGATTTAATTTTGAGCATTACAAGTAGGCAAACAGCAACTATGACTTTCTTACTTTTCATTCTCCCTCATTATTTTATTTCTATGTTGATAACATATCCTGCTGATATGAAATAAAATATTTATATTCAAATTTGTCATGCTAACAACCCTTGTATTTATTTATTCATTTTTTATTTTATTTATTTATTTAATTTAGTTATACATGGGCACAATATCTTTATTTTGTTTATTTTTATGTGGTGCTGAGGAACGAACTCAGGGTCCCGCATGTGACCTCTGAGCCAAAACCTCCCCGCCCTTGTATTTATTTTTATCTCATTCTTTTTTTTTAATGAAGCTAGTATCATTTTATTTATTTATTTATTTAAATTAGTTGCTCATGACAATACAATGATCTTGACATATACATTTGATTCAAATGGGGTATGAATTCTCATTTTTCCACGTGTACAGGTTGCAGGATCACATTGGTTATACGGCCACGTATATACATACAGCAATACTAGTGTCTATTGTATTCTGCTGCCCTTCCTATCCCTCCCTCCCCCCCCTTCCCCTCCCCTCATTACCTCCATCACCTCTCTCTACCCAATCTACTGTGACACATTTCTCTCTCTCTTTTTTTTCTTCCCCCTCACATCATTATACATGTATTTTGTATAACGATGAGGGTCTCCTTCCATCTTCCATGCAATTCCCCTTCTCCCTCCCATTCCGTCCCACCTCTCTTCCCTATTTAGTGGTAATCTTTTTCTCATGCTCTTCCTCCGTACTCTATTTTGAGTCACCCCCCTTATATCAGAGAAAACATTCAGCATTTGTTTTTTAGGGATTGGCTAACTTCACTTAGCATAATTTGCTCTAATGCCATCCATTTCCCTGCAAATGCCATGATCTTGTTATTTTTTAGTGCTGAATAATATTCCATTGTGTATAAATGCCATATTTTTTTAATCCATTCATTTATTGAAGGGCATCTAGGTTGGTTCCACAGTCTAGCTATTGTGAATTGTGTGCTATAAACATTGATGTGGCTGTGTCCCTGTAGTATGCTCTTTTTAGGTCTTTTGGGTATAGTCCGAGAAGGGGAATAGCTGGGTCAAATGGTGGTTCCATTCCCAGTTTTCCAAGGAATCTCCATACTGCTTTCCAAATTGGCTGCACCAATTTGCAGTCCCACCAGCAATGTACAAGTGTACCTTTTCCCCCACATCCTCGCCAGCACTTGTTATTGTTTGACTTCATAATGGCTGCCATTCTTACTGGAGTGAGGTGGTATCTTAGAGTAGTTTTAATTTGCATTTCTCTGATTGCTAGAGATGGTGAACATTTTTTCGTGTATTTGTTGATTGAGAAGTGTCTGTTAGGTCCTTGGCCCATTTGTTGATTGGGTTATTTAATTTTTTGTTGTTTAACTTTTTGAGTTCTTTTAGAGCTCTATCTGAAGTGTGAGGGGTAAAAACTTGTTCCCAGGATGTAGGCTCCCTATTTACCTCACATATTATTTCTCTTGCTGAGAAAAAACTTTTTAGTTTGAATACGTCCCATTTGTTGATTCTTGATTTTAACTCTTGTGCTATAGGTGTCCTATTAAGGAATTTGGAGCCCGACCCCACGAGATGGAGATTAGGGCTAACTTTTTCTTCTATTAGATGCAGAGTCTCTGGTTTGATTCCTAGCTCCTTAATCCATTTTGAGTTAACTTTTGTGCATGGTGAGAGAAAGGGATTCAATTTCATTTTGTTGCATATAGATTTCCAGTTCTCCCAGCACCATTTGTTGAAGATGCTATCCTTTTTCCATTGCATACTTTTAGCACCTTTGTCTAATATAAGGTAGTTGTAATTTTGTGGATTGGTCTCTGTGTCCTCTATTCTGTACCATTGGTCTCCCCGTCTGTTTTGGTACCAGTACCATGCTGTTTTTGTTACTATTGCTCTATAGTATAGTTTAAAATCTGGTATTGCTATACCACCTGTTTCACTCTTCCTGCTTAGAATTGCTTTAGCTATTCTTGTCTCTTATTTTTCCTGATGAATTTTATGATTGCTTTTTCTATTTCTGCGAGGAATGCCATTGGGATTTTGATTGGCATTGCATTAAACCTATAGAGTACTTTTGGTAATATGGCCATTTTAATGATATTAATTCTGCCTATCCATGAGCAGGGTATATCTTTCCATCTTCTAAGGTCTTCTTCTATTTCTCTCTTTAAGGTTCAGTAGTTTTCGTTGTATTTTTGTTTTGCTTGATGCTGTGGATTGACTCAGGGCCTGAAGCAACCTTAGCACATACTCTACCACTGAGCTATCCCCACTATCCCTATCTTTAACTTAGTTTTACAGCTTAAAATATTCAACACTCCCTGCCAGTCCTCTTGTTATGGTTTACCCAGGTATTTATTGGTTTTGCTGAAGTTTATCTTCTAATAGTTTAACAAGAAGTGTTCTTGGGAAAAAAAATATCACTTGACTTCTTGTTTTTTAAATGATATTTCCATGGCTTTTTTACTTAAGTAACATCTTGGCTGATTATAGGATCTGTAGCTCAGATCATTTTTACATTAAATACTCTGTAGGGGGGCTGGGGATGTGGCTCAAGCGGTAGCACGCTCGCCTGTCATGCGTGCGGCCCGGGTTCGATCCTCAGCACCACATACAAACAAAGATGTTGTGTCCACCGAGAACTAAAAAAATAAATAAATATAAAAAAAAATAAAATATCAGTTGTTTTCATTTCCATTATTTAAAAAAAAATACTCTGTAGGAATTATCTGATATTAATTTGTCATTTGGTATTACTGTGATGACGTCTGAAGCAAACTATTTTTTTGTTTTTAGTTTCTTTGTTCCATAAAATTGACTTGATCATTGTTCATTTATATGATTGCCCCAATAATTTTTTCTTTACTAAATCCAGTAACTTTCCTAGAGTACATTTGTCTTGGCATGGATGATTTTAGGTCATTCTCTGTGCCCTTTCAGTTTTCATATTGAAAAATTTAGGGACTTTTTCATGATTTTTATTCTTAAATGTCTTTAAATACTTCTGTTATCTAGTTTTGGTTTCCTCCTTCTTTTTTTTTAATCATATCTAATTAGTTAGATTTCCCTGGCTTATATTATTAACATGTTTCTAAGGGTAAATTTTAACCATTGCTTCTGATATTTGTTGCTTTGGAGGCTATTTCTCTATTCTTCATTCTCCTTCCCTTCAGAACTGTTTTTTTTATCCTTTTTTTATTTCTTCATTTTTTCTTGGTACATTATAGTTGTACATATTGATGGGATTTGTTGTTACATATTTGTACATGTACACAATATAACAATATAATTTGGCCATTATCACTCCCCAGCATTTCTCCTCTGCCTCTGGGCCTCCCTTATTCCCTTTCTTCTACTGATCTCTCTTTGATTTTTCAGAGATCCATTACCACCGTTGTTTTTCCTTTTTCCTCTATAGCTTCCACATATGAGAGAAAACATATGACCCGTAACCTTCTGAGTTTAAATAGTGTTGCTTAACATGATGGTCTTTGGTTCTACCCATTTTCCAGCAACCTCCATAATTTTATTATTTTATGTTAGAATATAACTCCACTGTGTATATATACACCGCATTTTCTGTATCCATTCATCCATGGGTAGATACCAAGGCTGGTTCCATAGTTTGGTTATTGTGAATTATGCAGCTGTATACATGGGTTTGCATGTATCACTGAAATAAGATGACTTTAATTCTTTATGGTAAATACTGAGGAGTGTGGTATAGCTTCTAGGTATGGTGGTTCCAAGCCTAGTCTTTTGAGGAGCCTCCATACTGATTTCCATAGCAGTTGTTCTAATTTAGAGTCCCACAACAGTGTAAAAGTGTTTCTTTTTTCCCTACAGTCTCTTCAGCATTTTTTGTTATTTGTATTCTTGATGACTGCCATTCTGACTAGTGAGAGATGAAATCTCAGTGTAGGTTTTTTTCGTACCGAGGATTGAATTTAGGGGCACTTGACCACCAAGCCACATCCCCAGCTCCATTTTGTATTTTGTTTAGAGACAGGGTCTTACAGAGTTGCTTAGTGCCTCACTGTTGCCGAGGCTGACTTTTTTTTTTTTTAATATTTATTTATTTATGTATCTTTTAGGTTTTTTTTTTTTAGGTGGATACATAGTTTGTTTTTATGTGGTGCCGAGGATTGAACCCAGTGCCTCATGCATGCTAGGCGAGCACTCTACCACTGAACCACCACCCCAGTCCTTTGGTGTAGTTTTGATTGGCATTTCCCTAATTGCTAATGATGTTGAACATTTTTTCATGTATTTGTTGGCCATTTGTATTTCTGCTTTGAGGAGTGTTCATTCATTCACCCATTTTTTAACTGGGTTATTTAATTTTTTGGTGTTTTGAGACCTTTATATAGTCTAGATATTAATCCTCTGTCAGAACAGTGGCTAGCAAAGATTTTCTCTCATTCTGTGGATTCTTTCTTCACATTTCTGTTTCCTTTGCTGAGCAGAAGTTTTTTAATTTGATGCTGTCCCATTTATTAACTCTTGGTAATATTTCCTGAGCTTTAGGGGTCCTATTGAGAAAATCATTGCCTGTGTCTAAAAGCTGGAGTGTTGACCCTACATTTTCTTCTAAGAATCACATAGTTCTGGTCTAATTCCTAGATCTATCATCTGTTTTGAGGTTTTGTTTTGTTTTGTTTTTGTGCAGTGTAAGAGATAAGGGTCTAGTTTCATTTTCTACTTATGGATAAGCAGTTTCCCCAGAACGATTTGTTTAAAAGGTTGTCTTTTCTCCAATGTATGTTTTTGGCACCTTTGGTCAAGGATCACATGACCCTCTCTGTGTGGGTTTGTCTCTGTGTCTTCTATTCTGTACCACTGGTCTATGTGTTTCTTTTTATGCCAGTACCATGCAATTTTTGTTACTGTACCTTTGTGGTATAATTTGAAGTCAGGTATTGTGAGCTTCCAGCATTGTTTCTTTGGCTGTTCTGGGTCTTTTATTTTCAAATGAATTTTAGGACTATTTTTTCTATTTCTGTGAAGAATGTCATTGGTATTTTGATGGGATTACACTGAAGCTATATTATTGCTTTTGGTAGTATTGTCATTTTAATAATATTAATTCTGCCTATCTGTGAACATGGGAGGTCTTTCCATCTTCTGAGGTTGTCTTCAGTTTCTTTCTTCTGTGTTCTATTGTAGAGATCTTTCACCTCCTTGATTAGGTTTAGTCCTAGGTTCTTTTTTTTTTTTTTTTCCTTTGAGTCAATTGTGAATGAAATTGTTTTCTTGATTTCTTTCTCAGATTCATTGTTGGTATATAGGAAAGCAGTTGATTTTTATATGTTGATTTTGTAACCTGCTACTTTTCCAAATTTGTTTATTGTAAGTCTTTTGGTGGAGTTTTTTAACTCTTAGATATAGAATTATGTCATCTGCCAAGCGTGATAATTTGACTTCTTCTTTTCCTATTTTTATGTCTTTTATTTCCTTCCCTTTCCTAATTGCTTTGGCTAGAATTTCTAGCACTGTATTAAATAGGAGTGGTGAGAGTGAACATCCTTGACACTTTTTCACTGCTGTGACTAAAGGATCTGACCAGAACAACTATAGTGGAGGAATAGTTTATTTGAGGGCTCATGGTTTCAGAGGTCTTAATCCATAGAAAGCTGGCTTTATTCCAGGGGGCTCAAGGTGAGGCTGAACATCATAGCAGGAGCGGTTGGTGGAGGAAGCAGCTCGTTATCACAGTGACCAGGAAGCAGAGAGAGACATTCCACTCTTCAGATACAAATATATACACCAAAGCCAGGCCCTAATTCCCACCTCCTTCAGCCATACCCTACCACTTCAGTCA
The DNA here is from genome assembly GCF_021218885.2 of Marmota monax. NCBI lineage: Eukaryota > Metazoa > Chordata > Mammalia > Rodentia > Sciuridae > Marmota > Marmota monax. The sequence goes on from NW_026692356.1 coordinate 3,775,221, forward strand.
CCACTCAGTTAATCCCTGTCAGGGGATTAAATCACTGATTGGGTTAAGACCCTCACAATCCAATCATTTCTTCTCAGAACCTTCTTAATTGTGTCACATGCATTTTGGGGGGATACCTCACATCCAAATCATAACACTTGCCCCAGATTTTAAAGGAAATGCTTTCAGTTTTCCCCCATTTACTATGAAGCTGGCTTTGGGCTTTTCATATATAGCCTTTATGATGTTGAGGAAAGTTCCTTCTGCCCCTAGTTTCTTTGGTGTTTGTGTCATGAATGGGTGCTAAATTTTGTTGAAGTCATTTTCTGCATCTATTGAGATTACTGAGTGATTTTTGTCCTTTATTCTGTTAATGTGATGAATTACATTTACTGATTTGCATATATTAAACCATCCTTACATCTGTGGAATAGAAATAACTTGATTGTGGTTTACTATCTTAATATGTTGCTGAACATGATTTCTTAATTTTTATTAAATATTTTTGAAACAGGAGCTGGGAAGCAGGGAGGAATAGAAACTCTAGATAGGGCAGAGGGGGTGGGAAGGGAAGGGAGGGGGCATGGGGTTAGAAATGATGGTGGAATGTGATGGACATTATTATCCAAAGTACATGTATGAAGACTCGAATTGGTGTGAATATACATTGTATACAATCAGAGATATGAAAAATTGTGCTCTATATGTTTAATAAGAATTGTAATGTGTTCTCCTGTCATATATAAATAAAAATGTAATTAAAAAAATTTTGAAACTAAGTTAATCTGGAATATTGATCTCTAGTTTGCTTTCTGGGATGTATCCTTATCTGGTTTTGGTGTGATTGTGATGCTGGCTTCATAGAATGAATTTGGAAGTGTTTCATCCTTTTCAATTTCATTGAATAATTTGAGGAATATTGGCAATAATTCTTCTTTAAAAGTTTGGTATAATTCAGCTAAGAATCTGTCTGGTCCTGGGCTTTGTTTTGTTGGAAGGCTTTTTATTACTACTTGTATCTCATTACATGTTTTGGTCCATTTATGTTTTCTATGTCTTCTTGATTCAGTTTTTGCAGATCATACTTGTCTAGAAATGTATCCATTTCTCCTAGGTTTTTCAATTTATTGGAGTATAAGCTTTCAAAGTAGTTTCTAATGATGTGCTGGATTTCTGAAATGTCTGTAGTCCTTCTTTTTTGTCTCTAATTTTATTAATTTGGTTTTTCCTCCCTTTTTCTTTTGGTTAGTTTGACTAAGGGCTTATCAATCTTGTTTATATTTACAAAGATCCTTGAGATACATTATTAGATTGTTTACTTGGGCTCTTTTCTTTTTTTTTTAGGGGTTCTTTTCTCCCAGTTTTTTTATACCTATATTTTATTTATTTATATGTGGTGCTGAGATTGAACCCAGTGCCTCACAAATGCTAATCAATTGCTCTACCACTGAGCTACAACTGCAGCCCCTATTTGAGCTCTTTTGATTTTCTTATGCAGACACTTACAGCATGGTTGCCTCAAGATGGCTCTTGCCCCAGCTCTCCATGGGAAACATGGGGCACTTTTTAACCAGTGTACAGTGCAGCTTCTGGATCAACTAAGGGCAGGCAGGTTGCTCTTCTGATCTCAGGATTTTCCATATTAAATCTGTCTCTCTCTGTTCTTCTTCCTCTGTGCTTATATCAGTGCCACTACTGCTGCTGCCACAACTGTTTTGGCTGCATTGTAGTCTTTCTTTGTTTAAATTTGGACTCAAATTTTTGAGTCTCTGAAACTCTCACTGTTCAATATTGAGTTTTAGTGAAATTCCTTTTTTTACCCACCTCACAGAGAAGTAGTACTCCTGCTTGAATCCTGAGTCACAGAGCAATTAGGAATGTTGCCTTCCTCTAGCCGGTCATCTTGAATTCTTCCTTATTCTTCATTCTTACTGCAGCTCTTCATTTGGCTTTTGTTTGATTTTTGTCTTGTCCTTTCTTAAACCAAATTTAGTCGTGTGTAAATTTGTTTATCATTTAAGCTGTATAGTGGTATTGTTCAAGATCTACTGTGTTGGGGCTGGATTTCCATACACTTTCATCTTGTGACTTCTGCCATTGATTTACCTTGCTCCAATCTGGACTGATTTGACAACTTCTGTTAAACTTAGGCAGTATTTGGGTTTATAGATTATATGCATCTGAGGCTGAAAATGAAGTTGGCAGAATTCTTCACCCTCACCATTTTGCTTTTGTATGATGTCTGGGTGGGATTGGGGAAGTAATTGTCTCAAACTGTCATGTCTATACTGGACCTTCAAATGCAGTTTTAAACCTGGAAATTAACATTTCAAAATGTTTCTCTGTGTGTCTGTTTTCCAGTATTCATGTACTTGAGTGATTAGATCACTTTTCTCCAGGCTTTTAGCATCATTATATCACCTATCCCCGGTGATATAGATTATCTTAGAAATGCAGTGATAAAAAAAATTGTTGATCTACAAGGTGGATGTGGTGGCATACACTTATAATCCCAGTGACTTGGGAGGCTGAGAGAGTTGGATCACAAGCTTGAGGCCAGCATGGGCAACTTAGGGAGACCCCATCTCAAAGTAAAAAGATCTGGGGGTGTATCTCAGGTAGCACACAGGGGTTCAATCCCCATTACTGCAACAAAAACAAAAATTGTTTACATACATTTTTTCAAAGTTCATCTTTTCTTTATACTAATATCATTCTAGTTTTCTTGCACCAAAACAAAGCTTTTTTCAGCTTTTTCAATGAGAAACATCAATTTTCCTGAGGAAATAGATGAATTAGGAATAGGCTAAACTTTGCTGAGGTAACAAACCTATGAAATACTAACACTTCTAAGGGGTGATTCAAGGGTCCAGACGGCTTTCATCTCACTGCCATGGTTCCCAGGGTCAAATGGGAAGAGTGTGTGTGAACTCAGACTAGACAAGAAATGGTACTCTTAGCTCATTGATCAGGATAGCATAAATACAGGGAAACATGGAAGGAACAATGGTTAGCACTATGGCCTTTGCAGGAGAAATGCTCATAGGGATTTCTTTTCAGTCATTACAGTTTTATTTCTCTAGTTGTTAACCTTGTGAAAACAACAAAAATGTTCTTTATGGTTTCACTGGTAGGGAACAGTCTGTTGAAAGATGTATTTGTAGCTTTGTTACTCTTTACTTGCATTTTTATATTTATATGAATTTCAGTCAGTTGTATCAAATTTGTATGAGTAGATTTCCAATTTTTTAAAAATATTTATTTTTTAGTTGTAGTTGGACACAGTACCTTAATTTTATTTATTTATTTTTATGTGCTTCTGAGGACTTTGCATGTGCTAAGGGGAGCACTCTTCTGCTGAGCCATAACCCCAAGCCTCTAGATTTCCAATTTTTATGCATTTCCTGTATTACCAGTCTTTTCATTGTTTGAATAAAACTGTCTCAATCTCTTTAAAGTTCCTTTAGTCTGTGTTTTGCCTTTGTTTACAGATCCACAAGATGGAGTAATTGAGAAGAGTGTTAAACCAGATTGTGGTTCCTAGTTGACCTGTTATGTTTTCATTAATCAGAATAGCCTTTCATTTTGAAGGTCTTCTTTTGTCCTTAACCTCTAGACATCTTTCTACACTTTTTCAAAGATTTGTTCCTCAGGAAGATGGCCTGGTCCCTAGAGATACTGAAATAGATAGTAATCAAGTGCCACTAAACCTTTTGTTTGTTTCTCCTTTTTCCTGCTCCTGAATTCTTAAACCTTTCTCTATCCTTTGAATAAAAGAGATGGCTGATAGCTCACAAGAGGAGTAATAAGAGGAGCAAAGAGGGTTGCACCTAGAGCCAGTAGAGTATTATGTTGTACTGGGTTAAGAGTTATTAGAGATAGCAAGTTACTCTTAGCCTTCTGGAGGTAGGATCATATTTGACGTCTATGAGGGAAAAAGGGGCACACTGGGGCTGTAGCTCAGTTGATAAAGTGCATGCACATGGCCCTGGGTTCAATCCTCAGCACCACCACCACCACCAAAAAAAAAAAAAAAAGGGAGGAGGGGGGAAGGGGCAAAGATATACTTTCTGTCACCTTCTTTTAGCTTCCCTCCCTTACCTAGCCTGACTAGCTACCCTTACCCATCTAGACACTTTGGGCCTCAAGCAGATGAGCCTCCCTCTTTCTGTGACATTTTGTTCTCCCATACTTTCTAAAGGACATGAATCCTGTTAAGTGTTTTTATTCTTTTCTTTGGCCAGGATTTCCTTCTTTATCTGTCTACCCTCAGATGACCAGAAAATACAGTATCAAAACCAGAATGGATTATTTAATAGTTATGAAGCTCCATAGGTTGTATACAGATTGTGGTTTGAGAATCTAGCAATTTTACTTAGTTTGTATAGTTTGGTTTAGGAAATATGAAACTAGATAACTCTTTTGAGGTTCTTTACTGTTCCTTTTTTAAAACACAGCTCTATTGAGATGTAATTCACCCATTTTTTTTTTAAAGAGAGAGAGAGAATTTTTTAATATTTATTTTTTTTTTAGTTTTCGGCGGATACAACATCTTTGTTTGTATGTGGTGCTGAGGATCGAACCCGGGCCGCACGCATGCCAGGCGAGCGTGCTACTGCTTGAGCTACATCCCTAGCCCGTAATTCACCCATTTAAAGTATGCAGTTCAGTGTTCTAAATGTATATAACCATAACCATTATCTAAATAGAAACATTTTTGTACCCTTGAAAGAAACATATCCTAGCAGGTAATTCCATTCTGTTTCTTGTCTGTCCCCCACCTCCATCCCCATCTCTGACTAGCCATGAATCAGCTTTATGTCTATAGATTTGCCTATTCTGAACATTTCATATAAATGGGAATCATAAAATATGAGGCTTTTTGTGCCTGACTTTTTTCACTTATGACTAGTATTTCATTGTGTGGATATACTACTTTTTACGTATTCATTTGTCAGTTGATAAATATTTGATTGTTTTTACTTTCTGCCTCTTAGGAGTAATGATCTTGTAACTATTCACAGGCAAGTCTTTGTAGATATCTGTTTTGGGTTCTTTGGGGAATATACCTAGGGGTGGAAGTGCTGCATCATATAGTAATTCTGTGTTGAGTATTTTGAGTAACTGCCAAACTGGTTTTCATAGTGGTGGTATCATTTTATGTTCCCACTGGCAATAGCAATGTGTTTCTAATTTCTCTACATCCTTGTCCACACTTGTTAGTGTCCATTTTTAGATTATAGCCATCCTAGCTGGTGTGTTCAAAGTTGTGCTTTTGATGTTGTATTTCCCTAAAGGCTAGTGATGTTGTACTTTTTTCGTATGCTTATCTTTGGGAAAATGTCAGTTCTAGTCTTTCCTCCTCATTTCTCTTCCTCCTTTAATTGTATTTATCTTTTTACTAATGACTTATTAATTTCTGTATATTCTGGGCACACATCCTTTATCGGATGTATAATTTGGAAATATTTTCTCTCATCCTTGTCTTTTTACTTTCTTGGAGGTATAAGTTTCAGCCCAGTTTTTAAAAAATTTGATGTAGTTCATCTTTGCAATTCTTAAATTTATGATCTGAAGCAGTGTTTTAACTTTCAGTGTATTCTTCCTTCATTAATTAAATAGTGGTCAAAAAAATATCAAAAGGCTGTCACATATTTCTTAGCTTATAAATTTAAAGGAGTTCATAGAAATAAAATCTAGAAATCTCCTTAATTAGATATTTGCATATCATTTTATAAGGAATTTGTAACAGCCATATATGCAAATCTAATTGAAATTTTAAATAAAATGTTTACTTTTTTTTTAAAGAGAGAGATAAGAGAGAATTTTTTAATATTTATTTTTCAGTTTTCGGTGGACTCAACATCTTTATTTTTATGTGGTGCTGAGGATCGAACCCAGCACCCTGCGCATGCCAGGCGAGCGTGTTACCGCTTGAGCCGCATCCCCAGCCCCAAAATGTTTACTTCTTTAGTACACATGTCAGCTACCCAGATCAAGATACAGAACATTTCCAGCACCCCAAAGCTTTCTTACCCAAGTCATTTTTTTTTTTTTTTTTTTTGGTACTGGGTATTTGAATTCAGGGGCACTTGACCACTGAGCCATATCCCAGCCCTATTTTGTATTTTTATTAGAGACAGGGTCTCACTGAGTTGCTTAGTGCCTTACTTTTGCTGAGGTTGACTTTGAACTCATGATCCTCCTGACTCAGCCTCCCAAGCTGCTGGGCTTATAGGCATGTGCCTCTGCACCTGGCCAGATTTTGATTTTAATTTTTTTTTTTTTTTGGTGGTTCTGGGGATTAAACCCAGGGCCTTGTGCATGCGAGGCAAACACTTTACCTACTGAACTGTATCCTCAGCCCCAGATTTTGATTTTTAAAGTCAACCAGAATCAGGGAATGTTACATAGGAATCTCTTTTTTCTTTATTTTAAGTAGATATGCCCCCATTGTTTTTAGTGACTTGGAAATCGGTGGATTTAGCCAAGTGTTGGTGGTGATGTCCAGAATCTCCATAGATGAATAATAACAGAATACCTTCAAATGTGAAATGCCACACTAGATTCTTGGACAGCTTTTTCTCATCCACCCTTTAGGAGAGTTTGCCAGCAGTTTTGTGTTGCAGTTGGATCTCCTTCATCCTGAAATCTGAAACTGAAAAAATGTTTTTTAAGTCTGTTAATATGTTATACCTACCACTTGATGGCACTGTTACATTGGGATAAGCAGTATTGTGAAAAATCAACAGTGGTATTTGGTTGTTGATTTCAGAGTCAATTAACCCCATCTTTTATTTTATCTTGTCTATATAGAATCATCTATTTTGGTATTTCCTATGAAGAGAATTCTTCGTATTTTTTAATTCAGTTTTAACAATATTTTTTTTTTATGATCATTTTTTCCCTGGGCATTTTTGAGCATAGAAATACAATTAATGGCTTTCAACAATCAAATCCTTTAATTTTTAAAGATGAATAAGGCTAGATATATTTTTTTTTTTTAGAAAGCCAGTTGATTAGCAGATAAAAACCTGTAAACACCCTCCCCTCAAGTAACAAAAGTGTGTACGTGTACGTGCATGTTCATGTTATTTTTGTTATTTGTGGTTAGTGAATGAGTGTTTACTAACTTGATAATAATTCACAGTTGGTAGGCTACATAAAGGTGTTGTTCAAAATTACATATAAGAGGATATGAGGGGAAAGGGAAAAATAAAAAACAAGGGAGAGAAATGAATTACCCATAGATGGGGTAGAGAGAGAAGATGGGAGGGGAGGAGAGGGGGGATAGTAGAGGATAGGAAAGGTAGCAGAATACAACAGTCACTAGTATGGCAATATGTAAAAACGTGGATGTGTAACCGATGTGATTCTGCAATCTGTATACGGGGTAAAAATGGGAGTTCATAACCCACTTGAATCAAATGTATGAAATATGATATGTCAAGAGCTTTGTAATGTTTTGAACAACCAATAAAAAAAAATAAAGGTGTTGTTCAGAGACCTTGAAGATATAAATAAGGTTTTATTGTTGTTTAAGGGAAAAAATTCTTTGTGGTTCACTGTTAACTCTTGGTAAAAATACTCATCACTCTTTTATAGAATACAGTTTTCAAAAGAAAGATCCAACTTTATTTTCCATTTCCTTTTCAGGAAACTCAAGTAAAATCTATTTAGCTTGTTACTAGCACTGAGTAAGAATAACATGTATGTTTTATTTATAACACAAGGGAGTTTATTTTGTAAAGTAATGAGCGAGTAGTCACAGAACTTGAAGATTTAAATAGGGCTGGGTGAAATTTAGTATCAACTATCCATTTTATAGAGTATTCTGAGAAAATAAAATATCTGACTTTGCTTCCACATGACTAATTCTGAAAGAAAAACTAGGATAACTAGCTATATGCAAGGCTTTAAAGACTTAAGCTATTCTTGAGAATCCTTAATATATTTTTTAATGTTTTTATTAGTGCATTATACATAACAGTAGGGTTATTTTCTTAAACATTTAAAAAATCCCTATTAAAGCTTAAATCTCTTACCTGTGTCATTATAATTTGCTAACTGTGCTTGAACAGAGAGCACAAACTGTTTTCCTTGAAACTGGGTGGTTATAACTGCCCACCTTTCTTTGGGGTTAGGAAAAAGCTTGCAGTATATACTGGGCTAATTAGAAGGGGAAGTTTTTTAAAAATGAAGTAAAGTATAAGTAACAGATCAAGGAATAGAATAAGGAAATTACATAGTTTAAGTTTTTGTGTGTGTGTGTGTGGTGTGGGTGTGTGAGAGAGAGAGAGAGAGTGTGGTACTAGGATTGAACCCAGGAGCACTTAACCACTGAACCACATCCCCATCCTTTTTTATTTTTTGAGACAGGTTCTCTCTAAGTTGCATTGGGCCTTGCTAAATTGCTTAGGCTGGCTTTAAACTTGCAATCCTCCTGCCTCAGCCTCTTGGGCCACTGGGATTACAGGCATGCGCCACCATGCCCAGAAGTGTAAGAATTTTTGATGCCAAGTGTTATGATCTCAAACTTAGTTAAAAATAATACAGTGAAAAAAGACAACCAAATTGAAATTTTGTTTTGGAAATTTAAGAGCTGATTCTTAGAAAAATCCAAATACAGAAGCATCTAGAAAATATATTATGAAGAAAAAGAACACTAAACTTTTAAAGAAATGAGCAGATGATATGCTAGCCATATTTAAAAGCACTTTAAAATCTCAGTGAAATATAATTTTTTGAAAAAAGATAATGAACTTCTAGAATGGATTCAAGACAAGAATACCCCCATAGATAAATGATTGTCAAATAAAATATAAAAAGTTGTCAGTTAATTTCATTTTAGACTCCATAGCTTTAGGTTTATTGTTCTTTAAGTCCCATGGAGCAAGAATTTTCTTTGTTACATTGTTAGTTCCAGAGCATAGAAAAGAACACTTGACATTTAATGTGTGAAGAAATAGACAAAAATCTTAACAAAAAGGAGCAAGGAATTAAAAGTATTGACCAATCTCATTTTTGACTGTTGATAGAAAAATTATAGAACACTAGCAACTAAAATTTTAGTATATTTTAAAATAAAAATCTGGTGTGATCAAAGATTTATCTTAGGAATGGACAAATACTTTAACATGGGAAGCAATATATGTTACACCAGTTGGGAAAATACGAAGCTATATGAATATCCAATCAATTGTTTAAAAGGAACATTTGGTAAATTAGCTTTTGTTTGATAAAATACAAAATTATATAACATTTACTCTTTTTTTCTCTTTATATTTTTTATATATATTTATTTTAGTTGTAAATGGACCTTTATTTTATTTATATGTGGTGCCGAGACTCAAACCCAGGGCCTCCACATGCTAGGCAAATGCTCTACCACTGAGCCACAACCCCAGCCCCACTCTTCATATTTTTATTGATGCATAATAGTTATACATAATGATGGTATTTTTTGTTATATTTGTATATGCAAAGAATATAACAATATTTTATATATATATATATATATATATATATATATATATATTTGGCCAACATCACTCTACAGCATCTCTCTCTCCTTTCCCTCCCTGTCTCCCATCTCTGATTCCTTTCTTCTGCTTATTTTCTTTTTTTCATGAGATCCCTACCCTATCTTCTTTTCCTTTTTCTTCTCTAGCTTCCACATATAAAACATATGTCCCTTGACCTTCTCAGTTTGGCTTATTTCACTTAACATGATGCTCTCTAGTTCCATACATTTTTCTGCAAAGGACATAATTTCATTTCTCTTTTTTCCCTCCAAAATTCTTATTTTATTATTTTTTTCATTTTTCTTTATAACTGAGTGAAACTCCGTTATGTATATTTACCACATTTTCTTTATCCATTTATCCATCAGTGGATACCCAGGCTGGTTCCATAGTTTGGCTACTATGAATTTTGCTGCTGTAAACATGGGCATGCATAGTATTATGATGAATTTTTTAGGACAAATACCAAGGTGTCGTATGGCTATGTCATTTATTATTATTTTTATAAAAATGAGATTGTACTTCTTTAATATGGGGAAAATATCCTAGATTAAATACTAATAACAATATACTGAATAGTGAGATATCAGAGACATTCCATTGTACAACAAATGTATGTATGGTGCCCCTACTTTGTTCCAGGCACTATTTTGAGTGCTGATAAACTGTCACCAAGAAACTTACATTCTAGTAGGGAGGAATGACAAGAGAAACATAACATTAACAATAAGTAAACACTATATTATAAAATGGCAAATTCTCTTTTTAAGAAAACAGTAGTCTAGAGGAAAGGGATTTGGAATATAAAAGGGAGAGTAGATTTGCAGATTCATTTGCAGAGTGTTCAGAATGGTTCTCATTGAGGTGACTTGTGCTGAGTGAGGGAGGATACAGTTTGGGGAAAGCATATTTCAGCCAAAGGGAAGGACCAGGCTGAGGCTCTGAGTGAGAGGATTAGTGAGGGGTTTGTGTGCAGTGAACAAGGAGAGAATAGGAAAAGAGGTATCATATCAGCCCATCAGATCGCAAAAGTACTATTTGTGGTGGAATTGGAATCTGGCCCTCCTAATTCCTTAGCACTTAGTGTCCAAGGACTTCAGCTCTTGTGTCTTTACCTGTGGTTGTAATAACAGGAAGTGGTAGAACTGAGGCGTAGGTTTAAAGCCCAATATTTGAATTTGTCAGTTGATTATGAATTAAAAAAGAATACTTTATTTGTTTTTACAATAGATATGGAAAAAAATAACCTAATATTTTAATGAAGATTTACAAATTTGAAATTAGTATAAATTCATTTGTTATGTAAGAAAATTGAATGGTCATTTGCCGCAGTCTTATTTTTTTTTCTTTTAAACATTAGCAACATCAGGGAAATCATTACATATTTATCCAAGTATCTTAGAGTAATACTATATTTTTGCAATATCATTGAGTAGTAATAATGACCCATGCTATGTACATTTTTCCTGCAAAATAAGCTTAACCTTTAATGGATAAAGCTTAAATATTTTAAATAAACGTGTAAAGTTTAACAGTATATATTCTGATTTGAAAGATTTTGAATCTTTATATAATGGTTATAGTTTTCACTGTTTCTTTGAAGAGGAATGAAATTCATTTAAAAAAATTAAGGTACCACTATATAGCTACCATATTGACTTATCTGAGATCTATTCCCTAATTTCTGAAATGATTATAATATTCACCTCAGGGTACTTAATTGGATTAACAAGTTGAATAGCACCTATAAGATGCCTGGGACTGGGCCTAGCATATTTGTAAGAACTAAAAAAAAAAAAAATGATAATTTTTTTTTTTTTAAAGAGAGAGGAGAAGGAGAGAGAGAATTTATTTATTTTTAGTTTTTCGGCGGACACAACATCTTTGTTTGTACGTGGTGCTGAGGATCGAACCCGGGCCGCACGCATGCCAGGCGAGCGCGCTACCGCTTGAGCCACATCCCCAGCCCCAAAATGATAATTTTTAAAGAAATTAAAACAGTCGAAGAGGAACACAAAGTTTTTGAGGATTTTAGGCATGAGTTTAATCAGCTCCCTTCCCCTTAACCCCACTTTCAAACATGTCTCCATTATTCCTTCACTGTGCCCCTTGTGTCTCAAGGTCAGTATGTTTATGCTGGAAGTTTTGCAGATATAATTCTAAGCCTTTCATGATATGTAATCTTCTGCTGTGTTAAACTTTTTTCATGCAGTATTGTATAGGGACATATTTGGGGATAATTAAGACTTGCAGGATTATGTGTTTCTGTTCTAATTGGCTTCAGGCTGTCATAGTTTTAGCTTGTGTGTCTACAATTTGCAGTTTTTAGCTTTCTTTCTCTCTGTCAGCTATCTTGCTGCTGTCAGTGTTGTTACCTTTGTTAGTTTGTCACTGTTTCTCATCTTCAGCCTCTGATCTGTTGAGTGTTGAATTATTGAATAATCAAATTTTATAAAATAATATCTGGCAAGAAGGGAAAATTAAGGTTTAGCTTGTATGTTGATTCTGATTAGTAGGGGCTGCCTAGAGTATTGAGTTAAGCAGTATTTTGGAGCTGCATCCATGTTTGATGTGAGAGTGCTCAGACAGCAGAAGAGGTGAAACATGTGTGCCACATTTTGCCATTGATTGTCTAAATATGTCAGTGTGTGGACTTGGGGATAATTATTTTAACAACTTAGATACATTTTTGGTTCTTGGTTATGCTCTTACTTTAAACATTGAGATTTCCAAATAACTTACCCCAAGATAAATGAAGGAAATTATGGTTTGAAAGGGCTCTGCCTATTTTAGTTACCATTGGGTTTGTTTGTTACTCAGAATATATGTGATTAAGCTATGTCAAAATTTAATAATTGTTTCTTCACTTAGTGTCTCATATTTTATCAAAATTATATATGTAGTCAGTTTTCAAATGTGTGACAAGTGCACTAAATGGAAATTGTCAGATTATTAATAAACTTTCTCAAGGCTTGTTGACTTTCCAGATACTTCATCATGGCAATAAATAGGCATGTATGAATGATTATTAGTTTTTATAAACATTTAATATGTGAATATATCTGAGAAAGTTGAAATTTTAAAATGAATTTTTCCAGTATGTCTTTTCTTTTACACATATCACATATAACTTTTGCAGGTTGGACTTGCTACCATTTTATGCAAGATTGGTTGCTACATTGCATCCCTGCATGTCTGATGTAGCAGAGGATCTTTGTTCCATGCTGAGGGGGGATTTCAGATTTCATGTATGTATTTAAGTATTTATTTTGTAATATATATATATATATATATATCCTTGTAAGTTGAGTGAGGATTTTTTAGTTTAAGACATAATTATTTTATTGGTGGTAATATTTTTGAAATTCAATAGTGGTTCAGAATTTGTAGGATTCTTAATTTTTGAATGCAAATTTATCCAGCAGTGCTCAAAATTGATAAGTGATATTTCAACTGGGAAGGGCCATTACTACCTTGTTCCCCATTGTAGGTACTGCACCTTATGCTTTTATAAATTAAAACTGTTGTCTAAAGTCAAGACAGAGGCCTCATAGGTAGTCCCAGAAGAAACGGGATTGACCGAAGAGTTGGGGCATGGTGCTCCCTAGGGTGTCTCTTTAGGTGTTGGGATGTGAAGTATAAAATGTACCACAAATTCTGTGATCTTAAATGCTGCTGTCACTCGAGTTTTATTGATTCTTGCCTTAAGAATCTTTACTGTGGCTAGTGGTGAGTTCTTTAAAGAGCCCCCTGGCAGATGTCAGGGGCCTATTACCAGTCCCTTCCTTTCCTGTCCCAGGAGTCTGAAGAAATTATATGTTAGTGGTTCTCCCAAGCCCTCATTACCCAGCCATCTTGTGGAAGTGATAGAATTTAAAATATAGACTTGATGGGGTAAAACTGGTACTGCCAGAGGTGACTGAAAGTTGGCATTGATAGACTTTGGAAAGACATGAAATTTTAAGTGTTTGCAATAGCTGATGGAAAAATTGTATTTACAAAATTTAGCTTTATAGTTAAGTTGCAAATAAAAACAGAAAATATTTGCTGTGCTCAGTATTCACTTTATTACACTCATTATGCACAAATCAGTAGTGTTGCTGACACTTAGGGAAGAGCAGATAATTCCTGAGATCAGGAACCTCATGATACAGTTGGGGAAACAAGGCATAAATATTCACAGAAGCAAGAGGGAAATAAAAATGTCACTCTTAAATATAATAGATATAAGGATTGCATGCTTAATTAGCAAACAAATTATGGGAGAGTAAGTGCTTTGAGTTCAGAGGAAGGAGAAAGTCTCATGAGGGGCAGAGTGATCTGTAAATCCTTCTTGCTGCAAAAGTTAATTTGTTAGTATGAGCTTTGTGGTTAAAATTTTTCTGGATCAGTTTTTGCCAAAACATTTCAGATTTTCATAACTTGTATTAATATAAGCAAGGTAAGATTAAAGTGTTTAGAGAAGTTTGGAAACACTGAACACAATAAGTTAAATGGTTTTGTGTTATTCTATTGTAAAAATTCTCAAAACTTTAATAAGATGATATGCTCTGTGACTTTCCCAGAGAGATGTGAGTATGTACTCCTGTAAAGAACACACTTTGATAAATGCTGCTAGTTCAGGAACAGATACATCAGAAGTCTTATTATTCTTGTTACTATGTTTAATCCCATTGTACAGACAGGGAAATGTTTTACTAGTTGGCAGTATGAGCATGTTATGTGAGTTGTATGAATATACCTCTAAGTCAAACCCCAAATTAAACAAAGGACAAATTGCTGGACTAAGCATAATTACTGCATTTGGTAAATCAATTAAGAAAATTCTATCCACATATACTCCCTTTGCACACTGAAAATTGGGGTGGGAGTTGGGGGAATTGGCATTTTTCTTGCTACTCTTGCAGTGCTTCATTACAATAGTAACAACATGAGAGTTTTAGGAACACACTTTAGGAATCATTGTTCTCAGAGGAGAGAAGAAAAGGCACTTTTAAGGTAATTAATCACCTCTTTCTCCATCAGAATCTGTTGGTTTCTAATAGGCCATAAATATATGCATAATATGTCAAAATACACTCTACTGTCATGTATATCTAAAAAGGACAAATGAAAAAAATAGGCCATAAATATGTTCAACACTCTCCATTCTCAAACGAAAGCAAAATAACAACTGCCAAAGAAATCTCTCATGAGGTACAGTGGCACATACCTATATCCTAGTTTCTAGGGAGGTTGAGGCAGGAGGATCACAAATTGGAGGCCAGTCTTGGCAACTTTAAACTATATCAAAATTTAAAAAAACAATAAAATAAAAAAGGCTGGGAATATAGCTCAATGGGTAGGGTACCCTTGAGTTGGATCCCCAGTACTTCCAAGAAAAAAAACTTCTCTCAAACTTCTACACATGTACACTGCAGCCATCTTCTTTCTTTTCCTTATTTGGATGTTTTAGAATACACTTTTCTCTACTTCTCATAAATTTGCCCTTTGATTCACCATCATAACGGCACCCTGACAGAGACTACCAACATTTTCCTAAGACTGTTAGTTGATGTTCCTACAGATTTTAAAATGCTGGACTCACCTGCTTTTTTAGGAAACCATCATTCTGGCTCCACCTCATGCTAGCATTATAACTTTGGTCAGTTTACTCAAGTTCTACACCTGATACCTTGTCTATTAAATGGGGATAATAAATATATCCTTTTAAACAATTGTTCTTAAGAGTTGAATGAGGTAATACATATACAGAATTCTTTATATGAACACAAATATCATTATCATAATAATTGTCCCTTTTCTACCACCCCTCTTTCTTGGTTCTTTCTTATTACTATTACTATTACTTATTAATATCTCAGTCTCCTTCGTGTTTTTTCTAGCTGAGTTTATAAATTGAGGTTTTCTTGCCTTTCTTCCTTAGCTCTCCTTTTTGATGGAAGACATTTTACTTGGGCTTCAATTAACATCTGTTTTCTAACAAACCCAAATCCCAAAATGTGTATCTTTTAGCAAAACCTCTCTCTTGGTACTTCTAGCTAAATATGTCCATCTTAAAGATGTCTTTATCTTTTACTTCCTTGAATGCGCTTCTGTATTCTCCCTATAAACATACAACCTATTTTATCCAACTGCTAAGAGCCCTCTGACTTTCAGGAGTCAGTATTCATCAAATTCCCTTACCTGCTTCTTCATAGTAAAACATCTCAAACCTAGCATATTCTTTTCATATCTGCTGCTGCTGTGTTTCATTATCCATAGCTTGAGTTACACTAATAGCCTTATTTTAACCAGGTTTCCCTGTCACGTTTATCTAGGTCCAAAAATACTGCCTTAGTCTCATGCTTCCCCCTGCATAAAAACCTTAGCTGATAAGTGAAGGTGGTTAACAAAACTGTGTGAAATATCTCTGGTAGTTAAAGAAATTCTGGTTAAAACATGAGTTTGCTAATTTGGCAGATTAGTCAAGGTAATAGAAATAAGAAACCAACATTCTTGTATATTTCATTTAGGTAGAATTTGAAGTGGTATTTTGGCAGTATTTTTCAAGATCCTTGGAGGAATTCATACATTTGATATCTCAACAGCTGACCTAAGTAAATAATTCTGTATACCAAATAAGCTTTATTTGTATCAAAAATTCTAAAGGGGAAAAACTGATCATCTAAAAGCCCAATAGTAATTAAAAATGTGGTCAGATAAACACAGTGCTGATATGATATAAAGCCAGTTTTTTTTTTTACACAAATGTTTTCATATTATAGATAAAATTTTTTTAAAGCAAGATAAAAAATCTTACATAATGAATCTATAGGTATGTTAAAATGCTTAGATAGTAGAGACTAGAAAAGAATTACATATGAATATGTTAACAGTGACTGTCTTTGGATAATGGAACTATGAGGAATATTTTTGACTTCTATTTTTTTCTGTCCTTCAAATTTTCAGTATAGGCTACTTCTTTATTGATGGAAGAGACAACTTTTATGTATAATCAAATCACCCTCAATCGTGTTTTTAATTAGTGGTCTCAACTTTTTCAATGAAACCTTTTTATTAATTAAAGTAAATTGGTCACATATCCCCAAAATAAGGATATTTATTTTAAAATTATACCACACATTTGCAGTTGTACCAAATATTTTATGTACATCGTACAATATATAAAAGTAAATAGAGGGATTGTGGCTCAGTGGTAGAGTGCTTGCCTAGCATGTGTGAAGCACTGGATTCGATTCTCAGCATCACATACATATAAAAAAAATGAAGGTATATTGACAACTAAAAGAATATTTATAAAAAATAAATAGAAATTTACAAAGTTAAAAGTACATAAATAGAAGTTCCAACCCCCTTCATGCACATACATATTCCTAGTAGATCAAGAATATTGTGCATTCTACTTTTCAGATCACTGGTTCACAGAATAAAAAAAGAAAATTAATTTTAAATTTAGATAAATTTACTTAGAGACTCAATACTCATTATATATACTTTAAATATCTTTATTTTTTATTTTACCTGGTGCTGAGGATTGAACCCCAGGGTCTGACACATGCTAGGCAAGTGCTCTACCTCTGAGCCACAACCCCTGCCCCTCATTACATATTTTTTAACACTTAGTAAGTTTTCAGAAAAGTTTATTGAATGATTGAATGCATTTAATGTAAAACAATGATCAAATTATGGAGGAGAGGAAATATCTCTTTGGTTGAGTATCTATCTGGCACTTTAAGAGAGGCCACTGGGTTCTTCCTGTAGGGAAATAGTAAATGGTAGACATAGGAAAGTCTTATTGTTTATGAGTTAACAAATCGAAAGTTTTTATTAATGCCTACAGATTTATCCAGTTCTTTAAATTTCATCTATCTTTAACAAATGAGTTGCAAACAGCACTTTTGTTGTGCGTGATTGATTAGTTAATAAAAATCTTACAAGAGTTATTATTGAGTGTTGTAATAGTATAGAAAAACTTACATTGTTAATTCACATTTAGTGTTTTTTGGAGGCGGGGTGGGGGGTTATCAGGAATTGAATTCAAGGCCATTCAACCGCTGAGCCACATTTCCAGCCCTATTTTAAAATTGTATGATTTTAGAATCAGGGTCTCATTGAGTTGTTTAGCGCCTCTCTTTTGCTGAGACTGGCTTTGAACTTGTGATCCTTCTGTCTCAGCCTTCCAAGCTGCTGTGATTTCAGGCCTGTGCCACCGTGCCTGGCTCTCATTTAGTTTTGCAGAAGCATTTTGACATATTTGATTATAAGACTTCAAAAAATGAGAGTGACTAATACTGAATGAGGAATTAGACTAAGTCAGTCTTGTTTTATACAGCCATTTGAAAGGCTTTCAGTTTTTATGCAAAATTACATATAAGATGGTGTGAGGGGGAAGAAAAAAGAGAGAGACAAAGGTGTCACAGTAGATTGGGTAGAAAGAGGGAAGGGAGAGGAGGGGGGGATAGGAAGGGCAGCAGAATACAACAGACACTAGAATGGCCCTATGTATAAACGTGGCTATATAACCAATGTGATCCTGCAGTCTGTACACGTGGAAAAATAAGATTACGTACGCCATTTGAATCAAATGTATGATATGTCAAGATCACTGTAATGTTTTGAGCACCTAATAAAAAAAATAAAAAGAAGACGAGAGAGTGGAGCTGGGGGTGTAGTTCAGAGATATAGCCTTTGCTTAGCATGTGTGTTTCGCTGGGTTCAATCCCTAATAACTGCAAAGAAAAAAGAGAGAGAAAGAAAATGAGATAATTGGTTTATAATGCTTCATTTAAAGCTTCTATAATTTTGTAGAAGCTAAAATGTTAACATCATAGAATTAGAGAGTAGAATAGTGGTTACCAGAGCCTGGGAAGGGTTGTTGGGTATGGGGTATAGATGGAGAGAGGATGTTTAATAGGTACAGGGGAGCAATTGGAGAGGAAGAATAACTTTTAATATTCTGTAGCACAGTAGGTTACCTAGTCAATATTTACTAAATCAATTAATTAGATTTCAAAACAGCTAATAGGGAATGGGGGTGTAGCTTAGTGATGGTGTACTTCATATATAATGGGTTCAGTCCCACCCTCCATAAAAGAATCCTAGTAGACATTACACATTATATACATGTATTGAAGTATCACATGATTTTCCATAAATATGTAGAATTACTATTATGTCAATTAAAAATTTTAAATGTATTTTTAAAATTCCATGTTTTTTGCCATTTTTTAGGTAGCTTGTCCTTTTGTAATATTTTGTAATATTTAAAAAGAGTTAATGTAAATACTTTCGATAATATAGTATGATACGTATTTTGAAAACTATAATACTCAATAAAATTGTATGATATTTCTTAGCAGTTGTTAAAAGAGGCTGCACACCCAGAATCTTCCAAGGAGATTTGAAAAAAAAAAAAAAAAAGTTCTAACCCTAAAGATAGAGCTTCAGAATAGAGTTTTTAAAATGCTTTCTTATGCTTTCCCATGTGTTCTCTTGATTATAAAAGAGATGCACACTCCGTGTAATTTTGAAAATATGTAAAGTAGAAAACAGGATGGGGGGAAAAACACTTTACCATTGATCAGCAAACCCTGTTAACGTTTTGGTGTTTTCTTTGCCTTTTTTTCTCTATAGTTTTTCATGGATGAATTATACTGTATGTACAATTTTCTGTTCTTATTTCTCACTTAGAAGCACTTTGCTTTGTCATTTAAAACACTCTTTAAACATCATTTTAGCCCGGTACAGTAGCACATGCCTGTAATCCTAGCTACTTGGGAGTTTGAGGTAGGAATAGGCAAATTTGAGGTCAGTTTGGCAACTTAATGAGACCCTGTCCTAAAAAATGAAAAGGGCTGGGAATGTAGCTTAGTGGTGGAACACCCCCCCAGGGTTCAGTCTCCAGTACTGCAGAAGAAAAAAAAAATCATTTTAAAGGTATAACCTTCTTCTGCCCTCTATAATAATTGCTTCATATCAGATGGACTGTAGTCACTATCGTTATTATCATGTCCTAATATTTATTCTTATTTTGCCAACTGGACAGGAAGGTTCAGGTAGTTTATATGACTTGCCCAAGATCATAATATTCCCCTAGATGACCACAAGAGTGCTCATATTGTGACTAAAGATCTTCTGCTCTTTCACTTTGCTACAATACATATATAGGGGTTAAGTATATTTTTCTATTTGTTTAATCTGCAAACATTTAATGCCCTTGTATTAGATATATGAATATACAAACACAGATAAAATTAATAACATTTATTGATATCTTTCTTGTTCTAAGTACTGTTTCCTGTGCTTTACATGTATGTATTAACTTGCTTAAAATTCACAACAACCCTTATTAGCACCATTTTACAAAACAGGAAAGTAAGGCACAGATTTTAGGTACCAGCTCATAAATGATATAGCTGGAATATAAACCAAATAAAACTGGTCTAGTGGTTCATATTCAGTCTACCTTCAAGAATTCACTAAGGTAAATTAATAAAAGTTTTTCATGTGTCATGCTTGTTAAACATTTATTTATGAAAGGGTCTTTATGAAACCTGTACTCTCCTAAAGTACAAGGCTGAAAACGATTGTTTATTCAGTATTACTTTGTTTAATGTTAAAATTGAGAATCTTGTCAGTTGTATTTTCTATTTGTCTCTAGTCTCAAGCTATTTTGTTTGTATAAATGATGTGACTAAAATAAAGTTTTGGATTAAAGTTGAATTTTTGTGATTTTATTTGATTTTGCTTAGTTTATAGTTTCATTGATGCTTTAAATTCAGTTAGGATAAGCTTCTAGTTTGCTCTGAGTTTTTAGTAAACATGGTTTTGTATTGAAAGTAGGTCCTTAAAAGTGAAGATGTCAAATTCTGTCAAAGCATTAGCTATCTAGGTATTAAAAGTTAGTTTTTACCTAAATAACTGTCATCAAGTGCACTGCTGCTGGTGAGATTAGATGTTCTTTCAGATGGGGTAGTGCAGTAGAATTCTCAGTTGACTGACAATTGGAATATTTGGATCTCAGTGTCCATTTTTGGTCATTTGACAGCTTTATTTTTAACTACTCAGAATGATAATTGTTATTCCTTTCTCAGAATGTTCTTACATGGGGAAAATTGAGTCTTCTGGAAAGATTGTTAAACTAATTAAAGATTAATATGCTACCACATTATGGTTATTGTCATTCCAATAATGTATTCCAATAATGACTGTAGGTTTGATTTTTTTCTGATTAAAATGTAAGTCTGAGGTTAAATCTAATTGCATTTATCTTAATGTGTCCATTCATATTCTGCTGATTTAATGGGGGTTTGTTACATGATATATTTCTTGAAACATGTGCCATAAGTAGAGGACTAAAATTTACAAATGTTTTGAACTTGGACGTACAACGATGACTGGTAATAAAAAAACAACAGAGAGTACATCACTTGTTTTACTGTAGTGAATTAATAATTTAAAATACAGTATATTTCCAGTAAGCCCTAATAATGTATTTCCTTAAGTGAACCTTTGGCATTCATATTTTTAAAGCAGCATTTTCATAAAGTGTGTTCCTTATAATATTAATTTAATGGAGTATTAACTAATAGTGATTAACATTTAAAAAGGAGGACTTGTTTTGTCAAATATATTTGAGTAACATTGATTTAAATTAAGTTAAACAGGTTTCTTTAAGGGTCTCTTTAAGCCTGAAAAAATGCATTTTCCCCAGATTATTTGCCCATTAAATGTTTTGCAGCGCACTTCCTAGGACTTTTTTGCACTACACAGAGCAAAGTTTTCCAAAATATAGTTACAATAATTTGAATATAGCAAGAAATTATGCTTTATTTATTTTAAATATTAGGAGTAATTAAAACATTAAAATAACAATTATCAGAGGTTGAAAATGTGGATTAAGTCCTTTTTTCTCTTAATTTGTAGGTACGAAAAAAGGACCAGATTAATATTGAAACAAAGAACAAAACTGTTCGATTTATTGGAGAACTAACAAAGTTTAAGATGTTCACAAAAAATGATACACTACATTGTTTAAAGGTAAGTGCTGAATTGTTTGTTTTTAATAGAAAAATTTAAAGTTTTAGTTGTAAGTAGTGAATAAATTGAAATAATTAAATATTTGATTAATACAAAAGATAAGAAAAGGACTGGAAAAATTTCTCAATAGCAGAGTGCTTGCTTAGCATGCTCAAGGCCCTGGGTTCAATCCCCAGTACCACCAAAAAAAATAAAAATAACAAAAGAAGTAGAAGAAGAAATAATTAAAAAGGAATGTTTAACAGATGAGCAAAACAAAACAAATAGAAACATAGTAGATATAAATGTAGCTCTATCAGTAACTGCATGAAACATAGAGGGATAAAATAACATCTATAAAAAGCCATAAGAACATAAGACTTGATTAAAACAACTATGTGTTATGTATGAGACAGATACTATTAAATGTAAACACAAGAAAGGTTCAAGTAAAAAAAAAATGGGGAAATATACTACTCTAATAATAATTAAAGCTTGTTTCACTAAACTATTTTTAAAAGTAGATTTTAAATTGAAAAACATTATTAGAAATAAAGGGTAGTTCACATTGATAAAGGAGGTCATTTTAATGGGAAAATGTTACTTGAATCAGTCAATTTGCATCCAGTAACATATCTTCAAAATATATAAAGCAAAAATTGGCAAGTAATAGAGAAATAAACAAACCCATAATTACAGTGAGAGGTTTGAAAACACCTCTCAGCTGATAGAACAGGCAGAAAAAAATCCCTAAGTTTGTACTACACAGAATTTGGTAATACATTTACCAACCTTCATCTAATTGACACCATATTCGACAACAGAATTTATAATCTCAGATACACATGGATCATTTACCAAAATCAAGTATAAAGTCTGAAAAGATTTGAGAGGATTGAAATTAAATCAAATTCACTAACAGTAACTAACTGTATGTACTAAAGCTGATGCAGAAAAATGAAATAGTTCTTCTGTACCTGAAATTGGTCACTTTTACTAACATTGTTTTTCTCCATAACATATCTTCTGACAACTTGATTTCCTTGGTTTTTTAATAGGTATATCACACAAAATGTATCTTATAAATTCAAATACATTTAAAATACCCTGAGTTAAGCAAAATTAAACAAGTGTCTTTACTGCATGGTATCTTAGAATGCTTAAAATACCAGTAGTTGCCGAGCATGGTAGTGCATGTGTGTAATTCCAGCAGCTCTGGAGGCTGAGGCAGGAGGATCACAAGTTCAAATCCAGCCTCAGCAATTTAGTGAGGCCCTAAGCAACTCATCAAGACCCTGTCTCTAAATAAAATACAAAAAAGGATTTGGGATATGACTCAGCAGTTGAGTGCCTCTGAGTTCAGTCCCTGGTACCAAAAGCGAAACAAGACAAATAAACTCCAGTAATCATTATAAATATTCAAGGAATTAAGTTTCCTAAACTTTCTTGGAGCATCTCAAGAGATTGGTATATAGCAAAGTAAATTCAGAGAAACTCAAGACAGCATTATAAGAGATTGTAGGAATTTTCTGAACACTGTAATAGAAAGGAGTCATGCTATATAAACGTTTTAAATGTATTAGTATATTTCTTTGTATTCTTAAAATATGTAGGAAAGATATATATATTTCTTGATATAGAAATTCCATATCTAAAAATTAATTTTAAGGAAATAATCAACAATATGAGCACAGATTTACCTACAGGTCGTTTATCATACAATTTTTGTAATAACAAAAAATGGAGATAATTTGGATGTCAAATTTTTTTTAATATTTATTTTTTAGTTGTAGTTGGACACAATATCTTTATTTTATTTTTATGTGGTGCTGAGGATTGAACCAGGTCCTTGCACGTGCTAGGTGAGCACTCTACCGCTGAGCCACAGTCCCAGCCCCGTCAAATAAATTTTTAACCCATTCATATTATGCCATCCCAGAATAAAAAAGGACATGAAAAAATACTTACATTGAGCCAATAAAAAACCAAGTTATTAAATGAGACAACATGTCTAAAGTGTTTTTTGTTTTAAAAAATATGCACAGAAAAAGATCGAGAGGATAAAATTAAAATGATATGGGAATGTGGTTATAAATTTTATACAATAAGCAAGTATTCTGGGGTAAGAGTTTTTCAAAATAAATGTTATATAGATCAAAATAAAGTCATTGAGAAAACGTTATCTTTGTATGTGGCATGTACTTAAACGCATTAATAATAAATATAGAATATAGAAAGGACTTTGACATAGTTCCCATATATCTGTGAAAGGAAATACATTAAATATATTGAAGTTTCTCAATAAAATTTTATGGGAGAACATAAAGATGCCCAGCAATGAAACGTACTAAAGAATATTTGATATTGTTTTTTACCTTGACATTTTATAAGATGATACACATATTAGATGTGTATACTGTTTTCTTTCTCTGCTAGGACTCAAATGTTGTCTTTGTAGTTTTTCATCATTTTTATTATTCCAGATGCTTCTATCAGACTTTTCTCATCACCATATTGAAATGGCGTGTACCCTGCTGGAAACATGTGGACGGTTTCTTTTCAGATCTCCAGAATCGCACCTGAGGACCAGTGTACTTTTGGTAAGGGCTTGAGAATCCTGGTAAGAACTTGAGGTTCTTGATTTACTTCATTGACTGAAAATATTGCTCATTGCTGTTCATCTTTCTCTGTCATGAGAATACAAACATTCCTACCGAAACTAGAACATTTCAAACTGCCATCCTGGAGAGCTGTAGGAATCTTTCTCCCTTGGTTACTAGTGAATTCACAGTATTATAAAGGGAATTAAGTTGAATCCATAAAACTAAACAAATTATACAAATAAATACATACTCTCATACTTTTAGGTTAGACTCATCTTTGTTTTTGCTACATCACAAGCAGTTATTAATGCGTCATATAAGCAGATAAAGTATAAGCTAAAAAATGTAATATTAAATTTTAACATTAAAAAATCAAAATATAGGCTGGGGATGTGGCTCAAGCGGTAGTGTGCGGCCTGGGTTAGATCCTCAGCACCACATACAAAGATGTTGTGTCCGCTGAAAACTAAAAAAAAATAAATATTTAAAAAAAAAATCAAAATATAAACTTGAAAATTTAGGGAGAGAAGTTATTTCTGAAGCTAATTAGGATGTTGAAAATGGGCATTTCAAGTTTATTGAGCATTCATGTTATTATGTTTATTGATAATATCTGAGCATTTGCTTTCAGCCTTTAAGAAGAGACAAGAGATATGGTAAGAGGGATAGTGGTACTAAAGAGAGTTCTGGTAGGAATCCCTGGGCATAGACTGTTATTCTATTGGTATATTACATTGCAGTAGTCTTGATTTTATCATTTTGTACATGTCAGATTTTTTAGACTCTATTTATGACCATGAATACTCTATGCTGATGGTATTTAAAATGAAACATGAATTTATTTCTGTAAAATGTTTTCAGAAATATTAATGTGATTGCCATCAAATGGAATTGATTTCCAAATTCTCTCAAGGCTTACATCACATCAATCATAAATTCAAATTTTATTGTAATAAGGGAAAAATAACCCTCTTTTTCCTCTTTGGTAATTATACTAGTCAGGTTAAATGAGATATCATGTAAAACAGATGCCAGGAAAGCTTAACTTACTTTTTTTTTTTTTTTAATGTTATTACATTTTTTATACCTTTATTTTATTTATTTTTTTTTTAGGTAGACACAATATCTTTATTTTTATGTGGTGCTGAGGATCGAACCCAGTGCCTCATTCATGCTAGGCGAGCACTACCACTGAGCCACAACCCCAGCCCTTATACCTTTATTTTATTTATTTTTATGTGGTGCTGAGGATTGAACCCAATGCCTCCCATGTACTAGGCAAGTGCTCTACCACTAAGCTACAACCATAGCCCCTTAACTTACTTTTAATGCATATATTTTATTTATAACTGAATCCTTAATATTTATTTTTTGCTAAGGAAAATATTTATGAATTATTATGGTATAGATGAACATAATATTTCTGAAATCTGAATTCTTTCCTACCTGACCAGTGTACTTTTTCCTACCCTTCTAGCAAAAGCAGCTAGCTTTTGGTATTGATTTTCTTGATTTCTGGATACAGACCTTGTTTGTTTATCGTTTAACAGTGTTTTTAAAAAATATTTTTAGTTATAGATGGACACAATACCTTTATTTTGTTTTTTTATGTGATGCTAAGGATCAAACCCAGTGCCTCATACGTGCTAGGCAAGTGCTGTACCACTGAGCTACAACCCTAGCCCTCATTTAACAGTTTTGAGAACTAATCAGTTCTCTAGGGATTTTGTAGTTGGGTAGGAGGGTCATATAAAGACATGAAATATAATCATCATCCTCAAAATGTTCCACATCTAGTGAGCAAGAACTAAACACATATTTCCAATGTGGCATCATAAGTGCTTATATTAGAAGTCTACAGCAGATATTGGAGGGGTACTTAGGCCAGCAGGAAAGATCTTCTCTATAAGCTTCATTTTCTTGAGTTAAAACTATGCCAGGAGCTGGGATTGTAGCTCAGATAGAGCACTCACCTAGCATGCATGAGGCACTGGGTTCAATCCTCAGCACCACATAAAAATAAAATAAAGGTATTGTGTCCACCTACAACTAAAAAGTAAATGTTTAAAAAAAAACAACAAAGCTCTATGCCAGACCCTTGGGTGAAAGAGATAGTCTGCCTCTGGGTGATTTACAGTCTAGTAAGGCAGACAGAAAATAGATGATTAAAATACGTTTCTATAAGTATAATGTAATAATATGAATAAGCTTAGGATATTGTGTGTATAGTTTAACAAAGACATCTAATCTAGTCTTGCAATATCAAGAAAGTTTTCCTGAATGAAGTACTTATTTTAGAGACCTAAGTTAAGTCTTACAGAGAGAGAAACCTTTTTAAAAAATTTGTTCTAATTAGTTGTACATGATAATATAATGCATTTTAACACATCATACATATACATGGAGTATAACTTCTCATTCTTCTGTTTATACATGGTGTAGAATCACACTGGTCATGTAATCATATATGTACATAGGGTAATAATGTCTGATTCATTCTACTATCCTTCCTACACCCACATGCCCTTCCCTTCCTTCATTCCCATCTGCCAAATTTAAAGTACCTCTATTCTTCCCTAATCCCTCCCTCCCACCTTATTGTAAATTAGCATCCACGTGTCAGAAAAAACATTCTACCTTTGGTTTTTTAGGATTGGCTTATTTCGCTTAGCATGATATTCTCCATCTCTATCCAATTACCTGCAAATGCCGTAATTTTCTGTTGAAGGGCATTTAGGTTGGTTCCATAATTTAGCTATTGTGAATTGACTGCTCTAAACATTGATGTGGATGCATCACTGTAGTATGCTGATTTTAAGTCCTTTGGGTATAAACTGAGGAGTAGGATAACTGGTTGAAATGTTGGTTCCATTCCCAGTTTTCTGAGGAATCTCCATAGTGCTTTCCATAATGGTTGTACCAATTTGCAGTCCCACCAGCAGTGTACAAGTGTACCTTTTCCCCCACATCCTAGACAACATTTATTGTTACTTGTATTCTTGATAATTGCCATTCTAACTGGAGTGAGGTGAAATTTTAGAGTAGTTTTGATTTGTGTTTTGACAGAGAAACCTTTTGAATAGGTAGTTACATTTTAAGGTTGGTGAGGTAGGTAAAACTAGATTATAAGGAGCCCTGAGTGCTATGCTAAGGAGCTTGAATTTTTTTTCCTTTAAATATTTATTTTTAGTTGTAGTTGGACACAATACCTTTATTTTATTTATTTATTTTTATGTGATGCTGAGAATCAAACCAGGGTCTCCCATGTGCTAGGTGAATGCTCTACCATTTAGCCACAACCCCAGCTCCTGAATATTTTTCTTAATTTTATCGTATAGCTATTGAAGAATTTTAAGTAATTAGGATAAGGTCAGATTTATATTTTTAGTAAGATTGGCGTGGAGGAGATGACTGAGTTATACCAAGTCCTGAGGTAGGGAGAACAGTCAAAAGACTGTTGTAAAAACCTATGGAGAGGGGCTGGGGTTGTGGCTCAGCGGTAGAGCGGTTGCCTAGAGCCTGTGAGGCCCTGGGTTCGATCCTTAGTACCACATAAAGATAAATAAATAAAACAAAGGTATTGTGCCCAACTACAACTAAAAAGTAAATATCTTAAAAAAAAAAAAAAAACCCTATGGAGAAAACAGCATAGAGAGGAACATTGTAGGGATAAGGAATGGTAATTAGCTATATGAAAAGCTTTTGGAAGTAGAACTGATAAAACTTGGGTGAGGAAAAAGAAAGTGCCCCATGATAAGACCCATGATTCTGCCATAGGCATTTGAGTGAATGATGGTACCAGTCATTGAGATAAAAGAACATAGGAGAGGGAACAGATGGAAGTGTTTGGTTTGAAGCATGTTTGGTTTGAAGTCTTATAGGATAATCTACAATATATTCATGTTTATTTGAGAATACTTACATATAACCTTTTGCATTCAACATTTTTCTTGGCTAATGGTAAAATTGGTCTGAGGTGTATGTGTGTATTGGAGAAAATGGTTTTAAATCAGTTTAACAGATTGAAACTAATCTAGATTTAACATTGTATTACGTGTGTATAAATGATAAGTTAAATGGCACATTATATTTTGTCCAAAGAATATACAGGGCGTGGTTGTTATCTACAGCCCTATTAAACACAGAATTGTTTTCTGTTTCCTAAAGGACAGTTTGAAAGATTCAACCCACAAATCATGATATAGAAATACTAGTATTGGAGCTTAGCTACAATTAATATACTAGGGAGCAAGAGAAACAGTTACGAAACTTGGTATACCCATGGTTGAACTTAATAGCAAAATTTTGTTCTAGTGTGTGATGGCTTCACATTGGATAAGTAGGACATGGAGAGGTTGTGTTTTTGATAGTTCATTCATTTATTCATGTATTTTTAAATATTAATTGCATGCCTACCGGGCACTATTTTACATGCAAGGTATACAAAATAAACATGACAGAGCCCTTACCTTCCTTGAGCTTACATACACAGCTGTCTTTGAAAAAATTAAAATTTGCAAGCATCCCAGTCCACAACAGCTACTTGCAGCCTGTCAGTGGTTTCTCTTCTGCTTCAAACCTAGAAACCAGAAAAGCATCCTGTATTGCCCAGCCCCTCTCTGCTTCTTCAGTCATGCTGCTACACATTGGAACCACACTGGCCTTGTATTAATTCCTATGTCCTGTCTTGCTCTTTTTCTTCTGGAAGACTTTCTTCCTATTCTCTGCTGTAAATGCTCTTCCTGTGGTTTATGAGGCTTTCTCCCCGCCTTTGTGGTGCTGGGGATAGAACCCAGGGCCTTGTTCATGCGAGGCATCTATCTACCAACTGAGCTATATCCCTAGCTATATCCCCACTTATGAGCCTTTTGACATCCTTCAAATCCTAGCCTAAGTGTTACTTTCTTCAAGAGCCTTTCCCTAGCCCACCCCTAGCTAAAGTAGGTTTCCTTTTATTCTCCATCTTTGTACCTTGCTATTTTCCTTCATAATACTGATTACAATTATTATTGTGAAGGTGAATAGTCAATTATGTGTTGACTTGTTTATTCTGTCTTCTTCCACTAGACCGTTAAACTTCTTGAAGGTAGGAATCATGTTTGTCTTGTTCATTATTGAGTTTCTAGCACAAAGCATAGTAAGTGTCAAGTAAAATGTTTTCTGGAATGTCCAAGGTCCGAGTGGATGTAAAACAACCCATAATGCACAGATTAGAGCCTCAAACCAAAAAATTATCTAAAATAGGTGTGGAAGTTGACAACTCTGAAGAGGATGGTGATTGAACAGATGTGTGTTTTTTTTGTTTGTTTGTTTGTTTTGTTTTTTACAGATGGTTCTTTGTTAGTTATCTAGATTTTTTTTTTCTTTTTGATTCTTTTTTTAATTATTAGTTGTTCAAAACATTACAAAGCTCTTGACATATCATATTTCATACATTTGATTCAAGCAGATTATGAACTCCCATTTTTACTCCGTATACATATTGCAGATTCACATCGGTTCCACATCCACTTTTTTACATACTGCCATACTAGTGTCGGTTGTATTCTGCTACCCTTCCTATCCTCTACTATCCCCCCTCCCCTCCCCTCCCCTCTCCTCCCATCTTCTCTCTCTATCCCATCTACTGTAATTCATTTCTCTCTCTTGTTTTTTTTCCCCTTTCCCCCTCACTTCCTCTTATATGTAATTTTGTATAACAATGAGGGTCTCCTTCCTTTACCATGCAATTTCCCTTCTCTCTCTCTTTACCTCCCCCTTCTCGACCCTGTTTAATGGTGATCTTCTTCTCATGCTCTTCCTCCCTATTCTGTTCTTAGTTGCTCTCCTTATATCAAAGATGACATTTGGCATTTGTTTTTTAGGGATTGGCTAGCTTCACTTAGCATAATCTGCTCTAGTGCCATCCATTTCCCTGCAAATTCCATGATTTTGTCATTTTTTAGTTCAGAGTAATACTCCATTGTGTATAAATGCCACATTTTATTTATCCATTCAGAATAGATGTGTGTTTTTAAGTCACTCCTCTGAGCTGATCCTGAGCAACCCTAAACAAATTATAAAACCCTGGGGACTTTTTGTTTTCTTGTCTGTAGAGATATGTCAGATTTATCTGTTATAATATTGGATGGCACAAGCTCTGAGAAGGGATCTATTTTTAGTTTTGCATGAAACTGTCAGAGCAGAGTTGTCCCTTTATCTATATTTTAGCACTTGTTATTTTTTAGTTGTAGATGGACACAATATCTTTATTTTTATATGGTGCTGAGGATCGAACCTAGTGCCTCACACTTGCTAGGCAAGTGCTCCACCACTGAGCAACAACCCCAGCCCTAGCACTTAATTTTATTCACTTACATTCAAGCCTTGGTTTCCTTAGAGTTGATAACAGTCTGGCAGAGTTACAAAATTATATTTGTAGCAACATTCTCTGAATGTTTTCTTGGATAAGGCCTAATGCCAAGTGGTCATAGACTAATTTATTTTAAAAATTATTAGTAGTATAACAGTGTGCTTAGACATTCATAGAAATCCTGGTGATTGTCCTCCCCCCGCCCCCCCTTCTAACTCTTTATCCTGAAATGTTGTCACTGAGAATAGAACAAATAAAGAAATCTTAGAATGAAATGAAAGTGATTTGATTAATTTGAAAATTTTATTTTAGGAGCAAATGATGAGAAAGAAACAAGCAATGCATCTTGATGCAAGATATGTCACAATGGTGGAGAATGCATATTACTACTGTAACCCACCTCCAGCTGAAAAGACTGTGAAAAAGAAACGACCTCCTCTCCAGGAATATGTCCGGAAACTTTTGTACAAGGATCTCTCTAAGGTTACCACTGAGAAGGTAATTTTTTTCCCTCCAGTACTAGGGAATCTAACCCAGGGCCTCATAGATGCTAGGAGAGTACTCTACCACTGAGCTATATCCCTGGCTCCTAGAGAAGGTAAATCATAATTGAATCAGCTACCTATTAATAGTCAACTTGTGATTTGTGATAGTGCTAAGCTTATATAAATTCCAGGAGTGGTAGGGATAGATCCCAGGTTCCATTGTGATTGATTTTGTACAAGCCATCATAAGAAGATTCGTTTTATATCGTGATACATAATACTTGTGACACTTTTTGTTTTCTTTATACAGTAAATTTTTATTCTAATTAAAACGATAACTTCTAAATTTAGTTTTGATGCCATATATACATTTGAAGCTGTTTATTTTGTTTGATTGTTTATTTATTTTTATTTTTTTATTTATTGGTTGTTCAAAACATTACATAGCTCTTGACATCTCATATTTCATACTTTAGATTCAAGTGGGTTATGGACTCCCATTTTTACCCCGTATACAGATTGCAGAATCACATCGGTCGTTTGATTGTTTATTGATTTTGCAGTACTAAGGATCAAATCTAGGGCCTTGCTTATGCGGCAAGTGCTCTACCTCTGAGCCATCTCCTTAGCCCTTAACTCTGGTATTCTATAATGAATTTGCTTTTAATTTGCATTAGTTCAGGGGCTCTCAACCTTCAATGAGCTTTAAGAAGCCTATGATCACTCTGAAATTTCATAATTTTGAATGTCTGAGTATCTGTATTTTTCTGGAGAGAGGGTCTATAAGCTTTCTTTTTTTTTTTTTTTTAAAGAAAGAGTGGGGGAGAGAGAGAGAGAGAGAGAGAATTTTTTAATATCTATTTTTTTTTAATTCTCGGCGGACACAACATCTTTGTTTGTATGTGGTGCTGAGGATCGAACCCGGGCCGCACGCATGCCAGGCGAGCGCGCTACCGCTTGAGCCACATCCCCAGCCCCTATAAGCTTTCTTTAGATTCTCTGTATGGAATAATTTCCATAAAAGGTTAAGAACTACTGGCTTTAGCTTAGTTATTGTAGTTACCTTGTGGAAACTTTACTTTTAAGATGTTGAGCTGAACATTTCTTGGTTAACTCTGTGATATAATACAGTTCAGAACCATGTTTCATTTTTGGATAGAAGGAGTAATAGTGCAGCTTTGAAAATTGAAGCCATTTTCCAAAATCATTTGTAGTAGTTTAAAACAGTTTTAGAATTGGCTAAGTCTTGTGTGGTGGTGCATACTTATAATCCCAGCAGCTGGGGAAGCTGAGATGGAGGATCACAAATTCAAAGTCAGCCTCAGCAATTTAGTGAGGCCCTAAGCAACTTAGTAAGACTCTGTTTCAGAATAAAAAGGATGGGGATATGGCTCTGTGGTAAAGCCAGAATTGGCTAAAAGTTTGAAAAGTATTGAGTACTTATGTGAGGACTTTGACATTTCCAGTGAAGGTGATATGAGAAACATGTTTGGTGATTGTAGAGATTATATAGATGTGAAAGGAATATTTTGCAATCTGCTAATAGTATCAAAAAGAAAGAATATGAATAGAAGTATAGCTCATAATGATCTTTATTACTAATAGAAGTTTTGAAATAGTAAAATTAACATGTATGGGGCCTTTATAATAACACTTTTCCTGTGTACTTCACACGTTTTAGATTGTTTAATCTTTACTATAAATTGAAGTGTAAGTACTTTATCATTTCTCATTTTACAGAAGACTAAGGTTGTTGTGCAGTGTGTTAGTCTACTTTGTGTCTGTGTGACCAAAATACCTAACAAATATAACTTAGAGGAGGAAAAGTTTTTTCAGAGGTCTCAGTCCATCATTGACAGCCCAATTCATAGCATGCCTCTAGTGACTCACTCCTCCAGTCACACTCCACCTGCCTACAGTTATCACCCAGGTAGTCCATTCAAACATTCAGTGGACTGATTTCAGGCCACAGTTCTCATAATCTGATCATTTCACCTCACAATATTTATGCATTAACACAAGAGCTTTTGGGGGAAACCTTATATCCAAACTATAGCATGTAACATCAGTCTTGATGCAGTAGTCTCCATCTTAAGTGATCTTCTAACTAGTTGACCTTGCGTATATTTATTTGTCAGAAATTGATGATGTTTTTTAAAGAAATGAGATTATTTGTATCAGGTATTTCACAGAACAGAACATATTATTTTTGGCAAACCTTGGGTATTTCTTTCAGTGTCCTGAGTGTATGACTCTATACTGTTAGATTGAGTAAAGGCCTGGAGGTGTAGCTCTGTGGAAGAGAACCTTTGGGTTAAATCCCCACTTATACACACACACACACACACATACACACACACAAAGACTGGAAGGTATAGGAAATTTGGAGGAATTGTAGAAAGATTTAGAGAAAATGAGAATAAATTTTCTCATAAGTAGAAAATCTCATTTTTCCTATCTCTAAAGTGAAAAGACTGGTGAAAGCACTATATAAAATATTTCCCATTTCCAAAGTTCTGTTTCTCTGTACAGTAATAATAAAGTACCTGTATTATTTGTTCAGACTAACTACTATACTCTTATTTATTTGAAAAAATTCTCTTCCTTTAGGTTTTGAGACAGATGCGAAAGTTGCCCTGGCAGGACCAAGAAGTGAAAGACTATGTTATATGTTGTATGATAAACATCTGGAATGTGAAATATAATAGTATTCACTGTGTAGCCAACCTCTTAGCAGGACTAGTGCTCTACCAAGAGGATGTTGGGATCCATGTTGTGGATGGAGTTTTAGAAGATATTCGATTGGGAATGGAGGTAACAAGGACTTCTTTAAAGTCACCAAATTGAAGTTTGTGGAGAATCTAAACAATCTTTGAATCATATTATTGAAAATAATAGTCATTTACTACTACCTCTTTGGAGTCAATGATTTATTGGGTTTTTTTATTTATCTATTTTTATTTTCATTTTTTATTCATCTGTATTGATACACATGTTCATTCCTTAGCCTACCCCTCATGTACTCCTACCCTTAAAACTATCACAAAGTGCAAAAGCCCTTGCGTGTATAAATCATGGGCATTTATGTGAAAAGCATAGATATTTTGGCAGGTATATTTGTATTCTCATATATAATATATATAAATATATTTTCTTTTTTTACATTAATTTTTATATACTAAATTATACATGATGATAGGATACATTTTGACATATCATACATAAATGGACTATAATTTCTCATTCTTTTGGTTGCACATGATGTAGAGTTATACAGGTCGTGTAATCATATATGCACATAGGGTAATAATGTCTCATTTATTCCACTATCATTCCTACCACCATACCCTCTTCTTTCCCTTTACTCTCTCTGTCTAATCCACAGTACCTCTATGTGATTTATTGTTTTTTTTAATGTATTTATTAGTTATTGATGAGCCTTTTTTTTTTTTTTTAACTATTTCTTTTTTAGTTGTAGATGGACACAATACCTTTATTTGTTTATTTATTTTTTTATGTGGTGCAAGGGTTCAAACCCAGTGCCTCATGTGTGCAAGGCAAGCACTCAACCACTGAGCCACATCCCCTGTCCCTGTTGATGAACCAACCTACCTTCCTTCCTTCCTTCCTTCCTCCCTCCCTCCCTCTGCTGAGAATCAAATGCAGTGCCTCACATATGCTAGGCAAGCTCTCTACCACTGAGTCATAACCCCAGCCCATGATTTATTGTTAATAAGCCCTGGTGTATCAGATTTTCTGCTGTTATATCAGGCTAGCACTGGAGTGGTTTAACTGGTTTTCTAAAGCTCTTGTTAAGCTTATTTTGGCAGGCTGTATTAGATGTTTATTATTTCTGGATCACTTTTGAGATTTAACTTATAGGATTCTGTGAACTTACTAATTAGAAAAAGTTGATAATCATTTTAAAAGAATTTTCTGTAAATACTTTCCTCTTACTATAAACCTTAGGCATATTGTTTACTTCATAGATTACAAAGAAAATAGTTGATGGGGTTAATAGGGAGAACTGCATTTTAAGTACTTTAAAAACAATTCGTTTAATGATAGCTTAATAATTTAATATCTAATATTCTTTTTATTAAAAACATGCCATTTCTTAATGGACAGTAAAAGGACTCTAACAATGACCATGTTATTAGAAAGGAGTAAAGAAACCATTGTTGTCTCACTGTTCAGTGTTCTTTCAACAGTTGATAGATATTGTTAAATTAGAGAATTTGCCCTTTCAAATATTTTACTACATGGAAAAAATTTGTGGTTTTTTTGTTTTGTTTTTTAGGTTAATCAACCTAAGTTTAACCAGAGACGTATCAGCAGCGCCAAGTTCTTAGGGGAACTTTATAATTACCGAATGGTGGAATCAGCAGTTATTTTCAGAACACTTTATTCTTTTACTTCATTTGGTGTTAACCCTGATGGTTCTCCAAGTTCACTGGACCCCCCTGAGCATCTTTTCAGAATTAGACTAGTATGCACTATTTTGGATACCTGTGGCCAGTACTTTGACAGAGGTTCCAGTAAACGAAAACTTGATTGCTTCCTTGTATATTTTCAGGTACATAGGCAGAATATGCATTTTGGCATATTGCATGAGTTCCAAAACATTATTGAAGAAATACTATAGTATTTGTATAAAATGTGTTCATATTTAGGTTATTTTTATTATTCATATAAGGATGCTTTTAGAGGCTTAAATTTGTTATTCTATTATGTTAACATTGTAATTGCTTATAGCTTTTATTTTGATTAATTTGGGGAATTGTTTTGATATACTTGATGAACTTAATATAGTAATTTATGCATTATAGTATCTAATAACAGTAATTTATTAGTTAAGTTACTTATGATTTATATGCAGTTTATGATGTTCTTATGTTCTGGTTTATGTCCAAAATTATTCTCTATCTCCCCCCACCCCTTTTTTTTTTTAATAATATTTTTAGTTGTAGATGGACACAACACCTTTATTTTGTTTATTTAGTTTTTTTATGTGGTGCTGGGGATCGAACCCAGTGCCTCACACATGCTAGGCAAGCACTCTACACTGAGCCACAATCCAGCCCCAAAATTACTGTTTCTAAAAGATTCTGTTTTCTTTTGGAGAAAGAACCTTATTACTTTGGGGGAAAATATTAGTTTTAACACAGAAAGAAATTTTTGTTTATATATTAGTAAATTCTTATATTTCCCATATCTTAATTTTAGTTTATTATATAAATTTGTGGTTTGTAATAAGTTCAGTATAAATTAAATTCAGTACAAGTACAGGGACAGTTCTGTAAAGTTTATATCCCACAAGTTAACTTGTGGGTTGATTGGTTGGAGCCTAATCACTGTTTACCATAAGATACTGACTAGGTTGCACAGCTCACTGTTAAGTTCTTAAGATATTACTGAATGAAATATCAGTAATATCATACAATTTTATACAATCATTAATTGTTAGTAACTTCTTTTTACCCACTGATAAAGAAAATAGATTTAATATTAGAACTTGAGGTGTCATAAACATATCCATGGGGCTGGGGATGTAGCTCAAGTGGTAACGCGCTGCCTGGCATGTGTGGGGTGCTGGGTTCGATCCTCAGAACCACATAAAAATAAAATAAAGATGTTGTGTCCACCGAAAATCTGAAAAATAAATATTGAAAAGAAAATTCTCTCTCTCTCTCTCTCTCTCTCTCTCTCTCTCTCAAAAATTAAGAAAAATATACATATATATATATCCACATAGAGACTGGTTTTAAGTTGAGGGTAAATACTCAGGAAATTGCAGTTTGTTACTTTTCTCTTACCATTATGTCTTTCCAGTATAGTACAATTTGTTACTACTCCTTTATTTCTGAATTGATGAGTAAAAAATGGGGAAAGATAAATGAGTTGGGAATCAGATTCCCTGCTCTATGTAAGGATTGTCTTAGCTGGGGACTATTTATTAGAAACTAGAGTATTGCTACAAAATAACAGCTATAACTATCAGTATCCAAAGTAGAATCTTTTTCATATCAGAGTCCTCATTTGGATTCTACCACCTGGGCTGAGAGAAAAGAGGCATTCAGAAATAACAAGGAACAAAAAGGAGAAAAAATCTTTTCCAAAGTGATTATCACACAGAATATCTCTATATAGAGATATACCAAGGAAATGGGAGTCAGGAGTGGGTGAGGCTGGGGAGATAAGGTCATTGTATTCTGCCTAGAATACAAGAGAATAAAGTTCAGATGACCAGCTAGAAGGATCACCTTGTGCAGTGCTTCACAACTTCAGTGTACATGCACATCACCTAGGAGATTGTTATGATGCAGATGTTTATTTAATCTGTTGAGGGTTGGGGCCTAAGATTCTCCATTTCTAACAAGCTCCCAGTTAGGTTCACACTTTGAGTGGCCCTAGAACAAATTGGAGAGAAAAAAATGAAGTACCCAGAGGAATACCTGTTAATAATACACTAATAAATTCTTAGATTGGGCTTTCAGTTAATCTGAAAGTTTAAGAATTAAACAGGATATGTGTATATGGCACTGTGTAGTTGATGATTACTGATTTTTATATAATTAAAAAATCATGTCCACAGCTATTTTATTTTCTATTTATTTTTATGGTGCTGGGTATTGAATCCAGGGCCTTGTGCATTCGAGGCAAGCATCCCCAACCTTACTTTTAATTGACCTTTTTAAAAATCAAAGCAATAATTATAGAGAAAATGATAAATGAGAATTTATCAGAATTTATCAGAGGGAAAGATAGGTTATCATTTATGAGTGAAACTAAAGATAGTGGCTTTTAATCTCATTGTTTTTATAATATTAAATATGTAAGCTGGGGTATCAGAGTAGAGTTTCCACCTTGATTTCAGAGTATCTGAAATTTCTACTTGGCATTTTATTTATAATTTTCCTAAGGCAGTTATAATAAAAAGATATTTAAATAAAGTCACTAAGTGGCTCAAAATCTATACAAGTAGAAATAATTGGACCATTACTAAAAATAGTAGGCTTTTTATACAACCTTTCAGCTTAGTTATTCTAAGTAGGTAACATCACAATATAAATTTATTATTTTAAAATATTTTTTGTTATTTCTTATAGCTAACTTTTTTTTTTTTCATTTGTTATCAGCGTTATGTTTGGTGGAAGAAAAGTTTGGAGGTTTGGACAAAAGACCACCCATTTCCTATTGATATAGATTACATGATCAGTGATACATTAGAACTGCTAAGACCAAAGATCAAACTCTGTAATTCTCTGGAAGAATCTATAAGGCAGGTGCACGACTTGGAACGAGAATTCTTAATAAAACTAGGTAAGCAACTAATTACAGAGAAAAAAAAAAGGTGATTTTGGAAGTTTGTTTCTAGAATTTGCTTTGTAATGTTACCACAGTTTTATATTGGAGTACTTTCTGTTTTCCATCATAAGTGTTAGCATTAGATAAAACCTCTGTGGCAACCTTGGTTTCATTAAGTAATCTCAAGCTGGAGTAAAACAGTCAAGTAGTACTTTAAGCAAGTAATGGTGATGGAAAAATACAGTTTTGTCAGCCTCTCTTAATTTTAGAATCTTGGTTGCTAATAAAATCTACTTTTTATGAAAGTTTCTCTTACATATACAATGTATATTTTCAGCAGGCATTATTTCTAAGAATGTGCAGGCTAGAGATTACAGAAAATTTGGAACAACTCTACAGAATTTCAGACCTTATTCGTTTGTAGATTTACCCCTGTTTCTAAGGACCAGAGAAAATGTGCCAAGGATTATCTGTACACTTCAGTATCCTTCTGGAACATCTCTGCCTAGGGACTGTAGGAATCAACTAACTTTGTCAACAGAGATAACAGGTAGAAGGTCTAGTTGTACCATTCTGGTTTGCTTGCTGATAGCTCTTAACATACATTATTGTGGTCCTTTCAAAGTGACACATGTTTTCAGACTATTGTGCTGTTACTTTACTCCCCATTAGCACTTGGTACATTTGCGTCTTATCATTAGGGAATCTTTACCTTAACCAGTTACATTAACTGTATAAATTGACTATGTTGTATGACTAAAGAACTGATTTTCATGGTGAAGGCATTTGTAATTTTTTCCCCTTTCAAACTATTTTTTTAATATTATATTGAGTTTATTAATAGGATTGCTTTCATCAAAGGTAAATCCTGTCTTGGAGAATATGATTGTTGCTTTTTGCAGAACTGGGGATTAAACCCAGGGGCACTCTACCATTGAGCTGCCTCCTCAGCCCTTTTAAAAAAATTTTTATTTTGAGACAGGGTCTCTGTAAGTTGTGACAGCTGGCAATCCTCCTGCCCCACATTCCATGGTGCATACCACCGTTCCCAGCGTTGATTTCCGTATTTTTCAAGGCACTGCTACTTATCATACAAGTATTGATTTTTCCTACTACTCAAGCCACAAAGGCATAGGTAATTCTTCTTGGTTTTTTAACCTTGTCCCAAGTTACCTGATTTTTCTTTTCATATTTCTAATTGAGTAAATGATCATTTCAAGCAAAGTATTTACTGATAAGTTGATAAACTTAGTTAATTCATGTACTTTGTGTGCTTTAAAATTGTTCACTAATAACCTTGTTGCCCAAAACCTTTTCATGATAACTCTCTGTGTAGGGGCATGAGTAAATATTAGTGTGACATTCAATTTGGTGGTGGTAAAGAGAACAATATGCTTTGTCCTTTGTAGATTTGGGCTGCTTAGGAGGAGTCTGGAGAGGGAAAGATAGGTTATCATTTATGAGTGAAACTAAAGATAGTGGCAGCTACAGTTAGTGTGCTTCCAAGTCATCTCCATTTTCCTCCTGATTTTAAGAGTCTAAATATCAGGAAGATGTGTGTAGAAATTTATAAATTAATTTTCTATTGAAAAACTATAAGATAATCTAGTGTTTCCCATTAGTAGCACTTGCAAATTTGTTGTCTCATTTTATGGTATCCAATGCTAACAGTATAGTTAATAGGGAAACACTAAAAGCATTCCTTTATTTATTTATTTGGTATGGGGGATTGAACTCAGAGGCACTTAACCACTGAGCACATCCTTAGCCCTTTGTATATTTTATATAGAGACATGGTCTTGCCAAGTTGCTGATGCTGGCTTTGAACTTTGTGATCCTCCTGCCTCAGCCTCCTGAGCCACTGGGATTATAGGCATGCGCCACCATGCCCGGCTTTTATTTTACTTAAAAAATTTTTTTGATACCAGGGTTGAACCCAGGGGTGCTTAACCACTAAGCCACATTCCCAACCCTTTTTATTTTTTATTTTGAAACAGGATCTCACTAGGTTGCTTACAGTCTAAATTGCTGAGGCTGGCCTTGAACCTGTGATCCTCCTGCCTTAGCCTCCCGAGCCACTGGGATTACGGGCATGTGCCACCATGCCTGGCAGTGTTTCTTTATATTTAAAAAAAATAATAATTTTAAATATTATTACAAATAATAAATGTTCATGACAGTAATTTTGAAAAGTACCAAGACAGCAAAAATCACCAATATTTCATATAGAAAGCTGATCATGTATTAATATTTTCATCTATTAAAATTTTTTCATATGTTTGCAGATTTATAACTGGATTGGTTCTACATAATATATTATGACTTTTTTCCAGTATTAAATATTCTTTTAAGTCTTTGTTTTCTCATATGCTGTATTTCTTTCTTTAAATGTGCCATAATTATTGAACCCTGTTGTTTCTTAGGTTGTTTCCAGTTTTGTATCACTATAAGTAACAAATTAATGTTGGTTTTGAGTGTACCTCTGATTTCCTCAAGATAGATAAATACACTGAGACATTTATTTTTAAACTTAAGAACAAAACTAAAATGACTATTATACAGCTTAGCAAATGCAAACTGTAATATTAATAAATTGTTTTGAAACTAAATCGCAGTGCAAATGAAAATTTATGAGAAATAGCATATATTTTCCTTACAAATTGGAAGTCTGTCAAAACAAAACTACATATATATTCCAGTTTTCCCTATGATGCGTTATAAGTTAAATATAACAAAAGTGTAATAATGTTTCACATTGTGTGAATTTATTACCACTTTGATTTTTTTACTGAGAATGCTTACGTTTACGTGCGTCATTTGCCTTTGAAAACTGACAGTTCAATATTTTTGCTTTATAAAGTCCAAATAAACACATTAATAAATGAAACCTATTATTTGTGTCTATGAAAACTAATAAGTGATGAGAGAAAGTGTTTAAATGAATGGAATCTCAATCAGATACTTTTTTCTCAGGATAATTGCCCTATTGAGATAGAGCTCTGAGTTTCATCTATCTTTCAATTTTTTTTTCTTTCTAAACTGAACGTAAATATTTGGTTACTTTGTACTTGCATATTTTTGTCAATCTCTAAGAAACTGGAATTGAGTTTTTACTTTTATTGATTGGCTTGGTTATTCAAACTGTGGCCTTAGTCTTTATAAAAGAGAGGGGTTAAATCACATTATCATTAAAGTTTCTTCCTGCTCTAGTCCTTTGAGATTGTGAATAAGCAAGTATTTACTAAATTCCTTCTGTGTACTTATCCGTATATGGCCTCAGTTAAGTTTTGAATATATAAAACAAGTTATTTGTCCTCAAAGGTCTTATCTGATATGACATTTGTGAAATCCTTAAGAAAAACATTTTATGTTATCAAATGTAATGTGTTTACAATAGGTGCTCTTAGGAGCAACCAGGAGAAAAAGTAATAGGTTGAAGTGTACTCAGTGATAATTTATACAGGAGGTAAAACTTAACACTGAACCTGAAGAATGGATGGGATTTGAAAGCACATAATAATGGTTTTCCTCTACTGAGAAGGCTGTTGGATGAGCCAGATCTTAAGGCAGTACAGACAGGAAGAGCCGAATATAGGAGAAGGCTAAGGAAGGAGTAGTGGGAAATAGTCGGATGAGGGCATAGTATATGCATCTTGAAATTAGAGTAGGTTGAAATTCTGACAAGAAATGAACATGCAATGAGATGTGGTGTGGACATGAGGAGGTGGAAGTGCATTCAGGCCAGGAAGTTCCCTGAGGGAGAAAATGTTACTGAAGAAAAATATTAAGCTATGTAGTGACAAACTGCCATGTCTTTTTGCCTTGTTCCCTGTCTTAATTTGCCAACATTCAGAGAATCAAAGGTGATTTCTCCATTCAAGTAACATGATTTTATTATATCTTTGAGGTTTTAGAGACTCTTGAGATGTCATTTGATAGAGTGTGGCTATATCTTATTTAAGTCTGGGACTGAACCTTAAATGGACTGCTTTTTGTCTTTGTCTGAGATGAGATTAGACAGGGCGATCTACAAGTGTTGACACTTAGAAAAGGAAAAAAAAGAGCATACACACATACATGTTATTTTCCTTTCTGCTAATGGTTAAGAAATGTTATCAGTGGTCCTTTGTTGAAACGTAGGTTTAGTTTTCTTAATGTTTCTTGGAATAGTTTTCAGTTCTGATTTTTACCATTGTTCTGAGAAAATGCCTTTTTAAATTGTGTCTTTCCATTTTTTCGTTATTTCAAGGCCTTGTAAATGACAAAGAGTCGAAAGATTCTATTACGGAAGGGGAAAATCTTGAAGAAGATGAGGAAGAAGAAGAAGGGGGAGCTGAAACAGAAGAACAATCTGGAAATGAAAGTGAAGTAAATGAACCAGAAGAAGAGGTGATGACTTTTATTTATAGCAAATAGGTATATTTGTATAAGAGTATTTTGATTATATGAGCCAAGATTTTATTTAATACATAAAAAAAGATCTCCTCCTCCTGGTTTCATTAGAGTAAATATAAATAGTATTTCTATTATAAAACCCTTTGGTTAATTAAGAGTTTTTAAAGAAGGGAATAAAAGACTATTCATTGCATTTTTTATATTTATTTTTTTGTTATAGTTGAACACAACACCTTTATTTTATTTATTTATTTTTATGTGGTGCTGAGTATCGAACCCAGGGCCTTGCATGTGCTAGGCGAGCGTTCTGCTGAGCCACAACCCCAGCCCCCATTCATTACCTTTTTATTCAATTAGCAATTCAAAGAAAAATGTTTGTTCTATGTATTTTTAATTTCATTGTTTTATAGTCTTAGAAACAAAATTACTGGCTAGATGTTAATAAACATTGCTTTATTTTTCCCAGCTCCAGTGGGAAATTCATTGTGTACTGTAATAATTAACATGCCCTTTTTGTTTTTATAACTCTGTTAGGTCAAACCATATGAAATTGCTCTTCCCAAATGGGAGCTCATAACCCACTTGAACCAAATTGTGAAATATGATATATCAAGAACTATGTAATGTTTTGAACAGCCAACAATAAAAAATTAAAAAAAATAAATAAAAAAAAAAAAACTAGCCTAAAAAAAAAAAAAGAAATTGCTCTTCCTACTATTTTTAACATTTTCATATGGTTCAACCTGATAGTTTATTACTTTTTTCTTCCAAACTTGCTTAAATTGAAAAGTTGCATCCATAATAAAAGGATGTTTGGGATTGATTTGTTTCATAATACAGAGGTGGATTAGGGAATGATTAGGAGTATCTGAAGAAAAAAAACTGACCATGAGCTAATATTCAGGTGTATAATAGGTAAGTAGGGATTTATTGTACTATTCTTCTCTACCTTTATATGTTTAAATTATAAAATTAAAAAGTAAAAAGTTTAAACAAAGTAGGATAAATAAGGATAGGAATAGAATACTAATGAAAGTAAAATTTAAACCAGAAAATTAGCATTTGTTCACTGGTTTTCATATAAATGTAAGTTTATATAATCATTATGATTTAGTGTGTATGATTTTTTTTGTGTTCCTTGGGTGCTTTAAAGTATTTAGGGATAGTGTGATAATTTATAAGTATGATTTTTGTTAAATATTAAAACACAATTTATAGTAAGTATTTAAGTGTTTTAGGAAATCAAAGTTGTCAAGTTTTGTTTGAATAAAAATGTAAATATTTAGAGAAAGTGCATTTAATTTTTAAAAGAATATTATTTATAGCAGACCCAGTAGTTTAAGATAATTAAAATTTTTACACAGTAAGAAGTAAAAATTCATAAGGCTCTTTTTCTTTGGCCCTTAAAGTTTATAACAGTTGTGAACATCTGGTCTGATTCTGCTGCATAACAAACTGCTTTGCTGTTAGTTAAAAATGAATGATTATAACTGGGCTTGGTGGCACATGCCTGTAATCCCTGCTACTTGGGAGGCTAAGACTGGAGGGTTGCAAGTTCAAGGCCAGTCTGGGTGACTTAGCAAGCCCTGGTTTTAAAATAAAAAATAAGAAAAGTTAGGGATATAGCTCCGTGGTAGAGCATCCCTGGTTTCAGTTTCCAGTATTGGGAGTGGGGAGGGGGAAAGAAGATTGTGAAAAATCAGTATAAACAATATTTTTTTTTTTAAATAACTGGCAACTATTTGCAGGCAGTGGAAATGCACTTTTGTGCTTATATTATTTGTTGCCATTTTCTTTTTCCAACCTTAGAACACCCTTAAAGTAGATAAAAACAAATTAATAAAAATGTAGAACTGGAATATGTTTCTATAATTGGTTTCAGTATAATAGATGGGTATTGATTTGTCTTCAAAATGAGATTGTCATAAAAACATTCAGTATGGGGTAGGGTTGTGGCTTAGTGGTAGAGTGTTCAACTAGCACATGTGAGGCACTAGGTTCGATCCTCAGCACCACATAAAAATGAAATAAAGATATTTTTTTAAAAAATTCAGTAATACAATTTAAGTTGGATTAAGTATTTTATAATGACAAAGGGAAATAAGAAAGTATTTTCTTTTTATAATTCTAGACTAATCTTATGGTTGTCTTTGGGTTCTGCTGC
This sequence comes from Marmota monax, assembly GCF_021218885.2. NCBI lineage: Eukaryota > Metazoa > Chordata > Mammalia > Rodentia > Sciuridae > Marmota > Marmota monax. Next base: position 3,820,052 of record NW_026692356.1, read on the forward strand.
TCTACTAATTATATGAACAGATCTAATAAATAAATCCAACATCTTCAGTAAATGTGACATTAAAGAGGACTAATTTTCATACAGATTTCTCATTTAAAAAGTTGTGAGGGATTATATTTTCCCTCTAAATACATCTTCTCATTTCCAAACTTGAACTTTTATTATTTTGACAGTTTTGTCATTTAAACTATTAAATTTCCAGTTGAAGAGTAAATATTATACATGCGTATGTGTGTTTGCTAAGGAGAAATGAAAGCAAAATGTTCAGTTGGAGGATCCATATGCCTATGTTTGGAAGGAGAGAAAAGTATGGCTTACTTTGAGAGGACAATAGAATAGAATTACCTCAAAAAAAGTCGATCCATTTTGGGTAAAAGGGTACTGTGTTTGTGTATGTTTTTGAAGTGTTTTCATTTTAAGAACTTTTAAGAATTTCCAAATGTCTATAGTAAGTAATAATATACTGTTTAATAATATATAAATCAATTGTCACATACATTAAAAGTATTACAAATTTAATTTTTTTAGGAATTATTTCTTAGTTATCTTAGCATAATCTTAATTTGTGAGTTTAGTATGATAGATTTTGTTTTTATAGACACACATTGGACATACTTATGGGGTACAGTATGGTAATTCAGTACCTGAATACAATGATAAAATGAGCATTATTAGCATTATCATCTCCTCAAATATTAATCATTTCTATGGGTTTGGAAGAAAACGTGGTATGTCTACACAATGCAATATTATTCTGCCATATGAAAGAATGAAAATGTCATTTGCACTACAGTGGCTGGAATTGTGGTTGGTATTTGAAAGACAAATACTGTGTGTTTTATTGATTTATGCAAACTAAACCAGTTGGTCTCAGAGAAGAAGAAAGTAATAGTGGTTGCTAGAGAAAGTGGAGAGGGGGAAGTGGGGAGAAATTAGATAGTGGTTGTTTTTTTGAGTTTTTAACTTTTATGGAACCATGTGGGGTTGAATTGTATTGTTGGGATTCAGGAATTGACAGATGGAGCTCCACTGTGTGCTTCACCCTTTGACAATCCATAAGGATTTTGCCCTAGATTCTGTTTGAGAAGCAATCTCAGCTGATAGGGAGTTGAGGACTGACTGGGGGATGAGGGGAAGTAGTACTTGAAAACCACTGGTTAGGGAAGCAGAAGACCTAGCTCTTCCACTTGATGGCAGTATATCCTCTGGCAAGGCACTTATCCAGGCCTTGGTTTTTTTCATGTATAAAATGGGAACAGTTAAACTCACTCTTCCATCTTTGGAGTTGGAAAGAGTAAACAAAACCTCAAGTATGTAAGAATACCATCCAAACTGAAGTGCTTTATAAAATGCTTACAACAATGTTAAAATTTGAACTTTGCAGATTTAGATAGGTATTAACGAACTATGATGAGAAGTTCAGCATTGCAAGGATTAGTTTCAGAGGAGAAAAAAAAAAAAAAACAGTTCAGGAAACTTGTACCTTGTGGAATTCAAGGAAGAGTTTCCACAACTGATCTTTATATTGTTAGATCACTGGAAGCTGGTAAGGTGGGCTTTCAGCTATTGTTATGTAGGAAATGTTGTCAGCTGACTGTGCTCTCCATTGTAAGCAGACTTCATAAAAGGCTGAAACTGGAGAATAATAAACAATTATACAGGTAACAATTATACATGTAAAGTGTAGTGATTCTTCAAAGTGTTTTAATCTTCTATTAATGTTAACAATTTCAGGAAGGTTCTGATGATGATGATGAAGGAGAAGAAGAGGAGGAAGAAAATACAGATTACCTTACAGATTCCAATAAGGAAAATGAAACTGATGAAGAGAATACTGTACGTATGGCTAAAAGATTTGAGTTTTGAAATTGTGTAACATTTTATTAGTATTTGAATTTTAGCCACTGAAGTTTTCTTTTGAATATTGAAAAATAGCTCTAGAACTTTATTTTCAACTTACATTCATAGCCATTTTCTTAATAAAAAGTTCTTTTAACAATAAGGTTATATATTTTAGTTACTTATTTCTCGAGTTACATTGAGCATGTTATCAATACAAAAAGGCTCTGCCATATAAAACCTTACAGTTAAGGTTTCTGGTCTGATTTTGTTTTTGTTTTGTTTTAATAAGGAGGTAATGATTAAAGGAGGTGGACTTAAGCATGTACCTTGTGTAGAAGATGAGGACTTCATTCAAGCTCTGGATAAAATGATGCTAGAAAATCTCCAGGTATTAAATATCATTCTATTTTGAAGAATCTTCTTAGCATGAATCATTGTACATTACATTCTATTAAATATGAGGGTTTATTATCTGAACATCTGCTTCTATAACAACTTTTCCTGAAGAATACAGCTTGCAGCTGTCAGATACATCTTATATTTAAAATTCTTGGAAGTATAAGGGGAGAATATGTAGTTAATATAATACTTAATTTCAGTATTAAGTATTCAGTATTGGAACAGTAATTTCATTATGCCAATCTCAAGTTATATCTCATCACTTCTAAGTTCCTTATTTTGTTTAGGAACCAAACTTTGCAGAAGATGAACAATTGGAGATATTTAGTTTAAGAAATTCTTATGTTGGAGTTGGGGTTGTGGCTCAGTGGTAGAGTGCTCACCTAGCCTGCATGAGGCACTGGGTTCGATCCTCAGCACCACATAAATGTAAAATAAAGATATTGTGTCCACCTAAAATTTAAGAATAAATATTTTTTAAAAAGAAGTTTTTATGTTGATTATTTGAATAGCTTTTGTGTAAATAGAAAAGTATGAGTTAATATTTAAAGAAAGATTAGGTTTTTTAGTGTATTGATAACATTAATAAACTGGATTTTATAAAACACTTCATCTAGCTGGGAGTTTTTTATTTTTTCCTGATGCTGGGATCAAACCCAGGGGCCTCACACATGCTAGGCAAATGCTCTTAGCTTTATATTATATCCCTAGCCTTCCGTCTAGCAGTTTTTAAAAGGTCATAGTAATTTGTAGTAATTAACATTTTTCTACAAGAAGTAGCTAGGGCAGATCAGAAAGTGACTTTTTAAAAGGCAAAAGATCGTATTGAATCTTAATATGCTGACGGATCAATCCTTTAGAGAAAATATTGGATTTTACTTGATGTTATTAAAGCCAAAGTTATGTTAAAACGCAAATTAGCATTATAGGTACATTAGGCTGATCTGATTCTTCTTCATATATTAAAATATTTCTTTTATCCAGAAAATTCTTAATTTGTGAAATAAATCATATATTTATATCATTTAGAAGCCATGGTCATCAAATAAAACATAATCATTGTAACCCCCTTGAAGAGAAAATTAAATGGTTCACCTATAGGAACTTCCCATGCTACTGCACATGGTACATAATCCCAACGATTCAGGAGGCTGAGGCAGGAGAATCACAAGTTTGAGACCAGCCTTGGGCAACTTAAAGAAATTGTGTCTCATAAAATATAAGCCTGGAGATGTAGCTTAGCGAGAGATCCCTTGGCTGGCATGCTTGAGACCCTGGGTGGAATCCCTAGTACAGGGAAAAAAGAAAGAAATTTCTTATCTGACACGATTCAGTTACCATTTACTCTCAGCTGTTCTTTTGTTCAGCAAGTATCTTTTGAGCATCTACTTAGTGCCTAGCAGTGTAAGATAGGCTAAGTTTAAAGTAGTAAATACAAAATATTGTTCCTGTTCTGAGAGAAAGTAGATATTTAACAACCAAATATAGGTTCAAATTTTGATAATTGGTAAGAGTGGAATGCTTTGGTTGATAGAAAGTAAAGGGCCTCTTTTCATGTAGGATGGTGGGGAAAGCATCTCTGAGGTCATGAATTTTGAATAGGACAGGTTAAATGGAGCCATCCAGGTGAGAAATTAGGGGAGCATGGAAACAATATGGTAAAGGTCCTGAGGCACAAAAGGTCTTGTATTTGAAAACTGAAAGAAGACTAGTATGAAGAGAAAATAATTATAGGAAGATGGTATGACATGAGAATGGGGAATTGTGATGGGACCCCTTGAGAGCTCACAGTCCTTTGTCGTTCCGACGAGGGGCAAGACTGAAGAGCAGGGGCCTGAGTAGAAGCCTGTTATGGTAAGCCAGGTGATAAGAAATAGTCCTCTGTCTAATGTAGTGGCAGGACACAGACAAGTGGATTTGAAAGCCCTTGAGGAGGTAGAATGGACTGGATTTATTTGGTGCTTGACTGGATATGGGTATGTAGGAAATAAGAAGTCAAAGATGAAGTTCAGTTTTCTAACTTGGACCACTGGCCCTTCTCCAAGACAGAAAACAAGAAGAGTAAGCAGGAGTTCCACTTTGGTTATGTTAAGTTTTGAGAGTTCTTTAAGTTGTCTAGGTTGAAATGTCTAGAGATCAGAAGAGATGAATGAAATGAAAACACAAATGGGTTAGGTAGAGCATATTTAAAGTCATGGAAATAAATTAATCACCCAGTATAAAGTGTGAAGAGACAAGAGAAGCAAATTCAGATTGAGCCCTGAGATACCCCAGTGTTTGGAAATAAGGTGGAAAAACTGCTAAAGTCAAAAGAATAGAACCTTTGATATAATCCAGTAATTGTTACTTATTGTAGTGTAGTTCTTAAGAAGCAAGCTGAAAGGATGGAAAGATGTAATTGGAGGAGGGAAGTTTGAATTTATACTTTTGTAGGAGATAGGCTTAGTGTGCTAGAGAAAAACTTAATCCTGCATTAGCCTTAATTTTCAAATACTGGATGTGGACAACTGTACTGTCTGTTTTGATGCAGTTGTCATAGAAAGATGCAGTATCTAAAGCTACTTTGATTCTCCATAAGTCAGGTTCTTAAATTTAGTGCAATCCTAATTATATCTCAGCAGGAGGATTGGTTTTGCAGGGGGAAGGAAGAGGCAAGATGAATTTAGAATGAACTTAAAATTACTCCTTAAAATATCTATAAGAAAAAGCAAAATAGCTAAGAAATTCCTGAAAGATAAGGGGCAAAATACTTTATAAAATATTGAAATGTTTTAAACTTACAATAATAGTTTGGCACAGTGAAATAAAGGTGACTGCAAACTAGATCCGAATCATGGCAATTTGGCAATATGATAAAGACATCATTTCAAATCCAGGGGAAAGGCTCAGTAAACAGATAATGCTGGATTTAGTACATGGTCAGTAAACACAAATAAATGTGGATTTTACTTTTACTTTCACAACCAGAATGAATAACTGTGAGATAATTTACTACTTATAAATATAGACTGTTTCAAGAACTTCTACATCTATTCTTCACACAGTGCTGTCAAATACTGCTAGTATTACTATTTTTTTTTAGTTAAAACAACATTGACTTGAAAAGGCCAGAAACTTGTTTAAGGTCACATGGCTAGTGAGTCATGGAATCCATTTTGGGTTTTGTGTTGGTTGGTTGGTTGGTTTGTTCCTTATTGTGATGCTGTGGAATCAAACTCAGGGCCTTGCACATGCTTGGCAAGCACTGTACCACTGAGCTACACCCCGAGCCCCTGGAATCTTTTGAACCATTCTGTTCTATTACTTTAAAGCACAGAATGCCATAAAAATTCAAAGAAATGACAAGAATTAAAAATAACTCCTGTGCAGCAGTGGGATAATAATAACATAATAGCAAGAGATCCTTCAAACCAATAAGAAAAGATGAGTGATCCATTTTTAAATACATGAAAGATGATATGCAAATTAAGATTAACTTTTTCACTTGTCAGACCATCAGATATAAAGATTTATTCAGTGTGGTAGGTCTTTTTTTTTTTTTTTTTTTGGTACTGAGGTTTGAACCTAGAGGCACTTAAACACTGAGCCATATCTTTTATTTAAAGACAGGGTCTCACTGAGTTGCTTAGGACCTTGCTAAGTTGCTGGGGGCTGGCTTTGAACTTTGCCTCAGACTCTGGAGCGCTGGAATTACAGGCGTGTGCCACCATGTCTAGCTCAGTGCGGTTTTAAAGTTTGCTAAATGTGCATCAGTTCAGCATGATCATCACCTATTGGTTGGGGGGGGGGGCGAATCTAGTAAACCTATCAAAAAATTTACTCCCTACTTAGCAGTTTTCTTTAAAAGTTAAATATACAAAGATGTCACATTATTTATAATAGTAAAAAAAAAGTTCTTAATTGTTTATCAGTAGGGATTGAATTAAATAATAGGACATACCATATTTTGCCACATAATTATTACAGATTTTATGACAAATTTTCTTGCAAAAAAGTGGGTTATGACCATTTTGTGAAGCTTAAAAAAAATTGTGCCGATATGACTTAAAAATCATTTATTACTAAACTGTCTTGGGTGCAAGATTAGGTTACATGCAATACTTATAAATATGTTAATTTAGTGGTGATAATTATACAGTAAATAGAGTATGCATATAATTAGCTCTGTATATATTAAAAGATGCTCAAGATTAGAGTTAAAAAGGAGAAAAATGTATATATTTAGTATAGAATAATATGGCTAATAGTGGTTGCTTATGTTTATAATGTATATTAATATATGGAAGAAAAAATCTGAAAGAATATAATTCATTGTTAACACCTGTTGCATCTTGGTGTGGGGCAGAAAGAGGTAAGCTGGAAGAATTAATACAGATACTTAGTAATACATTTTTGTATTTAAATATTTTTCAAATAATGTGTTAATTTTGTAATAAAGAGAAAAATGCTTTACAAATAAATATTTGTCTAATATAACCCTTTGCAATTTTAAGTAATACATCTATAAATCTTATGAACCTGGGACTAACTACTTCAAGTAGATTGTAATACATTGGAGCTTTAAAAACAAACATGATTAGGAACTGGGATTGTGGCTCAGAGGTAGAGCGCTCACCTAGCACGCACGAGGCCCTGGGTTCAATCCTCAGTACCACATAAAAATAAAATAAAAATATGTGTCCACCTATAACTAAAAAAAAAATATTAAAAAATAATTAAACCTTATACCATTTCACTTAATTTGCAAGTCTTTTGAATATGAGGCCTGTATCAAGCACTATTTAAGAAGAGCAGTTTCAAGACCTGTAAAGCCTCTTAGCATTACTTCCCAAGCTTTGGGAATTATTCTCCTTCCTTAGGGCATAGACAATTATTTACAGTTGTGTAAACACCTTGTACTGTTTCACATCCTTACTTTTGCACCTGTTCCTCCCCTGCCTGAATTCCTCCAATATTCCCCAGTTGCTCTTTCCATATGCTCAGAAGACATCATATGAAGTCTTTAACATTCTCAGTTGTCCCATTTGTGCTAAACCTTTCATCAGATCTCTGTACCCACCTGCTCCCCAGCCAGGTGAAGATAACCACTCCATCCTCTACACAAGTGATTTGCACCTCCAACGTATTGTAATTGATTTACTTATATATCTAACGTAAGTTTATGAGCTTTTTTGAGGGATAAGTCTTTAATCTATTTTCAAAATCTAACAGTAAATCCTCAGTGAAGTTTTATTTAATTGGTTGAAAAATTCAGTGTAAATGTTAAGAATAATTGATATTACCACCCAATAATTTAATGTGAATGGCTATAGATTCCATTCATTCTTAAACATTTATCGAGCACTGCTAGGAAATGCTGGGGAACGGGAATAGAGTGTTGAGTCTGCCTAGTCTGGTGAGTGAGTCAGACTGATAAATAGGTTATTATGAGACTATGATAAGAATGAAGCAGATGTTGTGTCACAAGGGTGACTAAAAGGGCATTATTTGGGGCTGGGGATATAGCTCAGTTGGTAGAGTGCTTGCCTCACATGCACAAGGCCCTGGGTTCCATCCACAGCACCACAAAAAAGTGCGGGGTGGGATGGGGTGGGGCAATTATTAGAGGAGCCAGGGATATTCGGTAGGATGTGCAGCACTGAGTGCTTGGGGACACATGGAACAATAAGTAGGAGCCAAACCACATAGTTCCCTGTAAGACATATTATAAAGGTTTTAGGTGGTGGAGGAGAAATATCCCTAGTTCATCTGTATTTTAGAGACTTTAACTCTTATGATTGTTGTTTTAAAAAATACAGCACCAAATGAATTCTTTGCATTTTATATTTACATATATTTATGTATATCTTGGAATATTTATATACTTTTTAATTTCTGTCTTTAAGCAAAGAAGTGGCGAATCTGTTAAAGTACATCAACTTGATGTTGCTATTCCTTTGCATCTCAAAAGCCAGCTGAGGAAAGGACCTCCACTTGGTGGCGGGGAAGGAGAGGCAGAGTCTGCAGATACTATGCCATTTGTCATGTTAACAAGAAAAGGCAATAAACAGCAGGTAAGAAACTGCCCACTGTGCAGTTGTCCCACCCTTATGTTGCCTGCAGAGGCTGAGACTTGCTTTTTTTTTTTTTTTGGAATAATGAATGCATGGCAATTACTATTAGATACTTTTTGGTTACCATTTATGCACAGCTACTAAAATAATAGTATTACATTGGTACACTTGGACCCTGTTTTGTTAACTAAAAAGGGACTTTGGAATATCTTTATTTTGTAGATCGAATTACACAATAGTAAGAATTCTGCTTTCTTTTCCTTCCTTTGGTGAGGTACATGTGAATATTCATTATTGTTTATACCATCCTTATAGAAAATGTAGGCATTAAAAATAAATCAAGAGTATATCTTAAAAAATTGGGGGCCTTTGAAAATAAATTCACTTCAGAAGTCTGAATTCTAAATTATATGGACTATTTTTGGTTTAAAGTGGATAGATTATTTAAAAAAAAACTATCTCATTTAACTTTATACAAAATAAATAATTTGAAGCCCTACTTTTTAAAATGTGAAATTTAAAAATATATTTTTTTGAACTTTGAAAATATTAAAAAACATGAAATAAGAGCTTAGAGTTCTTAGTTTAAATTTTCAACTCTTATAAACTTTATTTGGAATTTTGGAAAATGTTCAATATTAGGAACATTATTTGAAGAAACATCACTGGTATTTTGTGGTCTGAAAAAGAAAGGGTATTTTGTTCTGATTTTTATTTCTTTATTTGACTTTTGGGTGTTGGTCTGTGAGGTGCAACGGTTTTTCTACAAGTGAGAAATGTGTTGCCTTATAGGAATCTTTAATTCTTAAGTTTGAGTGAAAGATCTCTTTGTGCACCGAATTTGTGCTTAGAAATAACTTTCTGTTCTAGTCATTAGGGGAAAAACTACACCGAATTTCAGAGAGGTGAGGAGAAAGAAAAGGCTAATGCCATTTGTAATTGATTTCTTTCTCAATTTAAATATGAATTAGAATAATGAGATGAAATGAAATATTTTGATTGAGAAAGTAAAAGATTAAATAGTACTGTTATGTATGTAATGTTGAGACTATTTTAATCAAATCCAAGTGTATTTATTACAGTTTAATATTTGCAGATAAATCATTGTTTTGCAATTAATATTATAAAGAGTCATGATTTGTTGCATGTTTTGATGGAGTAATAGATACTTATCTATCACTGTAACTTGAGATTATATGTATATATATTGGTTGTGTTGTGTTTTGTTTTTGTGGTTCTGGAAGTGTCACATGCTTGACAGACAAGTACTCTCTTCTTTAAGCAAAGAAGTGGCTTTGCTTCCTCTCTGGCCCTTACATAGTTATAAAATTTTTAAGTTACACTTATGAAGTTGCTTTAAATTACAACCTAAATTACCTTTGCTGCTAACATATTCCAGGAAGTTTAGTTTGAATTACTTCAATCTTTTTGTCATCTAATTTAATATAAAATAGAATCTCTCTTCTAATAGTAGCTTAGCAGCTTTAAAGGCTTTGGCAAAGGGGGGAGACATCAGGAAATTTGTCTTTTCATCGCTGTTTACGACCATTTATTTTCTGTTCTTTTGAAATACATACTACTTGAGAACTTTTCCTTTTGTAAAGCTTGTCTCAGAGGTCACAAAAATGTGTTTTTATTCATCTTTTACTTATAATTGTTTCCCTTTAGAATACCTAAGTGAAGAAATTGTCAGTCTTATAAGCGAATAGAAAGCCTCTATTTCAGCTGTGTGTGGTGGCTCGCCCCTGTAATTCCAGCGGCTTGGGAGGATGGGGCAGGAGGATCGAGAGTTCAGAACTAGCCTCAGCAAAAGCAAAGCACTAAGCAACACAGTGAGAACCCCGTCTCTAAATAAAATATAAAATAGAGCTGGGGATGTGGCTCAGTAGTTAAGTGCCCCTGAGTTCAATCCCTGTTTAAAAAAAAAAAAATATATATATATATATATATATATATATAAATAAAAAAGGGTTGGGGATATGGCTCAGTGGGTAAGTGCCCCTGGGTTCAATCCCCAGTACCAAAAACAAAACAACAACAAAAACAACTTATATTTTTCATGTTTTTAAATGAAATTCATTATGAAGTATTTTCATAATATTTTATACAGTTTCTTTAGTATAATTAATACCATCATCATTAGGCTTATCGTAACTGAATTATGAGGAAAATCTCAAATTTTATCACGATTACCTAATAAAGGGGAAAAATGATCAGTCTGTTTTATTTCAGAATATTTTGATCTAGTGACAAATAAAAGTATCTAGAATAGCCTCAATTTTTTGATGATCAAGGAATTATCTACCTATAGTTCTTATTGGTGAGATTTGCTTGAATGTTTTGTGAAAGAATAATATGACTATATTTGCATAAATTTATAAGTGTTTGAGACAGGTCACTAACAGCTACTGAGAGGAAAATCAATAGCTGATTAACCAAGGATTAGAATGTTGGAGTATGTAAATTACACTGAGACTTTCACCTCTTTCTTTACCCTTGCCATCTGAAGTAATGCATCTTATGTGATAGTTGGAATGAAAAATGACCTAAAATTGCACTGTCATTCTCAATGCCTACTAGATATTTCATATTTGACTGAGAAACTAACATTGTCCAGAATTCTAGCCTATTAAAAAAAAAAAGATGGAAAAAACAGTAAGTTAAAATTTACTGAATTCCAACCATTGTACTTTTATATATAACCATATCTTTAAAATTAATGTATTTCTCTGCATGACTCTGCCTTTGTTGCTTTGAGACTGACAGATAATCTCTTTTTTACTGCTGACTACTTTTCACAACTGTCCATTAAGGGAAGATTAGAAAATTGCGTTGCTTCACGTCCTCATTCTGGATGTTATTCTCATTTTTTTAGAGGGAAAGTTGTAATCTTTCTGCCTAGAATTTGAAACTCTCTCCCTGGTGTCATGATAATTTGGCTCAGTTCTGTTTACAATGTCTGTTTAATGGAACTTTTCTTTCCTAATAGTTCATAGCACCTGGGTTTGGACATACAGGTGCAACAGAAGGCTTTACAACATGAGTAGTACTAAAAATAAAAAATTTCACAAATTACTGTGATTGTCTCACAGTAGTAATATTACTGTTTATGAAGAATAAATGAAGTTTTGCTTCATATGTTAGAGACATATATAAAGAGTTTGACAGGAAATTGATTTCAAGCTGAACTTTTTCATCTATTTATTTTTTGTGTATCTTCCTGAATTTTGAAAAATAAATTAAAAGTATATTTTACAGAATGGTAACTATTTTAATTATGTTTTAGTTGTTTTTGTTTTGTGGACATAAACAAAACAAGTTGTGTATTATGTAAATATACTCCTGATGTAGATTACAAACTAAGCATAAGGACAGGTATACCAGAAATAATTAAAAGATTTTAATTTTCTGATTATTGGTTGTAAATCATTCTTCTAAGAAGGTGATGTTTTAAGTTGGTGACTTATTTTGCGAAGAGTCTTTTTTTTTTCCCCAGAGAGTAATGTTATCTCATTTAATTCTCTGAACAACCTTAAAAGGTAAGTAGTATTGGTGTCTTCTTTTTATAGGTGAGAAAAGTGTCTCAGAGAATTATTTTAATTGTTCTTTTTAGATATACATTAATAGAGTGTATTTTCACATGTTAAAGTTCATTCTGTTGTCTTCCCTGTATCTATCCCCGCTCCCTTTCCTTCATTTCACTTTGTCTAATCCACTGAATTTCTATTCTTCCCTCCCTCAACCTGGTTGTGTGTTATTAGCATCCTCATAGAAAACATTTGACCTTTGGTTTTTTGGGATTGGCTTATTTCACTTAACATGATAGTCTCTAGCTCCATCTATTTACAATCAAATGCCATAGTGGCATTCTTTTTATGGCTGAGTAATATTCCAGTGTGCATATATGCCACATTTTCATTATTCATTCATCTGTTGAAGAGCACCTAGATTAGTTCCATAGTTTAGCTATTGTGAATTGAGCTGCTCTAAACTTAAAATGTGGCTGCGTCACTTAATATGCTGATTTTAAGTCCTTTGGGTGTATACCGAGGAGGGGATAACTGGGTCAAATAGTGGTTCCATTCCAAGTTTTCTGAAGAATCTCTGTACTGCTTTTCAGCGTAGTTGTACCAGTTTTTATGCCCATCAGCAATATATCAGTGTACCTTTCCCCCCACATCCTCACCAGCATTTATTGTTTACTTATATTCTTTTTTTTTTTTAACTTATATTCTTGATAATTGCCATTCTGACTGACTGGAGTGAAATGGAATCTCAGTGTAGTTTTAATCTGCATTTCTCTAATTACTAGAGATGTTGAACATTTTTTCATGTATTTGTTGACCATTTTTATTTCTTCTTTGAAGTGTCTGTTCAGTTCCTTTGCCCATTTATTGATTGGGTTATTTGTTTTTATTTTTTTGGTGTCAAATTTTTTTAGTTTTTTATGTATCCTGGAGATTAATACTCTATCTGAGGTGCAGGTGGCAAAGGTTTTCCCCCAGTCTGTAAGCTCTCTCTTCACATTCTTGATTATTGCTGTGAAGAACATTTTTAGTTTGTTGCCATCACATTTATTGATTCTTAATTTTACTTTTGCACTTTAGGAGTCTTATTAGGAGTTGGTTCCTAAGCTGACACAATGGAGAGTTGGACCTTCTTCTTCTATTAGGTGCAGGGTCTCTATTCTAGTGCCTAAGTCTTTGATCTACTTTGAGTTGAGTTTTGTGTAGGGTGATAGATAGGGGTTAAATTTCATTCTGCTTCATATTGATTTCCAGTTTTCCTAGCACCATTTGTTGAAGAGGTTATCTTTCCTCCAATGTATGTATAGTTCTCAGAGAATTCTTTGTGTGTGTGTGTGTGTGTGTGTGTTCTGTGTAGTTGGATACAATAGCTTTATTTATTTATTTTTTACGTGGTGCTGATGATTGAACTCAGCGCCTTGCACGTCCTAGGCGAATGTTCTACCACTGAGCCACAACCCCAGCCCCCTCTCAGAGAATTCTTGGGTGATTGCTAGGTCATACTAATATATGATAGGACTATGAGGCCAATTTGTATGACTTCAAAAATTTGTGTTCTTTATTTCCTTGCAGCAATATACCTGACAAGTATGTATTTCATGAAAGAAGTGATTGTAATGTGGAAATCAAAGAAAACTGGGGTAGGGGCTGGGGTTGTGGCTCAGTGGTAGAGCTCTCACCTAGCATGTGTGAGGCCCTGGGTTCGATCCTTAGCACCACGTAAAAATAAAGGTACTGTGTCCAACTACAAATAAAAAATAAATATTAAAAAAAAAAGACAAAAAGAAAAAGAAAACTGGGGAAAGGGCAGAAGAAAGTTATCATAGAATTAGTAATTATGTAAGAAGGAAAAATTGGCTATCATCAGGCCATATACACTAGAATTTAGGAATAGCCACAGTTGGCAGTTTTTAAAAACATGTGGCTCATGGGGATTAGGAAGTGCTTTTTAAAAAGAATAAAGAGTAAAAAACCAGTGCTGTGGAATGGTATTTTCCCCCTCATATCAAGAAGGAAGATTTCTCTTTGAAAGGGCATAGTAAGATTGGGTAAAATTAAATAATGTCAGAAGGAATAATTTACTTTAAAGAGTCCCAGTCTTCATATAGAAACTAATTATATCTTTGAGGACTGAAAGAACTTATATATGTAATTGTAGAGCAGTTGTCATTAAGATTTTTGGCCTTTTTCAAAAACAAGCAAAAACTGCTTTCTGAAATCTAGTCCAACAAACTTGATGTATGATTCTAGGATGAGGTTTTAAACAGATGGTTTTAGTCACTAGGAAATTAAAAAATGCCAATTGATATACCAGTATATGCTTACTAGCATAACTAAAGTTAGGAAGACTGATTGTGCCATGTTTCAGTAGGGATGTGAAGGAACTGAACTCAGTTGGACAGTTACACATCCATTGTAAATCAATGGATGTGTAACTGATGTGATTCTGCAATTTGTATACGGGGTAAAAATGGGAGTTCATAACCCACTTGAATCAAAGTGTGAAATATGATATATCAAGAACTATGTAATGTTTTGAACAACCAACAATAAAAAAAAAAAAAAAAACTAAAACACTGAAACAGATATTTCCAGCTATTCCATTCCTAGCATGTTAACCCCAAACTAGAAACAACCCAAATGTTACGAACAGGTGAATCAATAGTAGGTCTGTTTGTATAATGTAGTGCTAAAGAGTGTGTGTTGGATAATTCCACTTATCTAAAATTTTAGAAAAAGCAGAGGAATCAATAGTAAAAGAAAGCAGGTCAGCAGCTGCTAGCTGGTGGGGTAGAGAAAGAGATGGGTTACAAAAGTTAGAGGTGATTGATATCCTCATTGTCTCAAGTGAGGAGAGATTTTCTTCAGCGTCTACCTACAGAGAAATTCATCAAATTACATCAGACATACTTCACAAAGGTATTTTGGATTTGGTTTTGAGTTTTTGCCATGCTGGGGATCTTCCCCACAGCCTCACACATACCAGACATGTGCTGTACTACTGAAACACACTTCTGAAACACACTTTTTTTGTTTGTTGGCTTTTTCCTTTTTAATGGCTTTGAGCTCTTTAAAAAGAAAGTGATTATTTTCCTTAGAGAAAATTCTCTAAAGCTAAGCACATTGGGGAGAACCAGTGAGGTTTAGTGGGCGCCTTAATATTTTTATTTTGATAGGTGAGATTTTTGTCTGCTGATATAAATATAAAATGCAGGTAGTTGGGTTTGTAGATATATATATATATATATATATATATATATATATATATATATATATTACCTTAGTGGATGTATCTGGCTTAGTATGTTTGTATTCTGGGTATTACATTCTAAGGGGAGGGGAACATTGACTAACTGAAGGGCATCGTAAAATATGCCAAGAGGGAACATATGAAGTAATACAAAAAAATCAAACTTGCAAGTCAATCTCAAATGAGTCAGAACTTACACAATGTTAATTAAGCTTTACATGATTTTAAAGATGCCAGCATTCAGGAGGCACAGATCAAGCAGAGAGGTCTGGGATCCTGCACACAGCTTCCTGAACCCTGACTTTGCACAGATATGGTCAGGATGAGTTCTCTTCATTAAGACATGCACAACAGAGAATTTCGGTTATGAAACACCTCCATTTTGTGCTTAGATGTTAGCATAGCTTACTTAACATTTTCTAGGGAACCACGACCCATAAATTCATAGATTTTTTTTTTTTTAAATCTAGGTTTGTTTGCCATATGCAGTCCTATGCCAGGAACATCCCACTAAAAAACAAAGGCTTTCCTAGACAAGGGCTCACTCTCTCCCTTTAACAGAACTGTTTAACTTAACAGTTCTCACTTAACTCTTTCTCCTTTCAAACATCACAGCTGTCTTCAGAAATACGAAGTCTAGTAATGTTGAAGATGGACTAGATTTCATGTAGTTCATGAGGTGGGTAGAAATGACAGGAGGTGGATTCCAGTTTCCTGTAGAAGTCTTTCTGACAGCCCTACATGATGGGTTCTACAGGATGAAAAATCATTCCTTGTTGTTAGAGGTATGTTTCCAAATAGGGTACACTAAAGAACTTCTGCTTTTCATGGAGATTAAACTGGTAGACTTTTACTTCTCATCCAAATCTGATGGATTTTGTCTACTAGAATAATACTACTATTTCTTTTTAGATGTTCTTATAAATCTGTTGTTGTACAGTGAAAGAAAAACTTATTTTCTACTTGCTATTTTATTTGAAATCTGTTTTTTCTTCTGGTTTCCTCAGGGTATTTGTGACCTTTGGTTTTTGTTTTTGTTTTTTCTCTCTCAGTTTAAAATACTTAATGTGCCCATGTCATCCCAACTTGCTGCAAATCATTGGAACCAGCAACAGGCAGAACAAGAAGAAAGGATGAGAATGAAAAAGCTCACACTAGATATCAATGAGCGGCAAGAACAAGAAGATTATCAAGGTATGAAATCATTTATAAAAGAAATAGGAAATTTTTATGCTTCTTGAGTGCTTGAAATATAGTTTTATCTCATTCTGTCTCCATTTTCCTCTGACTTATTTGTAAAATAATAATATAATTTTCATCTTATTTTTCTAACTCCATAATTCAGATAGATTACCTACTGGTATCTGTGTTTGCAAGTGAGAGGATAATTTTTAGCCAGTGTAGACTCTCTCCAAACACTATCTTATTAGCTGTCATTGTATACTGCCTCTTAGGCTTTTTAATTGTCTCTTAAGGCACTTAATGTAATGACCAAATTTACAATAAGGAAACATTGGATACTGAAAGAATCTCATCTCTTGATGGTTCTTTTAGTACCTTACAATCATGATAGTCTGTATAATGGTTACTTTTCTATAGTCATTTACCTGATAATAAGGACTGATAAACTTGATCTCCCTAACATTTTATTTGCTTCACAGATAGTGTACATTTATAAGAGTTAACAGCATTTTCTTTTTTGATCCTAATCATAGAAATGTTGCAGTCTCTTGCTCAGCGCCCAGCTCCAGCAAACACCAATCGTGAGCGGCGGCCTCGTTACCAGCATCCAAAGGGAGCACCTAATGCAGATCTAATCTTTAAGACTGGTGGGAGGTAAAAACAGCTTCTCCCTTAGCTTGCTCTCTCCCTTCCCTTCCCCTTTCCCCTTCCCCCTTCCCCTTTCCCCTCCCTTTTTGTAATATCCGTATGAATAAATTAAAGAATTCTGGATTATACTTATAGACAAAAGCCTAATTATTAGCAAAATAGATGAAACCTGTTTTGTTGCTGCTAAATGTACAAACTCTTAGCTTAATGGACATTGACAAATGTTAGTTTCTTGCTTTTGCAGTTTTTTTGAAAGTAGCTTTAGCTAGGTATGGTGGCGCACATCTGTAATTCTAGTGGCTCGGCTGAGAGGCTAAGACAGGAGGATTGGGAATTCAAAGCCAGCCCCAGCAATTTAGCAAGGTCCTAAGCAACTCAGCAAGACCCTGTCTCTAAACAAAATACAAAAAAGGGCTAGGGATGTGGCTCAGTAGTTAAGTACCCCTGGGTTCAGACCCTGGCATAAAAAAACAAAAAACAAAACAAAACAAAAAAACCCACCACATCTTAAAAATAGCTTTAGGCCTTGAGTATATAGCTTAGTAGTAAAAGCATTTACCTAGCATGTGTGAGGCCCTAGGTTTAATCCCAGTACCACCATCCCCCCCCCCCAAAAAAAAAGTAGCTTTAAATATATGCTATAGTAGTTTTGATAATATATGTTCCCTCTTATCATCAGAAACTAAAAATATTAGAATATCTTATCTTGATATTTTTATCAACTTCACTTTTCCATATTGCAGTGTAACATCTCTGAATAGCACATTGTCTTTATTTATACCTAATTCCTTTTCTATTCAGATATTAGTATCTTTTTCTAATTTTTAAATGTGGGAATATCAGAATCTTATAGAATTTGTAAGTATGAAGTTTGATGACATAATGGGTATCTGCAGTAGCATATATTCATCTGGTACCTACCAGGTCCAGCCCTTCATTACAAAAAAAATTTAAAAGGAGAAGAAAATCCTCAAGTTTAGAGTCCAGTGAGAAAACAGAGTACTACCTGTACTTGAAAGCTAATTCTGTCCGACTCATTTATTCTGCTTATTTCTATTTATTCTATTTATTCAAATATGTCATTTGTGCTGTTTATTCAAAGCATTTCTCAGGCAGTAGGGAACAAAGATAAATATGAAGAAACAGATGTGTAAACGTAATTAGTATAATAGATGTATATGTGGTATGCCCTACTTAGTTTGCTACCAACATTATTCAGTCATTTCTCCAAATTCTTTAACTTTCTATTTTCCTTTCCTCTTCCTCCAAATTCCCTTTGGAAGAACCAACCACATTTGCTCTTTTCCTTGCCTCCCAATCATTGTGTGACTTACCCTACCTTTTCAGTGAAACAGCCTTCTCTGGGGTCCCTAACCACTCCTTGAGCAATATCTTTGTAGCACTTTGCATTATGGGCCCTTCTGTTTTCCTCCATATACTCTTTCATTTTGCTTTTATGACTTCTAGCTTCTGATTTTCCCCCTTTTCTCTGACCCCTCTGATTCCTACCTGACTTTCAGCTCCTTTATGCACACGCCCTACCTATAGATGTCCAGATTCCTTGGTTTTTTTTCCTATCCTTCTACTGTCTGTAAGGGGTCATCCTTTCTATGACTTCATTAATGTCCAGATCTCCAGCCCAGACCTCACACTTGAGTTTCTGCCTGTCCAGGTGTGCATCTCTGAAACAGAAACCTCAGTGTGTGCCTTGTTCCTGCCCAGTTCTAGCTTAGTAAACAAAAGCACTACTATTGTCCATACTGGGAAAGGGGGTTTCATTTTGTAGTTCTCCTTCCCCCTCAATTCCATCTGGGTAATAACCCTCTGCATTCTAATACTAAAAGGTTCTCAAAGGTACCTATTTTATTCTGCCCCAATACCAAGACTCTAGATCAAACCACTGTCACCTCACATTTGGATTACTGCTGCAATCGCTTCTTGGCCTTTGGGCTAAGATAAGTGTAGATAACTGCAGCTACCTCATCTACTTCTTAGTCTGTTTCAGCCACATCCAGTTCATTCTCAGTGTTCTTTCTAAGATGCAAATCTGCCATCTGACTATATGAGCCCTTCTGCTTAAAATTCATCAATGGCTCCTTATGGCTCGTAGAATAAACTTCAAACTCTTCAGCTTGGTTAGCAAGGTATGACATGCATGCATATACTTAAATTATTTGCTTCATCTCTCGCAGTTCCTTTCCCTACTCCTAACCAGCTGGTCTTTTAACTACCTATTGTTCTTACTGTTCTATTTTTGCCTTTCTCTGGAGCAGTCTCCTGCTTTTCTTCCTGGATAACTCCTGCTTCTCCTTAAGACCCACCTTGGTATTCTCAAGACTGACATAGATCAGTGAGGATATGTTGTCTTAATTCACTATATTTCCACAGACTGTGTCCTATTTATTTACCTGCTAGTTTGTCTCCATTCTCCATGAGATTAAAGATTCAGGGTGGGGGGCATGGACTGCAATCTACATTTAGTCATTTAATAAACTTTCTTCTTTCAGTTCTGCTCCCAAGTTCTTGTTTTCCATTTTTTCTGAGTTCCAACCCTTGAGCTAACCTCTCAACCTGTTTTAAATTTTGTCTTAAAATTGTAACTTAAAAAAACAAATCCTAACCTGTCCATCATCCTTTTGAATGGCACTCTGTAAAGGATAATGAGTGCTATTTTCATAGGCTGTGTTTCTAAAACATAGATATGGTTAAAGCATTGTAAAATGGTCAAATGCATAAACATGAGTTTTTGAGCGTTTTAGAGTACCACATGTTCTTTGCCATTTTTAAACTTATTTTAAGTGAAGAAATATAGTCATTTTAAGAACAAACTGATGGGGTGGAATGGTGATTGCGTCTTTATTTTCTTCTGCTTACTTTGGGCCAGACTTAGCTTTAGTGGAAGGTGTGTATGGAGCACTGGCATCATCAGTAGCTTAAGTAGAGTATGCTGGAGGGGGGTACCTATGTGAAGGGGGACAGGGTGACCTTGAGTCTGTGAGTAAATGTGAGGAACTGGTTTCAAGTTGATTATTAATGTGGCTGGTGATTTTTTTTTTTAAAAATCAATTAATGTTGGTAATGTTACGTGTTAGTAAAAGGAAAATTAATTTGAAAACTAGTTTTTCAAGTAGTTGAAATTTTTTTACCTATGGATTTTGATAGGCTCCTAATATTATATAATGATTTTTATGTTTTCTAACCAGAGGATCTTATCAGAGGAATGTAAATTAAAACTTCAGCCTTTTAACAAATTACAGGTATTTATTTTTAGTGAATAAGATGGGGGTTGTGTTGTAAGTGAAATTGTTCATCAGTTTTTCTGTAGTGCAGAACAAGATTCTTTTCTTCTCTACTCAGTAGAGTTGACAATCTGAAACTTTGCATCTTTGGCAAGAATTACTGCTTATATGGTTTAGATGCTACAAGGTCATATGGATTATTCTGTCACTTCTCAAACTTTTAAAATACATATAAATCATCTAGACTAAAAAGGAAGGTTCTGGTTCATTTCTGTTCAGCTCCCAGATGATATCAGAGCTGCTGGTGTGCAGACCACAATTAGAATAGAAAGGATTTATACACAGTTTTGGTGGATTTTTTTTTTTTTTGTGTGTGTGTGTTTGTGTGTGTTTGTTATTTTTGTTATGTTTTATTTTCATTTTGAGATGGGGTCTTGGTATATTGCTCAGGTTGGTCTCTTAAGCTTGAGATGTTCCTACCTCCAATTTACCAAGTGCCTGACACTGTAAGCACATGCTACTGCATCTAGCTTGCTATTTTTAAAAAGATATGATGCCCTCATTGTATGTTAAATAAGTGATAGTTTTGCTATAGAATACCTCCTAGAATAACATATAATACAAAGTATATATTGTAAGTGCTTTTTAAGCTCTTAGTATTTTAATCATTCAGAGTGATTATTTTCCTACAAAGCCAGTCAGGTGACAGACACCCTACACTATAACTAGTGATAGAAGCATATCTTACTTAGCAAAGATTTTCAACATTTTTTCCTTTCATTCACTGTTTATTTAAAGTATTTTGTGTTAGACAGCTGCTTTGTCTTGACTTCAGGAGAAACTCTTCCATCTTTTTGTTCTTTCATTGGGGACATGATTATATCATTGATAATTTTTCATATTTATTTCACTTCTGGAAGAGTTATGGGGACAGACAACTGAGGATATGCTTTCCTATATTTGTATTTTATTCCTTGAAATTGTCTTGCTCATATAACTTGCTCTGTGTAAAACAAACTTTGAGTCTCTAGGAAAGCGCCATTGACTGAATGACTTCAAACTACAGAAGTTTGTTTTCTTAAAGTTTTGGTGGCAGGAAATATGAGACAAAGGTCTAAGGCTATAAGGAAGGCTGTTCCAAGCCTCCTGTATGGCTCTTGGGGTTTGCTGGCAATCTTTGGTATCCATTGGCTTATAGGTGCATCGCTCTGATCTCTGAGACATTCACATGATCTTCACATGACATTCTTCCTGTGTTTGTGTTTTTTTCTTTTCTTTTTCTTTCTTTTTTTTTTTTTTCAGTACTGGTAATTGAACACAGGGCCTTTCACATACTAGGCAAGTGCTCTTGCAGCTGAGGTACATCCCCAGCCTGTGCATAAGGATATAATCATTGTAGTGGACCAGGGACCCATCCTACTCCACTATTGCCTCATCTTAACTAATTACATCTCCAACAGCTGTTTCCAAATAAAGTCACATTTGAGGTATGGGGGGGTTCAAGTTAAGCAAATGAATTTTGAGGATGTACAATTCAACCATAACACAAACTGAATTCTTGAAACTTTAGCAGTTAGTCACAGAGAAGATACAGGAGCCACCTCTTGCAATTATTGTCAAAATTGTTCCTGTTTTGCTCTTAAAAAAGACTTAACTTAGATGGGGCTGGGGTTTTGGCACAGTTGTAGAGCACTTGCCTAACATGTGAGGTGCTGGTTTGATTTTCAGCACCATATATAAATAAATAAAGGTCCATCATCCACTAAAAATTTTTAAAAATTAAAAAAGGAAACAAAAAGACTTAGAGAAATCACCAGGTGATAGTTGGTAGTATTTGAGAAACACTTTCTTGCCCCAACTTTGCCCTGAAGCAGTAAGGTCTCTAATATCACCCTGTTTGTACCTTTAGGAGACGTTGATCCAGCAGCACGTGTCATTTCATTAGGTCCTGTATCTGATGTTGTGGATAGTGGAGTCCTCCAGCAATTGAATGAGAGCAGTGGACACATCTCAGCATGTCGGTCTAGAGAGTTGCGAATCTAAACCTGGGACAGGCTGGGGCCATGAGGCAGAAACAGCAGCCTCTGCCAACACCGGAACAAGCCCACGCTTCCAGACAAGGCGGAAAAGGCCTTTTGTAATGGAAATCACGTGAGGGTTAATCTTCTCTTGAGAATGGCAGTCAAGAAATGAGATGGTTCACTTGACTACTGAGCAGTTACACCAGGAAGAGCAGCAATGAGATGACTGAGCCGGAGAAGAAATGGTTGCCATGATAATGGTATGGGGGAAATGAACTTGAGTTTTGAACTTGATTTGAGTTACAGTGTCTGAATTGAACATCCCATGTTGGAAGAAGATACATTTGGGGGCTCCAGGACTACAGTAGAAAAGTATAGAGCAAGCAGTAAAATCTTCTAGTAAAAACTTACATGCAGGACAACAAAATGATGAAAGTTATCCAAATACCAGATAATCCACCAGGAAGGCCTTTGTTTAGGAAATTGTTTCAAAAGGAACAAGGGATGAGGGAGAAAAATCTGTTTTATCCATCAGAGCCAGTGATATAAAATTGCCTATTAGAGTGAAAGAAAAATGTGAAGACATTAGTACAAAGAGCATTCATTCAGATGGCTTAGACAAGTCTGATACCAGCCTAAGAACAGGGATATAGTTGAGCCCATTGTAAGTATCATTGAAAACAAAACGTGCCAGTCAGCATGTCAGAAAATGAACGAAGGGCAACAAGAAATAGATCAGAATATTTTGTTGACCTTCATGGGTTTACAGCCTCTGTCTCTAAACAAAATATGGAAACAAGTAGAGCTTTTATTTTGCTTTTGTTTTCGTTTTGTTTTGTTGTTTTGTTTTCCCCCCACTAAATAGAAAAAAGGGTTCTTAGTCTGTTTCTGACAATCTGTTAATTTATTAGGATAGTTGTCTTTCGTTTGCTTTCTAATAAGCATAGTAAATTTAGTTAAAGAGCACATCTGTATGCTACAACTTGATTACATCTTTTTTTCTAGCTATTTTGCATTTTTCTTTTACCACGTTTCAGTTTCTGCATGTAGATTTAAGAAACAAAACTTGTAAAGTTGTAACATTTCACATGGAAATGCTGCCCAATCTTCACCAGCTTCAGAAATCTGACCTTTGCCGATGCTGCAATAAAGTGTTGTAATTTAGATTTGGTGTGGTTTATTTTATTTGGTTTGGGTTTTGGAAGCCTGGACAGTCATGCTCTCTGGGTTTATAAAACATTCTCAAAGATACTTTCTTGAGCATTTCACTGCTAGTATTTCCTTCTCCCTCAGGATTCCCTATGTCCTGACCTTCTCAGGTGCCTCAGTTAGTTTACCTTTGGGTGTATACGTTACATAAAGTCACCCATGGGGGCTGGGGATATAGCTCAGTTGATAGAGTGCCTTCCTAGCATGCACAAGGCCCTGGGTTCAATCCCCAGCACCACCAAAAAAAGTCACCTGTGCAATCTAGTAGAATTAATGTTTTTAAAGTAGGGTTACTACTGATTAATATGGAAAATGCTGGCACTGCATGTTTAGCCTGAGGCAGGCAGCATTGATGGTTTACCAAGCATGGGCAGCAGAGATGGGGAGAGCACCATAAGGCAGGCCAGTCAAGGAACTGCAAGAATCTCTGCTTTCTGTTTCCCAGTGTTAATTCTAAGGCTGACTTATATAGTCCATACCAAATTACTATGATCACTATTGCTAAAATTTATAAAATCTAACCGATAGTCATAATTTGAAAGGATTGATAGTCATAATTTGAAAGGAATTATAATAGGCTTTTAACTTTTTAAAAAACTTAAGGAGGGAAGCTTACCCTCTTATCACCACATTCATCACTGATCTCTATAGTGCTACTTACTATTCTTTTGTTGTGAAAAATGACTTACAAGTTTTTTTATCATCTTTGTATTATTTTCTAGATTTAAATTTTTTGCAGAGAGTCAGCGATCACTCCAAATTCACCCTTTATAATATATAATGATGATCAAGGTAGAAATCATAATGATAATCAGCTATGTGGTGGTAATTCATCTGCATTCACCTTTTATCTAAAGAAAATAACATCACTTCATCTATGATGTCTTGAGAACCATGAAGAATGTATACCAAATAAGATTCTTAGCAATGTTGCAACAATATTCATTAGATCACTATAATAAAGATAGGTTACTGATGTTAAAAGATTATCCATATGTTAAGATAGAGTCTATGACAGCCACCAAGAAGTTTATAGATGTTTTAAAAAATAAAAGGAGAACCTCCTGACTTTGGAAAATGCTGTGACTTTCATAAATTTATCATAACTTTTTCCCCCTATGATCCACCAAAGGTAAGCAGGTGTTCACAAATTTGCCACACTTCCTCCTTCCTTCAATTCTGTAATCTCTCCTTGAGGATTGGGCTGAAGAAGGCCTCAGGGCAGCTTAAGGTTGTAGCTCAAGGTAAGTCTCTGCTTTCATAGGAGAGCCTTTTGGGTGGGCACATTTGTGCTCTGACTTCACTTAGAGCTTCTATAAACTTGACCTATTTAAAACCAAGCAGCCAACCAGAAGGAAGGTTGTAGGAGGTATACAGTGGCAAGAAAACCAAAAAAGGTTGAGAAAACTGGGCAAAGCAAGGCACAAATAACATGAAAGAGGACATAGGCTTCTTGGAGCCAAAACCCAAGTAGCCCAATAGACCAGTTGAGTATTAGTCCTAGAATAAATAGAAGATTAGTACTGGGAGAAAGGTTCATTTTGTAGATGAGGAATCATCCCGAGAGATACAATGACTTAACACCCTTCAGTATAAGATGATTAGGAATAAGGATTCAGAATTTTTATGATAAGCAGAAATAACTCTACTGTAGGAAGGAAATAGTTCAGAGAGGTAGGCCCCAGGTTTCCTAACTGACTACATAGTTAATCTTCATAGTATAATGAAAAACTACAGATAGATATTACTAAGGCAGAACTTGAATATATTTTTGGTCCCCTTCTAAATTGTTTTTTTTTGGGGGGGGGGTCGTTTTTTTTTTTTTTTTTTTTTTTTTTTCTTTTTTTGCAGTACTGGGGTTTGAACATGCTAAACAAGTGCTCCATCACTGAGTACATCCCATGCTCTTTTAATTCTGAGACAAGGACTCATTAAAATTGCCCAGGCTAACCTCAAACTTGTGATCCTCCTGCCTCAGCCTCCCCAGTAGCTAGATTATAGGCATGCACCATCATACCCAGATAAAATGGTTTTAAAGTTTTTTATATATTCAGGGGTAAACTTTGAGCCGTGCAGAGTTTCATTGTGTTATTTATTTGCAAATGAAAGAGACTAAATTTGAATTTTTAAATGCAAAGGATGTTATCAGAATCCTAAAGTATGAAACCAAGCACAGGAATTATCACTGGGCTTTAGTACTAAATGAAGTCAGAAAAAGATTTTTTTTCTCTGCTACTCCACTTTTTCTTCCTCCTGTACTAGTCAGCTCTAGTTACTATAACAAAATACCACCACAGACTGAGTGGTTTAAACAACAGAAATTTGGTTTTTTGAGTTCAAAGGTTGGATATACAAGATTGAGGTGTCAACTGGGTTGGTTTCTCCCAAGGCTGGCCGCCTTAGCTTGCAGAGAGTGGTCTTCTCACTGTTCTGCTATAGCCTTTTCTTTCTGCACAGCATCTCTGGTAACTTTTATTTATTTATTTATTTTAAATTTATTTTTTGGTACCAGGGATTGAACTCAGGGGCACTTGACCACTGAGCCACATTCCCCAACCCTATTTTGTATTTTATTTACAGACAGGGTCTTATTGAGTTGCTTAGTGCTTTGCCATTGCTCAGGCTAGCTTTGAACTCGCGATCCTCCGGCCTCAGCCTCCCAAGCTGCTGAGATTATAGGCATATACCACCACACCCAGTTATTCCACTTCTTACAAGGACACCAATTTTCATCTGAGTTACTTGGTATTAGAACTTCAACATGAATGTAAGAGTCAGGGTGACAGGTGACACAATTTGCTCCATAACATACTATAAACTGGTCATCAACATCTCCTGGGATTTATATCAGGTGCAGAGACTGACTTGGGTTTTGCAACCAAGTCTAAATATCCAAGGATCTGCTAGCCCAGTTTGCCTCAGTGATCTGATGCCAGGAGTCATCCCAACTATTGAAAAGGAGGGATTTTCCTATAGTAGGTTATTTCAAAATTTTAGATGTGAAGTTTCCCATATAAAAGTTTAATTTCTAAAATCTGATTTTTAAAAAACTTGAAGTACTTTATATATACAACTTCTTAACATCCTTTTCCCTTGCATTTCTGGTCCCAGCATTTAGATGAATGCTCAGACCAGTGTTTAGGTTTAGTTTGAATAGAAGTAAAATAGATATGAAATCATTGTAAAAATAAAAATTTAAAAGCATGCTATATAGGAAATCAGTTATGGCATTCTTAATTTAAAACAAATTTTTTTAATCTTTGGAAGTTCAAAGAAATTCAGTTATTTGCTATCTCAGTAGACGTGCTTCTTTCTGGGAGGAGTAACTGAAAATTGTGTAATTATTCAAATGTTTGTTTCCTTGGAAGTTGTCCTAATATAGTTTCTGTGAAAAAGCATCAAATTCCGTTGCATGTATGCAAGTGCTTTTTTTTTTTTTTTTTTTTGGTACCAGAGTTTGAACTCGGTGCTCGACCACTGAGCCACATCCCCAGCCCTATTTTGTATTTATTCAGAGACAGGGTCTCACTGAGTGGCTTAGCACCTTGTCATTGCTGAGGCTGCATGCCTTGTGATCCTCCTTATGCAAGTACTTTTACTTTTTGGCTTCCTATATGATACTGAAAAACTTTTTTAGGTTGTTTAGTCAGTTTGATGTCATCTTAAACCTTCAGATGAATACTTGGAGAATGTGGGAAGACAAAGATTCATTGACCCTGTACTCTATACTAGGCACTATTGTAAGTATTGGGAATAGTGAAGTCACAAAAGTTTCTGCTCTCATGCAACTAACATTCTAGCTGGGAATCAAATCAGCGATTTTGTGAAATGAAGTAATATTATCTATAAAGTGCTCATTCCAATGGTTGGCGTGTAGAAAGGACTGTTTTAGTGGTCGATGCTGTTACTAGTATTCCTTTTTATGTGTGGTATTTCCTGGGAAAAATAACTATGCTTTGCTACCTTGGCTCATGCTACCTGCCTTTCAAGTTTTAGTTCAATCACCACCTCTTCTAAGAAAACTGGCCATCCTGCCCTCTTCCTGGTTTTATTGAAGGACCCTCTTGAGTTTCCTCAAAGGTGCCCCTCTGCCTACTGGCTCACCCTGGGGGTAGACATGAATTTAGCTGTTTTTCAGCTGTTGTTTTGCAAGAGATGAGCACAATCCACATATAGGTGTATAAGGTTAGGAATAGGGGCCTCCCTGTTCAGTGCTTAAGAAATGCTTTCCCTTCTGGACAAGAGATTTTTAAGGAATCTGCTATATCCCAAGGAGTGGGCTTGGCCACATTCTAAAGCACTTGCCCCTTCCTTTTTTGGAACAGAATTACTGCATTTGACCCAAAAGCTACCTGACTCAATTTGCTGACGAGTTCTCCCTTGTCTAGTCTGGCTTGCCTGTTGAGCTCAGGGATTTGGAAAGTAGAAGCAGATACATTGGTTTGTCTTCTCCAGTTCACATTGACTCTGGATGGCAGTATGGCAACTTAGAACCTGCTCTGGTCACTGCTATCAGTAAATCGCCTTGTCTGGACCTATGGACAGAGCAGCATTTTAATACTGTAAACTATTGGCTTTATAACCTATGAGATGAACAGGTGGCTCTTGTTGACCTTTGTCATTAGGGATCACTCAGGTCTGGAACATTGTTTACATACATAGAAGACCAGAGGCAAGAAATACATAAAATAACTTTTATATTTAGAGGAATGGTGGAGGGTCCAGGCTGGCCATAGGCCCACACCAGCTCCAGCACCTCCCATCTTCATGACCTTAAGTAGTTATGGACCACTCCTCAGTTTCCTCATCTGTAAAGTGGGGATAACTTAATAGGATTGAAGGAGGAATTAATGGGATAATGGACATGAGAATCTTAGCACAATGACTGTTATATAGTAAGTGCTCCAGAAAGGTTAACTGTGCACAGTATTACTACCTCCATGTCTATGTGCCTCATTAAGTGTTTTGTGCAAATGAGCCCAGAAAGCTGTGTCCTTGAAGGTCTCATAAACCTTTCAAGTGTGCAGAGTCAATATCAAGTTAAGATCTGGCAGCCAAAAATCACACACACAATTACAACAACTATATTACCCATAGAAAAATGCGTCTGAACAGCAGTGGGAATGCTACCCTTCAGGTGAAACTGCTGAGCCAAGTTCTGGTTTCTTGCCAAGTAGAAAAATAATGTCCTCATCTCCCTCAGAGATCCTTGCACACTTAAATTCAGGCATAAAACTTATTTTTAGTCATTAAATTTTCTTTTCCTGTGTGTCTCTTCTCTCCCAGTAACACAGGGCTGGTGGCTTATTTGAATACGAAGAAAAAAAAGTGGCATTCCCAGTTTTTTATCATGGTAGCTTCTGAATACTCCAGGCTACCCTGCCAAGAACAGGCTGTTGGGTCAAATCATCTCAGGGATTCTTCACACTACGAGTGGGGGTCAGGATCAATAAAAATCCAAGATGCCCTTTGGAAGAGATATGGGGGTCCTTGAAACCCCAGAGGCTAACAAATTTTTCTTTTAGCCTACAGAGTGGACCAGGAAAATACTTTAGAGTTATCTTGAGACTCAGTATTTTTGCCAAGCTTCCTTGAGAAGGAATTGGCAAAGAATGAGAAGAGAACAAAACAGGAAGCAGTTTTGAAATAAGCAGAATTGTTCCTTAATCAGTTTCGACCACCCACTTGTGCACCTAGCCTAAGGGTATGCAGAAATTCTTAATAACCCATGTTAACTCCAATTTCTATGTTACCAGGGCATGTGTATTAAAAATCAAGACCTAGAGGAATTGTGAAGAATGGTTCACATCCTTAGTAACTTGTAATCTGGTTCAAAGCCACTTCTGGAATGTACACATTCAACCTTCAACACAGGACCAACCACCTAACTACCCTCTTTCCCAGGGATGCTGGGTCTGAAGTTAGGTAAAGCTGCATTTAAATTTTGGTTCTACCACTTCCTGGGTAAGGTTTTTAACCTAAGACTTTTAACTTATTTGTACCATGAGAATAAATTCCTAATGTTACTGGAGTTTGTGAGAATTGGATACAAAGCATTCATTCCACCTGGGTGAGGTGCTGCATGCCTGCAATCCCAGCAGCTCTGGAGGCTGAGGCAGGAGGATCGCGAGTTCAAAGCCAGCCTCAGCAAAAAGCAGGGTGCGAAGCAACTCAGACCCTATCTCTAAATATTATACAAAATAGGGCTGGGGATGGGGATGTGACTCAGTGATCAAGTGCCCCTGAGTTCAATTTCCAGTACCAAAAAAAAAAAAAGCATTCACTCAATACTTAACTACACACTAAGCTAAAGTTACAGTGAGATGCAAGACAAAAAGACCAGCTTCTGTGAGTTTTATGTTCTAGAAGGAAGCAACATATGAGCAGTGAGGAAGAAGACTCTCAAGCAGAGGTAAGTGATGGTTGCTGGATCCTCTCCTGTACTGCCCAGCCCACTTTTGCTGAGGACTTGTTCCTGGAGCTGCTAGAAATGTGTTTGGCCTGTGGCCTTTGGCTGCCAGCCCCCGGGGGTGGTCTCAGCTGCCAACTCAGCCAGAGATTGCCTGGAAAGGTTTCATACAAACAGTGATCAATGCACACAAGTGACCTAGCTGTCCTTGGCCCAAGTCAGGGTGCTTCTGAAGGGCTATTTTAACCACGGAGCTCCTGGGTTCTGTCATTGGGCCTACAAAGACAGCTCAGTGATTGTCTAATTGGGTCTGTATAGGAGCCTCCACTTGAAGAGAGAGCAAAGCCCAGACCTGAACAGCAAGGAGTCAGCCCTTGGATGAGGATGCACACTCCAGGTAAAAAGATCAGATAGAAATGAACAAGCCATCTGAAAAGCCATGCAGAGGGGTGGAAGAGTGGGAGAAGAGGTCCGAGAGGCAAGGCCTATGTTGGATAGGGCTTTGTAAGCCAGAGAGAGAAATTTGGATTTTCTTTGAAAAATGGTGGGATTTATTTGACCTAATTTTTAAAAATTATTACATTATAGTTATACATAATATTGGAGTTCATACTGACAACATAGTCATACAAACATGGAGTAATATTTGTTCCAATTCAGTCTCCAGTACTTCCCCTTTCCCTCCCGCTATTCCCTTTCCTCTACTGGTCTTCCTTCTATTTATTTACATTTTTTTTTAAATTAGTCATGTCATTTATATATATATATATATATATATATATATATATATATATATATGACTAATTTATATAATTAGTCATATATATATAAAGGTGAAATTCACTGCAGTATTTTCATGTATGTACATAGGATAGTTTGGTCCACTTCCTTCCACCATTCTTCTCTTTTTGTATCCCTCCTCCCTCTGCTTCAATCACTATCTTCTACTCCACTCATGCCACCCCCTCCACCCACCCATCCCCTTTTTTTCCCCATATTTGCTCTAGCTTCTGGATATGAGAGAAAACATTCAACTCATGACTTTCTGAGTCTGGTTTGTTTCACTTAGCACGATGTTCTCCAGTTCCATCCATTTACCAGCAGATGCCATAATTTCATTTTTCATTATGGCTAAGTAAAACTCCGTTCTATTGTGTTTATATGCCACGTTTTCTTTATCCATTCATCTGTTGACATGCATCCGGGCTGTTCGGTAACTTGGCTGTTGTGAATTGCACTGCTATAAATACTGATGTGGCTGTATCATTATAGCATCTGATTTTAGATCTGACTTGATTATAAGGGATTTCTTTGGCTTGCCAGTGGAGAGGAGGCTGTAAAGTAAGAATGAAATTGGAGAGACCAGTGAAGAGCCTATAGTAAGATTTTGGACAAGGGACCATGGCAAATGACAGTGGACAGAAGACAAATTGAAGATATAATCTCCAAGTAGATGTAATAGACCTTGAAGATAGATGTAGGAAGATGAAGGGAAGGGTTTCTGGCATGTGATAGCATATATGGAAAGTTCCCAATGGTATCATTCATTGAGAAGAAGTGCTTGCTGAAGTGTCTCACTTCTATTCCTGTAGTTTGCATAACCTGGCATCATGCCTAATGTTTTTACAGGCTGCCAGTGAAAATGATCATTGCCAGATAGACCTGATTTCTAGAGACTTCTGAGTCTGCAGGTGGGCACACAAAGATCTTGCCAGGGAGTTAAAGAGATTACGTGCCCTGAGAAAGGAAAAGGAGGTGTGTGTTGCAGTTGGGGGGTTGAGAGAGACATGACAAATTACTATAAAACCATGCCACTTTAGTGGCCCAGGCCTTGCCCAACTTTTTGGGACTCTTGATCCTGGGGCTTGAGGAATGAAGAGAATGTCTCCTACAGGGACAGAAACTGCATGAGAAAGGGGTTGACTGTAAGCTGATACTTCTCTATTCTGGCTGACCTGGGTTTTCCTTTCCTTTCAATTTGACTTCTGTTTGTTTGCTGGTTGGTGCTTTGCATTGTTCCTGCAGGAGGCTTAGGAGACACAACCCAAGAGGCCCAGGCTGACTATGACTGTGCATGTTGCACACCTGGATCAGGCAGGACTCCAACCACAGCCCACTGCTGTCCCCCCAGACATCTGAACCTCACTCGCCAACTGTCTGGCTGCCTGAAGGCGCAGGGAAGCAAATTCTTTTTCATGAATTATGCTATTGGTATCATGTCTAAGAAACTCTTTGCCTAGCCCTAGGTCCCAAAGATTTTTTGCTATTTTCTCCTAAAATTTTATTGTTTGATATTCTATGTTAAAGTCCATGATCCATTTTAAGTTAATTTTCGTATCAGGTGTGTGGTTTAGATATAGGATTGTTTGGTGCCTGTGAATATCCAATTGTGCAGCCCATTTGTTGAGAGCTTGCCTTCCTCCCTTGAACTGCTTTCATACCTTTGTCAAAAGTCAGTTGAGGGGGCTGGGGTTGTGGCTCAGTGGTAGAACGCGTGCCTAGGATGTGTGAGGCATGGGTTCAATTCTCAGCACTACATGTAAATAAATGAATAAAATAAGGGTTAATCAATATCTAAAAATATTTTTTAAAAAATTTGTTGAACATACTTTTGTTGTATCCATGTCTCTTCCATTGATCTCTGTGTCAAGATTGTGTTAGCTAACCTCGTTCTTTTGGTTTTCCATGTAAATTTTAAGCTGTCCATGTCTGTAAGATATCTTGCTGGAATTGTAATAGGAATGGCATTATTATGATGATCATTATTATTATTTTGAGGTACTGGGGATCAGACCCAGGAACTTTCACATGCTAAGCAAGTGTTCTACTACCGACCCCCAGCCCTGTATTATTATTTTTGATGCTGTTATGAATGGAATTATTTTCTTTTCCCCCCTTTGAATTTTTTTTTGTTAAAATACATATTTTTAGTTTTTTCCCATTTTTTATTGGTATAATTATACATACTGGTGGAATTTGTTGTTACACATTTGTTCAAGCCACATGTAACAATATAATTTTGTCAATATCACTCCCCAGTATTTCTCCTTTCTCTCCCTTTCTCCCTCGCCCAATCCCTTTCCTCTATTCTACTAGTCTTTGATGTTCATGAGACTCCCCTCCACACACACACACACACACACACACTCACACTCACTCACTCTCTCTCTCTCTCCCTCTCCTTTCCTTTTTCCTCTCTAGCTTTCACATATAAAAGAAAACAGGACTCTTGACTTTCTGAGTTTGGCTTATTTTGCTTAACATAAGTTCTGAAGTTCCATCCATTTTCCTGAAAATGACATAGTTTCATTCTTTATGGCTGACTGAAACTCCATTGTATATATGTATGTATATCATTTACATATATCACACTTTTTTATTCATTCATCCATTGATGGACACCTAGGGCTGGTTCTAAAGTTTGGGATTGTGAATTGTGCTGCTATAAACATGGGTGTGTGTATTGCTATAGTATGATGACTTTAATTCTTTAGAATAAATGCAAAGGTGTGGTATAAATGAGTCATATAATAATTCCATTCCTAGTCTTTTGAGAAATTCTCATACTGATTTCTATAGTGGTGTACTAATTTACAATCCCATAAACAATGTAAAAGTATTCCTTTTTCTCCATATCCTCTCCAGCATTTAATATTATTTATATTTTTTATGGCTACCATGAATGGAATTACTTTCCTAATCTCATTTCCAGATTGTTCAGTGGTAATTTATAGAAGTACATTTTTACATTGATCTTGTATCTTGTCACATTGTTGGACTCTTTGATTATTTCTAGTAGTTTTTTATGAATTTCTTAGAATTTTCTTCATACAGGATTGAGTTGTCTACAAATACAGACAGATTTACTTCTTTCTAATCTGGTTGCCTTCTATTTCTTTTTCTTACTCAATTGCACTGGCTAGAATCTCTAGTACAATAATTAATAGAAGTGGTATGTGCAGCTATCTTTTCTTGTTCCTGGTCTTGGGAGAAAAGCATTCCATTTTTATCCTGCAATATAAACAAATTAAGGCTGGAAATGTGGCTCAGTGATAGAGTGCTTACCTAGCATGCATGAGGTCCTGGGTCCAATCCACAAGTCTCACAAAATTTAAAAATAAAAATATGCAAAACCATATGTCCACCAACGACTGGGATCCTGAGAAAGGGGAGGTTGCTGAAGGCAATTTAGGAAGTCTTCCTTAAGAAGAGGTGAGAGGAGGACAGGCCCAGCAAGGGTAGGAAGTTGACGAGTTTGTCCTTATAATACTGGAACTGACTGCCAAAGAGGATGGACTCAGGGATACTGATTCTAGTGCAGCTTTGTGCATCCTCTGATGGGATAGATCTACTCTCCTTCCCCACTGTAACTATAAGAAGGATGTCCATACAGGCTCCTGTGCCCATCACAGGTTGCATTTCATTCCCTATCACTCTGACTGGGGACAAGCAGGCAGGCAAACTGGGATGCTCTCCACCCCTCATAGGAAGAAAGCCAGGACCAAGTCAGTGAAACTCTTGCCCCAGGGTGCCTGATGCAGCTGCTACCAAAGGAGATCCTGAAAACCTTCTTCCTGTGTTAAAAATTAAGCCTTTGTTCTTTTGTCTATTAACCCATTTCTTTGATGAATGCATTTGGACAGCATGGGCATGTGTGAGGCATCTGGCAAGGTACAGCATAGCAAGAGATGAATTAACAGGGACTTTATTCACCAGGCGTTTGTCACTTATAGCAGAGGGATGACTCTCAAATACACTTCAGGGAACAACATGAGCTCTGGGACAAAAAAAGAGGCCGAGATAGGCTGGGGTAGGGTTTGAAATTCTGCGTTTCTGGCAAGCTCCCTAGTGAGGCTGGTACTGCAGGTCTGAGGGTCACACTATGTGTAGCCAGGCCACAGAACACATCTGATATGATTTGGCTGGAGAATAGTAGGAGAAAAGATC
This sequence comes from Marmota monax, assembly GCF_021218885.2. Lineage (NCBI taxonomy): Eukaryota > Metazoa > Chordata > Mammalia > Rodentia > Sciuridae > Marmota > Marmota monax. Next base: position 3,854,778 of record NW_026692356.1, read on the forward strand.
TGGAAAAGTAGGTAGAGGCCAGATTCCAGGCTGAGGAGTTTGAACTGTATTTGGCAGGCAACACACAACCTCTGAAGGTATTTGGGTCATGAAGTGATCCAAGCCTGACAAAGGAAGATTAGTCTGGAAATCATTCAAGAAGAGATTGGAGCAAGGTCAACCAGAAACACAGTGATTTGTCATCTACCCGCCCACCTTTTCCTCCACATTCCTATTCATCCATTTATCCACCCACCCCATCCATTCACCATCCACTAGTGTTTGTTAATGCATATTCCTGAAGAAGGATAACAGAACCTGGGGCTGGGGTTGTGGCTCAGTGGCAGAGCGCTTGTCTAGCATGTTCAAGGCCCTGGGTTTGATCCTTAGCACCACATAAAAATAAATAAAATAAAATAAAGGTATTGTGTCCAACTGCAACTAAAAAAAAAATGAATGTTTAAAAAAAGAGAGAGAGAGAGAGCGCCCAATCTTTTTCCCCAGGGATCCCAGAGCCTGGTGGGATCAATAGCCTCATATTACGGGTGCAGAGTGGTACAGGAACAAAGGCACCTAGCAAGGACACCTGGCACACTTGAGGAGGGCAAGAAGCTTCCTGAAGGAGGAGAACTTCAGAAACTTTTGAAGAGCAATGGGAGTTGTTTGGGTAAGAAGAGTTGGGTTAAATGAAACTACTTGAGCAAAGGCTGGACATGAAAAGTGGCACAGTGTGTACAGGTACAGCTGTCCAGAGCTTGGGGCTAATAGAGTAGAGTAGGCATACTAGTCAGGGTGCCTGCTTGCAACCAACAGAACTGGTTATGGTTATGTCAGTGTATTGGCAGCTCATAGAATTGACCTGAAGTTTGGAGAAACAGCTCAAGCAGGAGCCCAAGGTCCTGGCATGTCCCCATCTCTCTGAGGACTATCACCAAAAGAGAAGGGTATAGTCAGCCAAGATGATCAATGGCCACCATCAGAGGCAATGATAGTAATTGGAATCCAGGATGTTTACACCCCCAGTCCCCATGGGAAGCGCTTCACACAGATCATCACATGGGCTTCTTCCTAAATACAGGGATGAAAAAAGTAATCTTAAAAAAGTTGGAAAGTTGCCCAAGGTCACCCAGCTGCCAAAGCGCTGAAGGCTCTAGAGCTGAGTTCATTGGACTTGAAAACCCAGGAGAGTAAACTGCAAGGGGACAGTGCTCAAGACTACTCAGGGTGAGTTTGGGCAGGTCCAGACTCACAGGAGTCAAGGGTCTGGGGAAGACACAGTAGCAGTGTCATCCCCAGGGGCTCTGATATAGATGTGATGGCCACCCTGCGACAAATATGCTGGGGTGGGAGGGAATGTGCAGCTTCAGGCAAATGAAGGAGCCAGGTGGAGGAAAAGCAGGGAAGCCAGGAGCAGAGGACATTTAACCTGCCCTGGAGATGTGCCCAGGTTCCTAGGAAACAAACGGGAGAGAGGTGAAGGTGCCTGTGCGAGAGGGTTGGAGTGGAGAGCAGCTGTGTGTAGAGGACTGGACTCAGGAATCAATCGTTACTTCATTCCGTGACTGGGGAGAGGTGGACTAAGACTTAGTTAAATGCCTTGCAGGGCAGTGCATTGGGCCAAATGATGCAACAGCAAACCCAGCACAGTGGCACACACCTGTAATCCCAGGAACTTGGGAGGCCAAGGCAGGAGGATCACAAGTTTAAGCCCAGCCTCAGTAATTTAGCGAAGCACTAAGCAACTTAGTGAGACCCTATCTCAAAATAAAAAATAAAAAAGGCTGGAGATGTGGCTCAGTGATAAAATGTCCCTGGGCTCAATCCCCAGTACTATATTAAAAAAAAAAAAAAAATGGAACCAGTAAGGTTTGGAAGAGGACCCAAAGCAGAGACAGGGCAGCAGTACTTGGCATAGATGGCCAGGAAAAGGGGTGTAGGGAGAAGAGCAATGGATTCAGGGACAGAAAGGCCTGTAGGAAGGTACAGTTTGTTGGACATTGGGCCCAACTGCTCACCCAGCAGAAACACTCCACATACACAAGTACTCTCTCTCTCTCCATCTGCTGTGATTGGAATGTGTCCCCCACATGTGTTAGAACCTTAATTCCTTCACAGGAGCATGTTGGGAGATGTTTGGGGTCCTCATGGCCAAGCCCTCATGAAGGGGTTAATGCCTTTCTCACATGAGTGAGTTTTTCCTCTGCATGACTAGGTTAATTAGCTTGAGAGCAGGTTTTCATAAAACAAGGCTGCCACATACTCTGTTTCCCTTATGCTTTCTTCCATGTGTTGAAGCAGCACAAGTCTCCAGCCAGCACCACACTCATAGTCTTCCGGGCCTCCAGCATCAGTATTCTGTAATAACAGAAAAATAAAGCTGGGTATGCTGGCATGTCCCTGTGTTTCAGCTACTCAGGAGGTTGAGGCAGGAAGATCTGTTGAGCTCAGCAGTATAAGACCACCCACTCCGCCCTGGTGACTTCTCTGTGAAGCAAGAGGCTAGGGTGGAGTGTGGAGTCAGTCAGCAATGGCAAACACCCCACAGAAGTACAAACTAGTTCCTGGAGATGATACCTGAAGCCAAGTCCCCATTGAGACTCTCTGGAGAGGCTGGGGTTTGCTGGTTTCCCCATATGGCCACAAGCCATTTTTGTGACTCAAAGGTGGTAGTGGCCAGCAGGCACCTGGCACAGCCTTCCCTCCAACCAGGCTCTGCAGCACAAGATAGCTGGTCTCGAGGAGCAGCTGATTAGTCTACATGGATGTCTCTAACCAAGGTCCAGAGGCTGAGGATTTAAACCACAGATACTTTCTCACACTTATGAAGCCTGTGAATTCAATACTATGGTGCCAGCAGGGTTAGGCTCTGAAAGGCCTCCCTCTTTGGTTTGCAGATCACTGGCCTCTTGCTGTACCTGCACATGGTCTTTCTTCAGGGCTTAGAGTTGGAAGGAGCCTTCTGGGGTCTCTTCCTTTTCTTATAAGGACATGAATTTTATTCAGTTGAGTCCCTAGCCTATGACCTCATTTAACCTTAATTACCTTCTTTATAGTCCCATCTCCAGTATAATCACATTGGAGATTAAGGCTTCCACCTGAATTTGGGGAGGACACAATTTATTCTATAACAAGGCCCAAGAGACCCTCTAGATCATCCCCCTTATTTTACCAATGGGGAAACCAAGAGATTTTTTTTTGAAGGTCACACAATTGGTAAGAGGCCCAGAATTAGAAAAACAATGACTTCTGACTTTTGTGGTGTGAGTAGTAGGTGTGTCCTTCAAGAGCAAGTCTCTGTTTACATAAAAGGCAAGAGTGGAGGGGAGCAGGCCCACCCCGAAACCTGAAGGATTTAGCTGAGACCTTGGGAGACTTCCCATTTGAAAAAGTTGTGTCACTGGAATGTATGGATGATGGCAGTCCGTGGGATTTCTTCCTCTAAAAATGTCAGAGAGCTTGGCAGAGTTTGGGCAGACAGTTTGGCCAAGCTTGGGAATAGACCTCATAACTCTAAACTGCTTAAAGATTCTTCTAAAGTTTCTGCAATAGTGATTAGGAAACCACTGAACTGCAGCCTCCTAAATGCAGAAGTCTTGCCAGGAGGAAATAGGCACAGAAAAAATTTTCTCTGTGCATATCTTTGGCTCAGGAACTTGACCTTAGGGGTGAGGGCAGGGAGCAGGCAAAGGCTGTTTACCCTGATTGGGTAATGCAGATAAGTGGCTCTTTCTGTTTGCATTTGCAAATGGGGTAACTGGGGACAAAGTTTTGGTGGGCAAGGTCAGTCCCAGAGTAGGCTGGATCAAATGAGAGAAGCTGGCCACCCTGGTCAAGGTCCACCACTGGGAGGCAGATCCCAAGGGCTGTGTGTGGGAGTGGAGCCTGAGTCCAGTTAAGGGCCTGTCCCCACTGCAGGGGGCCTTGTCCTCTGCCTCCTGCTCACTTGGACTCACTTCAACATACCTCTGAATGTTCTGTACTGATTCAGGCCAAAAAGACTTTTTTTTATTCTTTTTTTTTTTTTAGAAAATGATTGTTTTATTTTTTGAAAATTATATTTTTATTTAATTTTTTTTTTTTGGTACTGGGGACTGAATTCAGGGGCACTCAACCACTGAACCACATCCCCAGTCCTATTTTGTATTTTATTTAGAGACAGGGTCTCACTGAGTTGCTAAGTGCCTCTCCATTGCTGAGACTGGTTTTGAGCTCATGATTCTCCTATCTCAGCCTCCTGAGCCTCTGGGATTACAGGCATGCACCACCCTGCTCAGCTGAAAATTATGTTTTTTAAAAAATATTTTTATCAAAACAAATGCCAAGAAAAAAATTGTTATTAAAAAAAAAAAAATGAAGGCAGGTGTGGTGGTACACACCTGTAATCCCAGCGGCTTGGGAGGCTGAGACAGGAGGATCCCAAGTTCAAAGCCAGCCTCAGCAAAAGCGAGGTGCTAAGCAACTCAGTGAGACCCTATCTCTAAATAAAATACAAAACTCCACCGCGCGACCAGCACGCTAGCTTCTTCTTTTTTTTTTAATATTTTATTTACATTTTAGTTTTTGGCGGTCACAACATCTTTGTTTGTATGTGGTGCTGAAGATCGAACCTGGGCCGCATCGCTTGAGCCACATCCCTAGCCCCCAGCACGCTAGCTTCATACTAGAGGTTCGTAGCATAGAAGTTAACTAGTGAGATCAAAATAAACACACAAAACTCAATTTACCCTTTTCTTTCACCAGGTCTGAGACGGCCCTCCCTCTGGCTCCTGCCTCAAGCCACCCGGTGGGGCAGCGAGGCTTACTCAGGACTAGCAGGAGAGAGAGAGAGAGAGCACACCAGGGAGTGGCCTTTTATTGGGGAACAAGAAGTTCAGAGGAAAATTCCATCCAATGAAGGTCGAGGGGGACAGCATTCCAAGGTCAGGGTCAGTGATTGGTCTCAGGGTCAAGGGTCAGTCACACCCTCACACTGGATGGGCTCTCGCACCTGGAGAGGGTAGGGATTAGTTCCAACGCAGTTTAGCCAGAATGCCTCACACCCAATCAGGGAGGTGTCCAATCACGTGCGAGAATGGCTTCCCACACAAAACAGGGCTGGGGATATGGCTCAGTGGTTGAGTGCCCCTGAGTTCAATCCTTAGTACCAACCTCCCCCGCCCACCCTCCAAAAAAACAATGAGTTTTGGGGCTGGGGTTGTGGCTCAGAGGTAGCGTGCTCGCCTAATATGCATGAGGCACTGGGTTCGATCCTCAGAACCACATAAAAATAAAATAAAGATATTGTGTCCACCTACAACCAAAAAGTAAATATTAAAAAAAAAAACAACCATGAGTTTTGACCAGGTGCAGGTGTAGTGGAACATACCTATAATTCTAGCTACAATGGGAGGTTAATGCAGAAGGATCATAATTTCAAGACCAGCCTGAGCAATTTAGCAAGACCCTGTCCAGAAAATAATTTAAAAAGAAAAAAAAAATTGGGGCAATCACTTTCATAGCCACAAATACCACATTAGGGAAAATAAAAATGGAGACATGCCTTGTCAGTGTAGTATTGTCCTCTTAAGCATGGTCACTCTGAAATGGTATCAGAACATGGTCTTTAGAGAAGTCACATCAACAAGGTATAACAATGAATCTGTTTGTTCTCAGTATATAGCCCTATTGTGAGCTTTGTTCAATATTTCCTGATAAAACCATTGCCCCCTTCAGAAAACAGGAAAGAAAGGGGAGTCAAGGGGCAGCTGCCTACCCCAAACCTATCCTGTCACAGCTAGAAGAAATAGAGACAAAGAACTTTTTACAAAACACAAGCCAGCTCTCTGGAAACAATGCTTTTTAGGTTGGGAGTCCATACTCCATCCAAATCACACCTGCAAGGAAGCTCCCCCCCCCCACCCCCATGGAGGCCCTGTGGAGGCACAGCACAGAAGAACCAGGACTGGTAGGAGTGCTACTCCCAGGGTCTCCCTGCCCACCTTCCAAGGGTGAGTGACGTGAGAAGAGTCCAAAAGGGAACATGTCATGTCCAGTGACCACAGGATCCAGCTTTATGCTGTCTTTTTTTTTTTTTTGGTGGGTGGGGAGGGGAGGGTGGTAATCAGGAATTGAACCCAAGGCACTTAACAAGAGCCACATCCCCAGCCCTCCCCTCCACCTTTTTTTTTTTTTTTTTTTTTTGACACTAGTTTGCTTAGGACCTCACTAAGTTGCTAAGGCTGGCTTTGAATTTGAAATTCTCCTGCCTCAGCCTCTGGAGCCACTGGCATTACAGGCATATGCCACCCTGCCTGGCTGTAGTCTTGATTTCAAACACTCAGTCCCACTGTTCCAAGGCACAACTCCTGGGTGGAGACTGTTGGTTTAAAAAATGTGGTCAGTGGGTGAATAGGCCCTCATTCCAGGGTGTTGGTTTGCTCAAAAATGAAAACATGTAAGAACTTAAAGTCTTTGTAGAAGGCAGCCTTTCTTCCTCCTGATAGGGCACAGTCTCTTTCTGTTCTTTGTCTGAGTAGGTACTTGAGGACTATGTAAATCTCTGAGAACACCTGGGACTTTACCTCCCTCCTTAGCTGCTTGACTTGGATCTCTGATTTCAACAGTGGAGAGTGTAACTCTTTCTATTAGCTCTTACATGCTCTTATATAGGACAGGAGATTGGAAGATGCCATTGACCTAGCCATTTGACCTTGGTTGTGTCCATGCAGCCTAAATAACACTGTTTGGCCCAGGGAATCTTGTTCAACCTGGCAATATGCTGGGTCTAGATGGGAGGTGGGCACAGCAGAGTCAGATAGATGGCCTGTGCCCTGTCTCTGTGACCTTGGACAAAGGACTACACCTTCTTCCCTTCAGCTAACACATCCTTCAGTGGAGATAATAATGGACCTACTTCACAAATTTTTCTTGAAAATGAATTAACGTAGGGCTGGGGATGTGGCTCAAGCGGTAGCGTGCTCGCCTGGCATGTGTGGGGCGCTGGGTTTGATCCTCAGCACCACATAAAAAATAAAATAAAGATGTGTCCTCCGAAAACTAAAAAATAAATATTAAAAAATTCTCTCTCTTTCTTTAAAAAAGAAAAAAGAAAATCAATTAACGTAACTCACAGAAAAGCCAGAAGCTGAAACTCCAAACCTCAGTTCTTGTGTTCCGACAAAAGAAAAGTTAGAGTCAGATACCAAAAGTCATGCGAGAGAACTTGATTATAAGTGAAAGTCAAGTAAAAGCAAGTGAGGATCAAGCAGGTAGCACTCTTAAGAGAGAGAGTGTCATTCTCTGAGAGAATGACAAAGGAGATGACGCTGTCTCCGCGTTTATTACCAGGACAACTGGGGACTACCTTCTGTACCCTTTGCCAATCAGGTGTTCAACTCCTCCTTCATGTCAGGCGGTGGAGTTTTTGACCCTAGTTGGTCCTCTCTGGAACTGTCATGGTGGCTATCCTATTTAGGTGACTTCATCTATAAGTCAATCAATCCCATGTTAATGTGGGTCCTGGGGTCAATAACTGGTCAGAAGTTACCTTAGTGGGCCTGTGCTACTAGGGAATCTTCCTTCCCAGACAAATGGAGGCACTTCTGGCCTAGCTTCACATCAACGTCAATGGATCCTGTCAAGAATAAATCCCATTAATTCTTATCTTTTGATATATTTTCCCTTTAGGACCTTTGCTTCCTTTTTTTTTTTAAATGAATTAACTACCACCCTTTGTTTTCTTGTCTACTTTGGAAGTAGTTTAAAGAGGACCATAAAGTAATTTAAAGAACACTGTGACCTTGCCATGCATTTCACTGCTCATTCACTGCTACCTAACATAACCAGTATAAACACTCGGCACCTGTTTGTTCCTTGGCTGCCAGTCTTGATTGAGCTCCCTCTAGATGTCAGGGTACCAAGGGTCCCTGTCTAACTGAGTCATGGGGACTTAGCTTTGCAAGGGGAACTTCATTTGCCCCGAATGATAAACATGGTCTGACTAAGCAGACACCTGTTTACTCCTTTAGCAAGCGGAGGCCACAGGGCGTTGATGAGACCCTGCTAGCTCCCAGTGGGCCCCAGACATTCTAAGCTGATGGTTCCTGGGGCATTGGCAACTAACTGGACAGGCTGCTCTCAGACTGCTGTGATCCAGGGCACATTGGATCCCTTTCCCTGAGACACCCAAACTGAGCATATAGACTACAGCCAGAGGTGCCAGTGCAGGCCACAGGAAGTCAGTATAGAAAGAGGAGAGCCTTTGAGCATCCCCTTCTTTGTGCTCTGGGAATTAAGTGTGGGTTGGGGCTTCAAATTCACAAGGACAAGAGCCAAGATGCCATTCTTGGTCTGACCTGTAAGTCACCTTGGGTGGGTCTGGCCATCTCATCCCAGGGCCGCCTCAAGTTCGGAGCCCAGGCAGCCCTAAGCGAGGAGGCTTAATGAAGAGCAGAGATACCTAGAGACCCACAGGTGGGAGATGAAAGAGCTTCCAGAGGAAGCCACTGGAGCTGGTAATTACAGTGGCTTGAACTCCCAGCCTGGTCCCAGCCAGTGGGTCTCTCATCTCCCTGAGGCTTCACTAAAGAATGCAGCCCTTTCCTGGCCTGAGAATGGAATGTTCTGGGGCCAGTGGGTTTTTTGTTTTTTTTTTTTAACAATTGCTACAAATGCTTGCTCAGTGATATCAGAGGATCAGGGCTGGCCTGGGGCCAGACTCTCAGAGGTGAAGGTTGAGTGCCAACCCCAGCCTCCCTGCCACATTCATTCCCCCTGCTCATCTGGTCCTCTCTTTCTCCTCTCCCGTCTTTGCCTTAGGAAAAGGGTGTGTTTAAACTGTAGTGTAAATGGTAGTAGTGCTTCAGTGTTCTGCCATCCCGCTTCCTCTCTATCTTTTTAAAAATCTTGATCTGGGGCTGGGGATGTGGCTCAAGCGGTAGCGGTAGCGCACTCGCCTGGCATGCGTGCGGCCCTGGTTCGATCCTCAGTACCACATACAAACAAAGATGTTGTGTCCGCCAAAAACTAAAAAATAAATAAATAAATATTTTAAAAAAATAAAAATAAAAATCTTGATCTGGCCTTAATCTTGGGCTTCTGAAGCTGGGATCATAAATCCATGAGGTTACATGGTGATGGGCTGGGGGTAAGCAAAACTATAGAGTAATATAGTGTACCTCTCTGGAACATCAATTTTTTAAGATGATGATAAAACCCATTATCTATTAAAACAAGCATAACCATGTCATAAAGAAGAAAGAGAAATTGCATGAATCTTAATAACAAAACAGTCTTCTTCCTATAAATGGCGGTTAAATCTCTTTGCTCAAGGCTGTGGGAACATAGATTCCCACACGATCACTCTAGTCAATGACAGTAGAAGTATCCTTGGATCGCAACCACCACTGAGGTCATTTTATTGTTATTTTATTTATTTATTTTTAATTTTGTTTTTCTTGTCCACACTGGGGATGGAACCCTAGGCCTCTCACCAGCCATGCAAGCACTTTACCACTGAGCTAGCTACACCCCTAGTCTCTACGTAATTTATAATCTTGACTGACAAATGACAGGTTGGTAGTGATTACTGGTATTTAAAGCTTATGCTTTTCTGAATGTTATGTAATATTTTTGAAACTAAGGTTAGAATTTCTGTTAGTGTTAACCCATGTTGCCAAGGGCATGCACAGGTATGTTCTGCGTTTCTGAGCATTGATTTGTTTTAAAGGTGTCACAGTTTTAAACAGTTGCAAACTGGGTTGAACCCCATGTGAAAAACCTGTAAAATCCCAGAGGAAAAAATGTTAAAGCAACATTAGGGGAGAGTGCAGACTACAAGGAAAAATAAACCTTCCAGGGACCACAGAGAGAGGCTATGCAAGAAAAAGAATGCCCGAGAACCCAGAGAGAGCCTCAGCAGACAGGTCAAGCAGAGGAGCTCAGTGCAAACGGGAAGTTATAGTTGTGACCTGGCCCTGTGTTGGCCCTGGCTCTAGTCCTCATTCTACACTTTCCCCTGCTACAAACATATGTCTTGTATGGAATAAAAGAAAGGTCCATCCTGTCAAAGGTCCATTTCAAAGTCAAAGCCCCGGACAGATTTTGACAGAATCCATTCTATTCTCTAGAACTCATATTTGCTCTCACATGGCTATATCACTTCTAATATTTCAAGTATTAGAGTTAGTATATATTGGAAAAATGAGATGAACTTCATTTCTGGTGAGATATGTGAATACATAAATACACAAAATGCATTTGTATTTTGTGCCGGACACTCGTCCATCGCATTCATCATGGGGCCCCATACCTGGAAGTTAGACAAGGACCTAATCAGGTCCATATGGGTGGCTTGTGCATTATCCTTTGGGATTCCTCTTCTTCCTCTTTCCATCTCTGGTGTACCAGTATGCCACACAGCATGTTCTATCCAGTGGAATTTGGACACCTGAGGGTCAGCTCTCTTCAGGGCGACTGAGAAGATGATGTCCTGGTGATGCTAGAAGAGTTTCCTGGGCCACTGGCTACCTTTGATTTTACCATGTACCATGGTCCTTTCCTGGGTCCTTTGGGCCTGTTGTGCTCTGTCAGTCATGGTGTGTGCCAACCTACCAGAACGTAGCATCTTGGGCAAGAAACCTAAAACAAGGCCATTCATACACCCTCCTCTGGGGGAAAGGCCAGTGCAACCCTCTGCTGGGCAGAGGGGCCAACATTCAACTCCCTGCTGGAGATAGTAAAGCCAAGACCCAAGAGAGCAGAGGAGACACATAAGCAAACAATAAAGCAAAATCAAAATAAGGGGGGGGGGAGAAGGAAACTATATTTAGAGTGGGCATCTTCCACGCCATCTATACATGCCAGGCCTTGCCACCCTTCATGTCCACCCTATGTGATATAAACAGTCTCCTGGTTCATATATGTGAGGCTCTGAGAGATTATGGCTAATGTCTATCCAGGGCTTGCTATATACCATTTATTTGTCACTCATCCCATTGTGTAGGTTCAATTATCTCTATTTTATAGATGGGAAACCAAGACACAGGGACACCAGGTAACTCCCTAGTTGTCACAAGATAATAAGCATTAGCAACAGGACTGGAATCTAGAAATTCTGACTCCAGATCCCAAGTATTTAACACTTAGGTCTGTAGCCCCTCCCAGGCCCCAGAACTATTGGCCCTGCATCTCCACCCTCAGGTCTGCTGGGACTGCCGCATGCCCAGTGTCCAGGCTCAGCAGCCCCTCCTTCTGTTCATGGAGATGTTCTCAACTGGTGCTATTAACCAAAAAGACCCCAGGATGCAGCTGCCAGTCACACAGGCAGTCTGGATCCCCAGCCTGGCCTCTGAGGACAATGTCCCTGTTGCTTCTGGGACACTGATCCAGGGTCCACCAGTGGGCAAGGGGATTTTGCCTTTCTTATGTGCCACCAGTGTTGGCTCAGTCATGTCAGAGGATCAGGGCTGGCCTGGGGCCAGACTCTCAGAGGTGAGATGAGCTTGGCATCCTGCCTGCATCCTGGACTGCCCCTGCCTCCACATCAATGGACAATGCCACCTTGAAAAGTCACTATAGGGGGCTGGGGCTGGGGCTCAGTGGTAGAGCACTCGCCTGGCACGCGTGAGGCACTGGGTTCAATCCTCAGCACCATATAAAAATAAAATAATAATAAAATAAAGATATTGTGCCCACCTATAACTAAAAAATAAATGCTAAAAAAAAAAAGTCACCATAGGCCAAGGGACGCTTGGTTTTCCTGGGGACCGCTCCCCTGCCGACTCTCTCAACCCTTTCTAGAAAGTACTGAGGAGGTGAACTCTCAGTGTGCAGAGGGAAGTGCCCAGGAGTTTTACTCATTAATAGCAGAGCAGAGGCAGGGGTTACAGGGTGCTGAACAGAGAGGATGCACACCAGACAATGCACAAGCAAGTGTGGAATGTTAGAAGAGACCCCTGAGAGACAGAGGAGACCAACACTAGTCTAGTCTGGCTCAGGTCCAGTATGCACTTCTTAGCCAAAAAAACTGGCTCCAGCTCAGACCTAAATGTTCTAGGCATGGAAAAAAAAAAAAAAGAGAGAGAACTTCTTGTTAATTCTAAGCAGCTAAAATGTACTACCCCTGTGGCAGAATTTGCTATTTGATGCCCCAATTTGTACTCCCTCTCTTTTCCGTAGTACTAGAATTGCAAAGTTCTTAGTCTCACCTCAGCCAGCTGTGGACACATGACTAATTCTGATTAATGGGATGTGAATGAAAACCAGGTATGTGTGTCTTTGAAAGGAAGTAGTATGTCCTTGCCTTTTTCTATGCTCCCTTCCTCTTGGTTGGAATGGAAATATGACAGGAATCAGAGCAACCTTGTGGGGCCACAAGATAGAAGCCTCTGCTCACCTGTTTGAACTTTTATATGACAGGGATTCAGATTTCTCTCTTTTTAAAGCCAATGTGATTTTTATCTCTGTCACTGTAAGCAAGCTGATAACCCAGTACTGCATCCCAAAGCTTAGACTCCCCAAATACCCTCCCTTTGGGTAGGGTTGGAATTCAGTGTGTGTGTGAAACACAGTGCTGTAGGAGCTCCATATATCCCAGAACTCACCTGCCCCGGATCACAGGGAGTATATTTTGAGGAGAATTGGTTGGAAAACAGAAGAGAAGGCCATTCTGGATAGCATCTTTCCCTGCAAGCAGGTGACCACTTGCAGTCAGGATTCTCTGGTCAGTTTTCTAGAAAAATGGGGCAAGCTCGGATTGTTTCATTCAAACTGATGTTCTATTGGTTAAAACATCTGGTAGGAGGAGGTGCTGGGGCTGTAGCTCAGTGGTAGTACATTGCAAGTGTGAGGCACTGGGTTTGATCCTCAGCACCACATATAAGTCAATAAATAAAATAAATGTCCATCAACAACTTAAAAATAAAATCTATCTATCTATCTATCTATATAGATTTATTTATTAAAAACAAAACAAAACAAAACACCTGGTAGGAGAGGAAAATCCCTGTATTATGGTTGAGACTCCGTGGTACAAAATTGAGTAGTGGTTATGAACCAGTTTCTCCACATGTAAAAACAGAAACCACAATGCTCCAGAGGCTCTGTCTTGTGATCTGTCACCTCAGGAGACTGGGGAACCTCTTTTATTCAAGTCCATGGCAGATTGTGTTTTCTAAAAATGATCACCCTTTTGACTTGGGGTCTCCTGTAGTTTAACTTAGAGAGAAACCCCCTGCTGGTCTTGACCAAGGAACTTCCAGGCTGGTACCACTTCTGGCTCCCTAGTGATAGGCAGGTGCAGCACTAGAACCAGCCAGCCCATTCTTTGTGTCACAGACCAGCCGTGGGACCTTGGCAACTTTCATTATTTCTCATTTTCAATGATGAGCTTGGCATTCTGGAGCCCAGCTTCCTCTGGGTTGTGCTTAGTGAGGACAAGCTGGTCTCTTGGGGCCCGACCTTTCTGGGCACCAATGTCTGATGGTCTTCAAGGGCAGAGCAGGCTGACCTCTGTTGACTGACCTCTGTTCACCTGTGTTTCTACTGTTTTCCACAAAACTGATGCCTTTACCTTCTATTTCTTCATCTTAGCATCTTTGAGCCAAAGTCTTCTCCCCTAAAAGGAGAGTCTTTGTCCCTTGTCGTTCCTAAGTGATCTCTGTGTATCCCTGGAGGAAGCTTTTCCTGACGAATTTCTTCCCACCTCCTCCACAGGCTGCCAGGTTCTTGAGTGGGCCACTGAGGAGTCTTCTGAGCTAAGGAGGACTTTGAAAAGAGGTGTTAGAGCCCAGCCATTCCGAGTGTGGCTCTGACCAGCAAGTCCACACCTAGAATTCTATGCTTTTTCTCTTTCCTGCTTGGGATGACATTGATCTTTGAAAGTGGAAATTATCTAATCAGGAAAGGCCTCCAATAACCAAGACAGGCTTATGGAGGAAGGCTGACTGGGACTCCTGGGTGGCTTTGTATCTGTCTGCTATATCCACCTTTGGTCCATTTATTGAAAGTATAACCTAAGACCCCTCTTAAACCTGCTCTGCCTCAACCATCTCTTCTAAAAAATGGGGATTACAAAATCCTTTCATGCTTGAAAACAAGGGACTGGTCTTTTAGATCTCTTGAGTTCCCCAATGTCTCTGAGAATTGGAGTTCTTTTTTATTTTAGTAATGGGGATTAAACCCAGGGCCTTACACATGCTAGGCAAGTGCTCAGCCACTGAGCTACATCCCAGCCCTTTTAATTTTATTTTGAGACATAGTCTGGCCTAAAAGTTGCTAAGGTTGGCCTTGAATTTGCAATCCTCCTGGTTCAGCCTCCTGAGTAGCTGGCATCACAGGCAGATACTACCATACCTGGCTTGAGAATAGGAATTCTATGAGAGATTGAATTATTGATTTAGAAACAACCTCAAAAATTTTCAGGAAAGTTACGAGTACAGTATAAAATTTTTTCCCAGAACCATTTGGGGAAAACATTGCTGACTCAGTGCCCCATCACCTTCCAATATTTTGGTATGTATTTTCAACAAACAAGAACATCCTCCTCCATAACTGTGATACAGGTATCAAAATCTGGAAGTTGATGTTGATCTGTCACTACCATCCTATCCTCATAGCTCATTAAGTGTTTTTTTAAATTTCTTTATAATGTCCTTTTAAATGAAAATCTGAGTCTCCAAAAAATGTTGTTTATTTGGAATTAGCAGAGCAATGCAATGAGTCTATGCATAGCATAGTAAAGTGAAATTCAAAGGAGCTGAGACTGGGAAAAAATTTTAAAGACAAAAATAAGAAGGATTACATCAGGTGTTTGGAAACAACAACCTTCAGCCACAGTGATTAATAACAAGGGTGGCCTCAGCCTGAGGATGAACAGACAGTTGCTGGATAGATGTCCTTGCAAAAGTGCTTTTTGTATAAGGTTTAATCTTGTAACTTTGGCAGGGTCTTTTGTGACAGTTGCTATCAGGTACTTTTGCATAATAACCCTTCCTTTATAACTGCCAGACTTTATTTACTTTGTTGTTGTTAGGGTTGACATAATTGACTCCATTTTCAATTTGGCAACTTTGACATTTCTTTAATATTAACAGAAGGATCCAGAACAGTATTTCTTTTTTTAGTTGTAGATGGACCCAATATCTTTATTTTTATTTATTTATTTTATGTAGTGCTGAGGATTGAACTCAGGGCCTCACGCCTGTGAGGCAAGCACTTTATCACTGAGCCACAACCCAAGCCCAGTAAGTATTTTTTATTTTATTTTATTATTATTTTTTGTGTGTGTTTTATTAGCTACACATGACATTACAATGATCTTGGCAATTCATATATTTGAATCAATTGGGGTATAAATTCTCATTTTTCTGATTGTACAGATTGCAGAATCACACTGGTCATAGAGTCATCTATATACATACAGCAATCATAATGTCTATTCTATTCTGCTGCCCTTCCTCTCCCCCCTAGTAAGTATTTTTAAAAAAATATTTTTTAGTTATAGGTGGACACAATACTTTTATTTAATTTTTATGTGGTGCCGGGGATTGAACCCAGTGCCTCACGCATGCTAGGCAAGCACTCTACCACTGAGCTACAACCCCAGCCCCAGTATTTTTTTTAATATGTTTTTTTAGTTGTAGCTGGACACAATACCTTTATTTTATTTTAAATATTTTATTTTAGTTGTAGATGGACACAATGTCTTTATTTTTTATGTGGTGCTGAGGATTGAACCCAGTATCTCATACATGCAAGATAAGTGCTCAATCATTGAACCACACCCCAGCCTGATATCTTTATTTATTTATTTTTATGTGGGGCTGAGGATCAAACCCAGCACCTTGCACGTGCTAGGCGAGCGCTCTACCACTGAGCCACAATCCCCGCCCCCCCCCCCCCCGAACAGTAACTATTGCATTTAGTTGTCACATCTCTTTAGTCCCCTTCAATCTAGGAGAGTTCCCCCATCTTTTATTGACTTGCATAATTTTAACACTTGAGCACTGCAGACTCAGTTGTTTACAGAATGCCCCTCCATCTGAGTTTTCGGATGCTTCCTCACGCTTGGATGCAGGTTTCTTCTCTCTGGAAGGACCAGCATAGAAGTGATGCTTTAGGGCTTCCTACCAGGTACTCATGATGTCCCTCTGCTCCACCTGTGATGTCATTTCCAACACTCAATTAAGGTAGAGTCTGCCAGGCTTCTCCCCATGAAGTCATTTTCCCTGTGTTATTGTTAAGTATTTTGTGGGGAGGTACTTTGAAACTATGTAAATATCCCATTATTCATCAAATAAGTAATTACAGTGAATAATTAATTATAGATGTAATTATTAATATGACTACAACTAACAAATATAATTACTATATGTTTAGCCTCACACAGTTTCCTATTTTATTTAATGGACTGTAATGGGTTATAATCTATTTATTATCAATATGTTATTTATTTTATGCTCACATTATACCAGGTTTGGTCAGTGGCAGCCCCTCAAATTGGCTTCTGTGTTCTTTTGCCATGTCTCCCTCATTCTTTGGACAGGTGCCTCGCCTTGCCCAGCCCTCCCTGTGGCCTGTGGCCTACTCTGGCAGGGAAGGGAGGAGTCTAGGAAGGCTTCCAATGGCACCAAATATTCTAGACAGTGGTGCTAGTTGTTTGTGAAACTTAGAAACCCAAGATTCAGCCTGTGGCATGAGCTCACTTAGACTATCCCCTCAGGACCAGGCTTTCTAGTTGGGGTCATCTGTTACCTTGAGTGTGCTTCTTAGAAAAACAAAACCACTGAGGGGACCCAAGAAAGAAATGGGCCCATGGTGTCTCCTGTGCCTTCATGCTGGACCCAGGATGGGTTAAATTTGAATG
The DNA here is from genome assembly GCF_021218885.2 of Marmota monax. NCBI lineage: Eukaryota > Metazoa > Chordata > Mammalia > Rodentia > Sciuridae > Marmota > Marmota monax. Next base: position 3,871,600 of record NW_026692356.1, read on the forward strand.
TTACCCCCAGCTTCAGGACTGGCCAGGAAATTTCCCATATCTTCCCCCTGGTTATTCATGCTTACTAAAAGCAGGCGCTGCCAGTGCCTTCCGGCCTGAATCATTCCTGCATCTCAGGCTGTCCAGAGCACCAAGACCCAGCATGGGCCCCAGCAGGCAGCAGACTGTGAGGCTGTGCTATTTTTGGGCTTCCTTTTAGACCCCCTGATAGTTTTGCTTTCTGGAATATTGTTTCTTTTTCCTACAGGAGACAGATTCTAAGAAACATCTCAGGAAGCCCTGGCACTGATAATCACGGAGTATCTGTGTAATATAGTCCCAGAGGTCACCTGGGGTCGTGGTCCATTTACCAAGAGACTAAAAGAGCTCAAAATTTTAGGGCCCCTCACTTGCATGGGCCACATCCAAAATCAGGGCATTTGGTAGTCACAGTTTCGTAGTCTATCTTAAAGAAGGGCTCCCCAATTGCTTGAGTTCTTCACATGGGCCTGCCCTGGATCTACTGTCACATATGACAGGATTCCTGGGCTCAAAGTACCCCAGAGTGGTGAGAAAGGAAGGACAGGATCCCCTGGGGGAAGGCAGTTCAGTGCCATGGTAAAGAGTGAGGCTGCCTGGGTACACATCTCAGAGGTGACACTCAGATTCCAGAGGCTGCCTACCTGCCCTCCAGTGGAACCTACCTCACAGGGTTGAAGGGAGGATTAAATAGGTCCACAGACAGATACGTGGATATGCATAGAGTGAGTCCTTGAAATAGCACTTAGAGGTCTTCTCTTTCCCTTTCTCTTTATGAAGTGCTGCCGTAAAGGACAAGCACCCTGGAGAGTCTTGGTCTCCTCGTTCTGTAACACCAAGGAATGTTCCTGGCTTCTCTGGCTTTTCTAGTCAAGGTTGAAGGCTCGTGAAGGTTTCAGAACATTGGGTTTCAGGGTCAGGTTGCTGGGCTGAGTTGCCAGGAAGTGGCTGGCCTTGACCACTGCATCCGAGTATCTGCAAGTGGGCAGCAGGAAGTGAAAAGCCTGAGACCTGGCTCTGAACTGCCTCCTGGCCCTGTCCTATGGACAGGAAACGAGGCTGGGAGGATTGGGACAGAATCAGCTTTGGAGTTGCTGGCTGGGATGGTGGGTGACATGAGCTGGCCACAGACTCCAGTCTCTGGGGAGACTCACCTGGGAGGCTCTGCACTGGAGGCTTAGGAACTCCAGGCCTCCTATAGGAGATGGCAAGGTGGGGGATTTTGACCCCCTACTGCCACCAGTCTTTCTTTCTCTTCCCTATGTCAGAAAGCTGGGGGCCAAGTCAGGCATAGTGGTACACACTTGTAATCCTAGTGACTCAGGTGGCTGAGGCAGGAGGATTGCAAGTTCAAAGCCAGCCTCAGCAATTTAGCAAGGCTCTAAGAAACTTAGCAAGACCCTGTCTCAAAATAAAACAAAAAAAGGGCTGGGGATGTGGCTCAGTGGTTGAGTGCCTCTGGGTTCAATCCCCGATACTAAAAAAGAAAAAAGAAAGCTGGGGGCCAAATCACTTGCATTTCAGGTGTATTTTTTTTTTCTTCTTTCCATCCAGCTCTGTGAGACCAAAATGAATAACAGACACCATCAGTTGTCAGAGAAGGTGGGTTCCCTTGTCCCCCTAGAGAAGGCCAACCTGCCTAGCTCAGCTCCTCCCTGGACAGCATTTTCCCTGTGCCTGCCTCTCCTCATTCCAACTTCCCAGGTATGCTACCATCTTCCCTTCCTCCTATACCCCTGTCCTCTCCCTTCTGATGGCCTCACTATTCACCAGCCAGCCTTCCCAGCCCCATTCCCTCTTCAGCCAGGGTCCTGGGGACCTGGAGAGCCATGACTCTTCAACTATTATAAAGAATCCATATAACTTATACCCCAAGTGTGGTGTTTCTAAAACAATAGTATAAACTAGGACTGTCCTGGCCAAGCAAGGCTATGTGGCCAAGCTAGGAAAACACAGTCACCAGCTAATGTCATACTCCCCATTTACTCAGCCCTTGCTATCCCCTGGCTCTGCACTGTGTTTCATGTTCTTTCCAGAATAACTCACTCCAGTGTAATCCTTTTACTTGGATCAGGCAGACCCCCAACCCTCATCTTCTCTCACCTGTCCCCCAGTGATGGGCTACTGCTGACTTGTCCTGGCTGGGCAGTCTGGTACATTTTTAAGAACTTTACAAGCCAGTTGTTAAACATAGTTATCATTTCCAAATGAAATGATCTGAGCTTTCAATTAAATAATTTAAAGACAAAGGTAATAAATACTCTACATTTATGTAATCACTTCCCAACTATATTGTTTCCTGTGCTCTTGACGTGATGAGTATGGTGTCTGTATAGCTGAAAACCATATATGGTTTACTACTGCAGTCTCTTCCCAACTCTTGAGTTCAATGCTTTTGGGTTGGAAGATTTGCCCTGGTGGGAACAGTTACACTTTTGTAATTAGCAAATGCTGTAGAATCAGGGCTGACTTACTGTTTTGTTGATGGGCCTATACTTCAGAAAGTGATGTAAGAAAGAAATTGTTAGTAATGCAGATTAAACTTTAAAAGCATACCATGCCTGAGCCATTATCTTGTGAATAACAAATCAAGGAGGGCTGGGGTTGTGGCTCAGTGGTAGAGTACTTGCCTAGTACGTGTGAGGTACTGGGTTCAATCTTCAGCACCACATATAAATAAATAAACAAAATAAAGGCAGTGTCCATCTGTAACTAAAAAATTTTTTTAAAAATCAAGGAAATATTTTTCTAGCACTTGAAAAGTATGACCTGATTTAGCAAAGAAGTTGTTCATGTCATTGACAAATGAGTCAAGTTCTGACTGCATACTGCTCAAGCCAAACAAGGTTTCCATTTAATAAACACAATTAGTGTGAAGAGGAGAAATGGTTTGCCAGCAGATCACACATCAGATTTACGGACAATGAATTTAAAAGGAAAAAAGTTAGCCAATTACGCAAGTCCATTTGTCAAATCATGTCTGACTATAAGAGTTTGACCAAAAGCAATGAACAATATCTGTGAGAATCAGTTAGCTACACAGAATTTACAATGTGGAGTATTGTAAATGGTGTGCTCCACATCCTTTCTACCAGTAAAATTTGTAGGAAACACTCTTATGTATATATGTACACAAATGCTTTTCTAGAGAGAGTTGTGAAATACTTATCAACATACCACTGCCCACTCCCCGTCCTAGAGGGGACTGACTTCCTGGTCCTCTTGCAGTTGGGTGTGGCCACGTGATGAGTCCAGTCCAGTGATATGTGGTAGGAAAGATATCAGCCACATTCAGGCCTGGCCTTCAAATATTGCTCATGAGACCCTCTCAATCTCTTCCTTCCTTGCTGCAGGGACACTGGGGACCCCAATGTCTTAGTCTGTTATGTGATACTGTAATAGGACACCATAGCCTGGTTAATTTATAACCAATAGGAGTTTGTTTAGCTTGCAGTTTCAGATGCTGAGAAGTCCAAGATCAAGGGGCTACATTTCCTGCTGTGTCATAACATGGTGGAAATGTCACATGGCCAAAGAATGTGTAAGAGCAGGCAAAAGGGGTTGAAGTCTTTATAACAAAACCAGTCATAATATGACATTAATCCATTTGTGAGGGTGGAGCCCTGTGACCTCATCACCTACCATTAGGCCCCGCCTCCCAACCCTATTGAACTGGGGATGATGTTTCCAACACATGAATTTAGGGGGACATTCTAGCCATGGGCTCTTGCTAATGAAGCCACCTGATGGAGAAGAGATGCCTGCCCTGAATAGTGGCTATGAGTAAAATAAACTTTTATTTATTTAAGCCACTGAGATCACAGGTCTATCTATTACCACAGAGTGGCCTCGTCTATCCTGCTAGTCCAAGGAGGAGCCAGAGATGGGAGGCAATCTGGGCCAGGATCCAGCCCATCTTCATTCCCAGTCCTCCCTCCTACACACTTTCAGAAATATGGAATAAAGTCTGAATCCAAGGTGGGTTTTGTTTAAGGCCCCATTTCAGAGGATATCTCACAGGGCCCATTCCTGGCCATGCCTCTAAACGCAACCACCTCCAGCGGGAGGCCACCCACCAAAGTCTGTCATTAGAGGGCCAGCCAGGGTGGCCGGTGGCTGGGATTCAGCCTCCCATTAAGTGTTATTAGCCTGGCCCACAAGCACCCCTCTGGCCCTGTCATTTACTGCTTCCCTCTGTACTTAATCTGGACCAGATCTGGGACTTGGACAGACAGAGAACCAGCTTGGGAAATGATGTTTTTAGGGCACAGAACTTAGGTCCCAAATGCCAAGCCACACAAACCAGGCTCCCTGCTCTCAGCTGCAGAAGCTTCAGCTCAGCTCCACTAACCTTTGCTGTGTGCGGATGGTGAGGCAGGCACGAGGGTGTTCCGGGCAGCGCAGTAGGCCTCGGGTAGACACTGCGTAGTACTGTGGGATAGGCGTAGTATTTTCTTCTTGTTCCTTCCTGCCCTGAAAGCCTGGCTATTCTCCCTGGCTTTGATTGCAAACCAGGACGTTGAAACCCATGAGGTTGAAGTCACAGAGCCCTGAGTGGTGGGGTGACTTGAGGCGTGAGTCGGTGCATTCCTGACTCCTGATTCCGTGGTGGTGACCCTGGCCTCCACTTCCTCGGCCCCACCTGTCCTCTCCCGGTCAGGAGTTCCACCCATGACCTGTGCTTACCCTCTCCCTGCAGTGCTACTCTTGCCTTGTTGTCTAGGTGCACCACCAGGAAGAGCTCCAGAGTAGGCTCTGGCTTTGTTTTGCTCGGATTTCACTGTGTCCTCCGTGTATAGAATGGTGCCCAAGTGTTTGCTGAATGACTATTATAGAAGTGTGGGGTCTGTGTGGGCAGGGCCTGTGCTTCTCCTTCTAGGGCTCCCGCCTGGCTCAGTATTTTAGCTGGTGCCTGTGGAGACGGACAGCCCTCAACCACCCTCTTCTCCCAACCAGCATTTCCTCCTGACCTGCCCTGGGTCTGCGCACGCTGTGCCCTCTGCTCAAACACACCCTCTCGCCTTTTGGTTCCTTTGGCTCCTGCTTGTCTTCAAGTCTCAACTAAGCCCTCTTCTCTGACCTCTGTCCTGGAGCCCCCCCCCCGTCCCCGTATTATCCCTTTCACATAGGGTCATACCTTCTCAAAATCAGTGGGTCTACCTGGCTTCTTGCATTAATGCAGGCTTGGGAAGGGTGGGACCTGAATGTCCTGCTCACAATTGTGTCTTCAGTCACCAGGATGGCACAGATTAGGTGCTCAAGTGCCTGTAGGATGAATCCATGAAGGGCTGACCACTGTTGATCCCTCAAGGAAGACCCAGAAGTCATGTACCAAGGATGCAGGAAGTGCGGGCTGGCTCTAGTCTGGTCCAGGGTCCCCACTGATCATCTCCCTGACATGCTCAGGACAAAGAAAGCAGCCCTGTCTACTCTTTCCCCCTCAAACCAGACTATCTTCTTTCTAAATTTATGAGAGGAACATATACTTATTGTAAGACTTCTGAGCTATTCTTATTCACTATCTTGGCCACCTACTATGTGCCAGATGCCCCACTAGGTACTGGGGGTGCAAAGATAGTATAGCAGCGGATCTACACCCATTCTGCACCTGAGGGTAGTTCTCCTGCTGTACACCTTAGAAGAGGGCTCTGCTTTCTGTGTGCTGGCCCCATGTGTCAGAATCACACCAAGGGCTCCCACCTCCAGAGGCTTCAACCCATTAATCTCAGTGAGTCTGATCATTTGCTTCTCTAACAAATTCCCCCATGATGTTTACTCTGCCAGCAGGAAATATGATCGAGAACCATTGCCTAGACTACATGAGCCTTACAGTTGTCACAGGTTTTACACGTCTGTGCTCATTCAGTCTTTTGACATCTCTCACCTGGGTAAGACACATGACCAGTGAGAGCTGAGGTGGAACCGAGTTCGGGTCTTCCTACGAGACTGCCCTCTCTTAGCACCAGGTGGCATAGAGTTCTAGGAAAGCCTGCAAGGGTCTAACTAGAAGAGGCTGTGGAGAATCCAGGGTGACATTCTGGGAGTTAGGATGGTGGAGTCTGCTTTTCCCTTCTGGAAAGAGCCCTGGCTTGGGGCAGGATGGTCTGGGAGAGAGTGACTTGGGGGCAAAGAAGGGTCAGATGGCACTGGGAAGGAAGGGCACTGCAGCTCTGGAGGGCCTTCTGCCCCATGGTGGGGGCTGGGTCATCCCTTCTACTTTGAAGACTCTGGCTGAAAGGGCACACCTCTAAGAGGTCAGAGTGGCCTCCGTTCAGCCCCAGACTTGCCTTCCTCTGCACAGAATGTGCCGTGTATGGTAGCACGTCAGGGGCAGCACCCTGCCAGCCCAGCAACTCAGACAAGCACTTCCTTCCTGTCAGCCCCAGGCAGCCCAGGGGCTTTGGCAGGACAATCCCCCAGTGTTCTTGTTGGGCCTGGCTGAGTGGTGCTACCTCCTCAGGAGGAGGCCTGGGAGGGAGGTGCAGAGAGAGACCAGCTCTGGGAAGAGCTGTGTCCTCCACAGGCAAGGACAGGAGACGTGGGGAAGTGTGAGCTCAGATGGACAGCTTCCTGTGATGCTGTGTTTCTGAGCAGGAAGCCAGAACCCTGGAGAAGGAAAATAAACCTGGACACATATTTTTAGAAAGTGGGCAAACCCTGTTGCTCAGCATGCGGTGGAACTGAAATCTAAATCCGGCTTTCTGTGTCTCTAAGCAGAAGGCCGGGACCCACTGGCTCCATGCAGGAATGAGACCTTCAGGGGATGCGAGAGTGAACTGCCACTCCTGCTACTGCAGGAAATCCCAAGCGGTGATGGAGGTATGAGCCAGGCTCCCGCTAGGTGCTCCACATGTGCAACCCCATTTAGGCCTCACCAGGACCCTGAAAGGTAAGCACAGCTCACCCCGCATTTTCAGGTGAAGGAAGAGAGGCTCAGAGAAGGCAAGACCCTCAGAGAAGGTAATCACAGGCAGGGATGTGACAGAGCCTGTTCTATGCCAACCTCAGCAGATGGCAGTACTTGGAGGGTCACACACAGACTGGTCACTGAGCACAATTGCTCTCCCAGAGCACAGCAGGTCTCTGCCTCCCGATGGTGGGAGTTCAGGCTCACACACACAGCTCCTTCCATGCCAAGCGGTCGAAATGCCAGGCAGTTCTCTGTATTGAACTCAAACCCCTCTCCTTGTAACCTCACAGAATTATCGAGCACAACAGCCCTTTAAGCCTTGCCAATCCTCCACATTCATTTCTAGGTTTAGCCTCTTTCCAGCCATCTCTTCTCCACTCCCCAGAAAGTGTTCCAGGTTTCTATGTGGAATCTGAGATCCAGCAGAGTTGCTTTCTAAGGAGCAAAATAAATCAGGGAGATCTAATGTTTAGAAAAGGCAAAGTCAAGATAGTATGAGACAGATAGATGATTGAGCTGAGAAAACATTTTGATATCAAAGGAAAAATTGTTTGGATTTTTTTGTCCATTATGACCTATATCAGCTCTGATGCTAATTATTCTTAGAAAGAATCTACAGAAATTAATTTAAACATTAGTAACATTACTGGACCACGAGTTGAACCTCTCAAGGCAAGGTAGATGCTCCACTGAGAGTAGACACATTCCAGCAGAATTGAGCAAAAACGTAAGCGGTGTGGCTTCCAAATACTGGCAGAATTATAATTATTTATGACAGGATAGGAGGGGCACTGCCAGTGTACACTGCAGTCGTGTCATAATGGATCTAGTGTTAGGAACTTAAAATGACATACCTCCTCATCCCAGCTCCTTCCCAGAGCCAGGTTGCCCCTGGGTGGAGACCCAGGCTGAGGCAGGCTACTTGGTTGGAGTCAGGTCTGTGGACTTTCCATGGAGGCCTGGTTGTCTTTCCAGTAACAGCCACGACTTCAAAGGGCTGCCAAGGAGCAGATTGGGCAATCCCCGGCCAGCCCAGGGTAGCTGTGTTGTGCGTAGGAGCCCTGCATGCAGGGGTGTTGGAAACTGGCAATTCCAGGTTCCAGAACCAAGTCCTGAGGGGAGGGAGGGAGACAGATGGAGCCAAAGGACCTGCCTTGAACTGGATCCCCCACGGCAAGAGGTTGCAGGCTCTGGGCTCAGGGAGCTCTGGCCCTGCCACAGGCCTGCTCAGGCCTGGCACACACCCGCCTCCTTTCCTCTTCAAAGATGCCACTCCACCCACTGCAGGGCTCTTTCCTGGCTTCAAAATGTCACAATCTCCATCTGTCTTTTCTTATCCCTATAGACCAGTCCCTCATCCCTAATAGTGGAAATAACTACACATCAGGTAACACCGTGGGAGGCAAGAAAAGCTCTGTAGAAGAGAAACAAGGTGGCAAAGCACCCTTCCTCTTCTTGATGACACCAAGGAGACTCAGCCCCCTCCACACTCAGGAGGAGAGAAGGCTGGGAGGCAATGGCCCTGCTCAGCTTAGGTAGCATCAGTGAAGGGGCCGGAAACAGGGAGTCTGCGGCCTAGTCAACCAGTGTGATGGAAGTGATGGTCCCCAGAGGCCCTTTTGAAGACAAGCTACCTGTGAGTGTGAGCACCATGTAGTCCCACTGGCAGGTGGTCACAGGAATGGAGATGATGGCCAGCTGCTGCTCTCAGCATCCACCACATGTGAGGGACACAAGGGTTTGCTGAACAAGAGGATGTTGTCATAGTCTATACCACTTGGCTCACCTCCCAGCTTCAAAAATGAAGAAAACAAGTGTCAAACCAGATGTGGTAGACAGGCCTGTAATCCCAGTGACTCAGGAGGCTGAGGCAGGAGGGTCACAAGTTCAAGGTCAACTTCAACAACGTTGAAATCCTGTCTTAAAAAAAAGTTTCAAAGCAATTTTTTTTTGGGGGGGTGTTACTGGGGATGGAACTCAGGGGCACTCAACCACTGAGCCACATCCCCAGCCTTATTTTCTACTTTATTTTAGAGACAGGGTCTCACTGAGTTGCTTAGCACCATTGCTGAGGCTGGCTTTGAACTCATGATCCTCCTGTCTCAGCCTCCTGAGCTGCTGGGATTATCGGCATTCGCCACCGTGCCTGGCTCAAAACAATATTTTTCCATTCACCATCCTACTTCCACCAGATGTTTTACAGGATAAACATTTTTCTTTTTACCTTTAAGATTGGACTGAAAAGTAAAGAGCCTTACAGAAAACTTCAACCAACACGTGGAGTCCATGGTCAAGTATCCCCGCAGCTCTGAGTTTAGAAGGCAAGACCCAGGCCAGGGGCGCCTGGGCTGATAGGGCGTCTGCCTGTGTGTGTGTGTGTGTGTGGGGGGGCTCTTCCTTCCACCTTTTCACTCTGAAAATTGTCCTTACAAGGCAGAGGTCATCTTCCCCAAATTCAGATGCTGTGATACTAAATAAATGGCCAAGAAAAAGGAGCAGGCAACTTTCGGACAAGAGAACTAACTGCATGCTGAAGAGACCCTTGTCACTTGGCACCACAGCCAGCTGCAATGGCTATCAGTTCTGGCAGGACTTTGTCATGGCACAAAGGTCCCAGAGACCCGAAGTCATCCTCAGTGACAAGGGCAGACCTGGCCGCATGTCGTGACCCCCCAAGGTAAGAAGCAAGGTGACGACAGCACAGAATCAGAGGCACCAGGACTGAGGTCAGACAGGCCATTCCAAAGAGGGAGCTCGCACTCAGGCACAGGAGCCGTTGGCCTGCCATGGATTCCTGTCTATCCAGCCCCACCCCTGAAAGGTATTTCCAGAATTTAGGTCACTACACTTGGCAGCTTTTCTTCACACACAAATGCTCTGAGGTTAAAGTTTATGAAGTGTGACCTGTGTGCCAGTGACTAAGTTCCATGAGCCTCAGCTTCCAAATGTGAATCCTGATCCGCAGCTAGGGCGGGACAGTCACCGTCACCACCTTGACAGCCAGCACGGGGCTGGGGGGGTTGTAGACCCTGAACCTACAAACTGGCTGGCCCACGACCCAGAAAAGAGACCTTGAGGCCCTTTACAACCTGAGTGGGCTTCACTTTCCAAGTGCTTCATGGACCTCAGCAGTGAGGTTCAGTGGGAGGGGCTGGCTTCAGGCTTTTAAGGCTCTCTCGGGAATCGGGGAAACCCAAATTAACCTCACCCCACAAAGCAGCAAGGAGGCCTCTGACCCACCTGGTTGTAGATCACCAAAGCACAAAGGCCTGGGAGACCCCAGGGCAGATATATGAGGGGGCAGGACAGCACTACAGGGGCACTGCTTCCTGCTGTAGGCTGGGGACACCACATGGGCCACATACGCTTCTTGGTCCTTATTGGAAGTCACCATGTCCCCGCTTTCAGCTGGTGTTAAACAGGAGGTAAGAAGCTGGCTAAAGGAAACCCTTTCCAGCCCTGCCAGGACAGTCACCATGAGGGAGAGTGAAGACTGCTGTGACCCGAGTGATTGGCACTTCTTATGAATTGGGAATGTGTAGGGTGGTTTTGTCATTTTTCTAAATAGAGGGACCTTTTAGAAGGACTTCAACTGTCACACACAAGGACTGTTTCTAGACTGCAAAGTGTGGGGGTGGCCTCAGGCCTCTTCTGCAGATGAGGGAGCACCACCCAACAGGGCTCTTCTGCTTAGAGAGAACAGGTGATGTTGGAGGGGACTTGCGGGAAGGTGGAGGGGCAGGTGTTAAGCAGGGCTCCCGGCTGCCTCTTTTCAAATTCAGTTACAAAGATTTTTCCAGGTGGTGGCAGCTTCGTTGTCTTCCTTTCTCAGATGTCTGAAAGCAGGGCTTGTCCAACTAGTAGATTAGAAGGATATGGGGATTTGTTCCCCATACTTTAAAGCAGGGAAAAAAGCCTTGTTGTGAAGAGAAGACAAAACCTGTTTGGTAACTTGTCATTTCAGTGAGAACCTGAACTGCTCACAGGTGAACATTCCCCTCGACTCCCTCGACTCCGCCCCTTCCTCCTGCCCGCCAGCAGCCCTGGCTGGGGACAAGAGAAACAAGGCTGCTGAGATTCATCCAGAGGACACCATTACTGGCTGACAGAAGTTTAAGAACCCAGAGGCAAAAAAAAAAAAAAAATGTTTATTCCTCTTGCCATGTCAAGTATAAAATACCCAAACAGTGCCTTTGTTGTCAGGTGCCACCAGGAAAACATTAACACAGCAGTCACACATTTTTGATAAGAGTAAACTGTTGTCAGATTTATCTGATTTCTCTCTCTTCCTCTTTAATAAACATTAGAGAACTGACTTCTTACATCACCACTGAGTCCTCTGAAAGGTTGGATCCTCACCACGAGGGCCATGGGATTTTAAAAAGGGATTTCTCATTTTCTTAAAAATATCAATGCTAAGGGTTCCATAGGCCTATTTATCAACTCCATCAGGGTCCTACAGTGGGAGCTACCCACCAGGAGTGGACTGGAGACTCCCCAGCAGTCAAGCCCGCTATGCAGCCTGAGAAGGGGAGGGAGGAAGAAGGCACCTTAGGCTCCGAGCCCTGGACATGAGCCTTCCACCAGGTGAATCTGCATCAGGTCAAGACACCTGAAGCAGAGGGCTCTACTGTTAAACACCAGACAACAGTGCCTCAAAATTCCTGAGGGTTAGCATCCCAGAAACCACCTCTCCCCTGGTCCTTTCTTCCTCAACCAGCTTCACAGGAGAACATGAGCTCAGGGAAGGAGAGAAAAAAGCAAAGATCAAACTTCGTGCCAGTTTTGTGAAGATAAGTATGAACATTAGGAACAAAATATCAGAGAAGATAAGGAGGACGTGAGAACTGGAGCAAATCCCTTTATTCTGGTAACTGCAAGGAAGTACTATTTACAGAAGAGACTCTAGTTTGGGCATCTGTACACATGCTCCTAAAAGCAAAGGTTATTTTTTTGCTTGATTTTTAAGTATCAAGAAAGAATTTTATAAAGTGGAGACTCATTTGCAAGCATTACTTGAAAAGAAACTGGGCACTTTGGACTCATCTTTCCTTTTCATTACAATCTGGCTTTGAAATATGGTCCTTTAAATTACCTTGAACAGGATGGCTTTAAGAATGTCACATCATGTAGTTATGGCAAGGAAACTAACGCCCCTCAGCAATCAAGACTTTTTGTTAACATGATTTTATACACACACACACACACACACACACAAAACATATATATATATATATAAAATACAGGTAGGCCATTAGCAGCTGTCTTTTGAACCTCTTACAAAACATAGAGCATTAGTCACTAGGGTTCTGAGCACGAGAAGCGGGTATATTAATAGTATAATTATGAAACAATAAAAACATGAATAAATAGAAGGAAAACATAATCATTTAAAAGAAAATCATTGGGAATATAGTGTATAATATTAAAAAGTTGCTTATATGAAAGATAAAAACTAAAATTTATTTTTCAAAAATGTCATTATGCAAACAAATATACTAATATACAGTCAAGTTCACCCTGTTCACAACAAAATCATAGGACAAGATAAAAAGAAAAAAATCCTCATATTTAAAGGATTTTAAAAACATTAGCTGTGTCAAGACTCTCAGTTACTGAACATTATATGGCATCTCACTTTGTAAAAAGGAAACTCTCACGAATCCTCTAAACAAAGACAACATAAACAGGAGTAAAATTAAAATAAGCACTTTTAAAAGCTGTAAGATTAACACACCTACTTAAATCAAGATCAAGAATCTATGAGATTATTTCATCAGGATAAGAGCTGAACAAGATGCTAAATACTGAGGTTCTAAGGAAAAAACCATCATCATTTGTTTACTGTAACTTCCAAGACCAGCGGAATACCAGGAACACACCCTCCCGCACGTGTCAAGCCTGGATCCAGTAATACTCAGCAGGAAAGAGACGGGCTCTGTGAGGGAGCTGGTGGGGACACACCAGGGTGTGACTGTGCAGGGCAGCCCTTCCCTGTCTATTTTTAGAAGTTTCAGACTCAGACCTTAAATAGTCTGGATGATAATGCTCGTGGCTACAACCCAGCGTGGCCTGGGAGAAAAACAGTTCTTTTCACGCTGCCTAACCTAGTTCCCGGGTTTTTTCCCTTTTAAATGCATCCTGAGATGTTGCTCATGGAACATGTTCAATCGGGAATCTTTCAGAATCTTCTGTTTCCTAGATATCGTGGAGCACTCAAAACTCGAATTGGTTGATAAATAAGATTAATATTTTAAAAATGTTCTTTAATAAAACAGGAACCATCTTGCTTCTTTGGAAGCAGGAAACATTACCTTAATTGGGAACAGAACAACACACCGTTGAGGGAAAAAGTACTTTTAGTTCACCAAAATATGGACACATGGCCTTAGAAGACTTCCATATTAGGAAGTAAGGATTTCTTGTGTCATCCATGGTAATGCTGAGGGGGCTGTGTCCATCAGGAGAAGTGCTGGTTGCTACATAGCAGGGTTTTCAGAAGTTTATATTTACGGACTAACAAATGTGCGTGTATATACACACAATGCCTATTATATGTCAACATATAGTATGTACATATATACACACAACACAGACTCATACACCATCCTTTCCAAAAATCTACCTATTTGACTCTCACACCTCAAAATGATAGTGAATCATACTGTGAAGATTTCATTTCAATTTTCAATTAAACTGGGAAAACCAAGTGGATCCAGAAACAAAAATATACCCAGGTGATGTTTCATCTTTCATACTTTAAAACTAAACAAAGGGACAAAAAAAAGTATATTATGAAACTATGAAAAATTTAACAAGCTTTTCTTCTTAATTTTCTTAGAAGAGGAGGTGAAAATCCTGAGGATGAGATCTAAACTGGCTTTCATGTCCTCCACTTAGGATAAAAGGCTAGCTGAGGCACTCGGGCCAATTCCCCCCTCCCAATTCTAAAAACATATGGCATTTACAAATCATGGAAGCCATCAGGACTTAAAAGTTTATTCTCTGAGACCTTAGAAAAAGGAAGGTGAAAAGATATGGGTCCAGGCTCTCACAGAATTCCCTGCTCCCCTGCGGGACTTCCCAGGCCCAGCGTCTCTGGCTCCCCTCCTCATAGGGCCACAGCTGCTGGGCCCCCAGGTCCTGCTCTTCACATGTGCATTTCAGGCCAACCAGGTCCTGAATTTGCAGGCCCGAGAGGGCCCATCACTGTTTCATTTCACCCCCTTTTCAGGGAGGGGAATAAGCAGGTGTCTTAGCCATCCTGCTGAGGGAGCGGGCAGGGGGCCTTTGGTGATCCCCAGGCTAGTCCCCATCACAAGTTCTCCTTCAGTAGCCCGAGCTTGCGCAGGGCCTCCCGCCGAGCTTCCTCTGTGGAGCCCCGGCCAGAGAACTGCACAGTGATGCCCTGGGGCCTGAACCCCACTGCTCTGGGGAGAGAGCCTGCCCGCTTCCTGGCGTCCTGGCCACAGTCTGGAGGCCGGGGCTCGCAGAAGCTCCTGCTGGCGTTCTGGCGTGCAAGCTTGCTGGCAAGAGTGGGGTCTGGGCGGAAGGTGACGGTCTTTCCAGTAGACATGAAGGGACTGGGCTCACTCCGCAGCACCTCATGGATGCTCTGGAAGCCGTTGGCCAGCACTGGGGGCTGCTCTGTCTGCACACCTCTGGACTGCTGACCACCACTGGCCTGCGCGCCTGCTCGTGGCCCTTCAGCTTCCTTGGCCAGCCCTGGCTTGCTCCAGGAGGGCGTCCCCTGATCTGCAGGGACACTCCTCTTCTCTGTGAGATCACTCTTTGGTGACTGGTTTTCTGTGTCCCCCGAGGTGAGGAAAGAGACGCCGTTGATGTTGGCCAGGACCTGGGCTTTGCGCTCCTGAACGTTGACGGCTGCTTTGGAGATGGTCTTGTTGAAGTCCTTCCCAGAGCTGTTGGTCACGCTGATGTTGCTGGGGAAGCGGTGAATCTTGGGCGCAGGCTGTGCTGTGTGTCGGTGCCAGGGGAATTGGTCTCCGTTTCGAGAGGCTAAAGAAGTCAGTGTCCGCCACTCTCCAGGCCTGCCCTCCTTCGAGGGGGATGTGGGGGAGAGGGCTTCATTTCCTGCCAACTTCTCGGAGATTTTCTGAGCAATCACAAGCGGAGTAGGGACTGAGCGGGGTAGCTTTGGGTGCTCTGCTGGGGGAGAAGGGGAGGGCAGCTCCCTCCTGGTGTAGGCCAGGGCTGGGACATCAGGCAGGGAAGGTGGCAGAGGAAGGGCTTCAGGACCTGTGGGCGCTGGTGCTTGGGAATTCTCAGTGTCTTGTTTCCTGCCTTTGAGGACAGCAACGTGCTCCTTCCCAACAGGTCCAGCCCCTGAAAAGTGAGGGAGAAACTTCATAAGCTTCCACCTAATGTGAACAAAACACATGCATTCCTGTTGCCCAAATCTGAGTCTCAAAGGGACTCGCCAACTTCCTCAGAGCCTGACCCTGGACTGGTGAGAGAGCACGTCTCTTATTCTCATGACCACACGCTGAGAATGCCCAGGCCACGACAGTGAAAGAACCAGCCAGCCCGGGAAGCAGCCCAAAAAGGCTCTGAGGCCACCACCTTGAGGCGAGGGACGGAGGCGAATGGCTGCCTTCTCAGGGGACTTCACAAACGGGACACAGAGGCTGTACAGTTGTGTGGCACACCAACCCCCCAGCAGATCTTTCTAGAGGAAGGACAGGCTACGCCTGTTTCCTCTGAGGCACAGAAATGCCTCCTGGCAGCTCCAGGTGACACCTGGCTAGCCTGCCCCACAGACCACAGCACTTCTCTGCATGGCCTGTGGCTACAAAACCGCCAGCTCCTCTTTTTATCTTTGTCTTCAGAATCTCACACAAGACCCGCCACAGAAGAGGCACCTAAAATTGCCATGAAATATCATGTGAGAGAACTGGTGGGCATGTGGGGCATATTTCCTAAAAGTGTTTTCTTCGGCACAATTATGTGAGCTGGTATTTTCAAGGGATCAGCAGGTTCATATTACTTTTAGGAACTATCCTGCAGAGCAGCAGTGTAATAAAATGCGAGATTCATATTGTCTCTTCCCTGAAGAGATGGATGCAAACCAAGCTCTATTTTTATAGGGAATCTGTAACTGTGGCAGGTGAAACTATGAGTAACACACACCCTTGCTTAAAAAAATGCACCCATTTCTAGAGGCTTGTGACAAGTAGCAGTATTTCCTAGTAACCGGAGCAGAAGTACTCCCCACTTAGTTCCTCCCTCAATATTTTTTTCAGTCTGGGGGAAAAAAAAAAAAGCAAAGAAAAAGGAAGGCCTTTTTATACGTCCCTTTCCCTCCAGTGCCATCAGAGGATTCAACAGAGAAAAAGCACACCTCTCCTCTGGTGCCACTTGGAGTCAAGGAAAATGTACAAACTAGACGCTGACCCGGACGTCTACTCTGATCTTTTTCTGTCTTCCTGAGCGAGTTGAATTTTTCAGTTCAAATATTCCCACCTTGGAAAGTATGTGACAGAATGAAGTAAAATCTTGCACTAAGATAAGTACCGTGTAAGACAGAATTGTAAGACAGAATTGTTACCTGGAAGCTACTTCAATTTTCTTTCTTTCCGTGTGTGTATGCATTTATGTGTACACACACATACACATACATAAATAAATAAAATCTACTCATATACTCAACCAATTTCAATGTCTTTTTCAGTCCTCATTCCAGTCCTTTTGGAATTTCCCGCGTCAGACACCTGACTACCTACCCAGAGGAGGTTTCTCCCTGTGGAAGCAGATGAGCTGCAGGAGCCGCTGTGCTGGCAAACGCCGCACGGCATCTGGGAACCTAAACACCAGCATCTAAACAAAAGGTCCAGGGACCTGTACTTCACCCCTCACCTGCTTCCTGGGGCATCTCTGGAAGGCACTCCATGTCCCCAGCTGCAGGTCTTGGCTGCACTAAATCGATGACATCTTCAGGCTCAGAGTGACTGGAAGGGCTCTCCAGAGACTGCGGAGAGTGGCAATGAATACCACTGTCACACAGGGTTGGCTCCTCAAAGTCATCTTCCAGGGAATCAAGAGTCTCTTCAAAAAACAGGATGACATCCTTCTCCTCGTGTGTGAGGTGCTTCAGGCTCTCGTCGTCCTGTGACAGATGTTGGGCACAGAAGAGAGAAACAGTGGTGTCACTAAAGTCAGAAAGCAACAACAAAGTGGGGTCAGTAGTCCAGGGTGGAATTCACTGCACTCTAGGAGTTACCACTTGTGTTACCCACTGACCAACTGCACCTGGACACCCTCACCATCTTAACCTGCACGGAAAAAATATATGGTAAAAAATATGTAGAAAACAGAGGGTCTTCAACAAATGGTGCTGGGAGAACTGGAAATCAATATGCAGCAAAATGAAAATAAACCCCTATCTCTCACCATGCATAAAACTCAGCTCAAAGTAGATCAAGGACCTAGGAAGTACACCAGAGACCATGTGCCTAACAGAGGAAAAAGTAGGCCCAAATCATCATCACGTTGGATTAGGCCCCGACTTCCTTAACAAGACTCCTAAAGTGCAAGAAATAAAATCAAGAATTAATACATGGGATGGACTCAAACTAAAAAGCTTCTTCTCAGCAAAAGACACAATCAATGAGGTGAAAAAATTTGGAAGCAAATTTTTGCCACATACATGTCAGATAGCATACTAATCTCCAGGATATATAAAAAACTCAAAAAACTTAATACCAAAAAACAACCCAACAAAAAACCCCCCACAAATAACCCAATCAATAAATGGGGTAAGGAACTTAACAGATACTTCACAGAAGAAGATATACATTTGATCAACAAATATATATAAAAAAGTCCAACACCTTTAGTAATTAGGGAAATGCAAATCAAAACTACTCTAAGATTCTATCTCATGACAGTCAGAATGGTAGTTATCAAGAATACAGACAACAATAAATGTTGGCGAGGATATGGGGGAAAAGGCACACTTATACATTGCTGGTGGCACTGCAAACTGGTGCGACCAATCTGGAAAGCAGTATGGAGATTGCTTAGAAAACTTGAAATGGAACTATCATTTGACCCAGCTATCCCACTTCTTGGTCTATACCCAAATGACTTAAAATCAGCATCCTATAGCAACACAGCCACATCAATGTTCATAGCAGCTCAATTCACAATAGCTAAACTGTGGAAGCAACCTAGATGCCCTTCAATAGATGAATGGATAAAAAAAAACTGCGGAATATTACTAAGCATTAAAAGAGAATAAAGTTATGGCATTTGCAGGTAAATGGATGGAGTTGGAGAATATCATGCTCAACAAAGTAAGCCAACCTCAACCAAAGGCCGAATGTTCTCTCTGATAGGTGGATGCTGATCCGTAACGGGGAATGGGGAGGCATGAGAAAGGAAGAACTTTGGGCAAAGGGGAGGGAGGAGAGGGAGGGTGCATGAGGGCAGGAAAGATGGTGGAATGAGATGGACATCATTACCCTAGGTACATGTATGAGTGCACATATGGTGTGACACTACGTCACATACAACCATAGAAATGTAAAGTTCTGCTGCAATTGTGTACAATGAATCAAAATGCATTCTGCTGTCATATATACCTAATTAAAATAAATAAATTAATTAAAAAATGTAAATAGAGGGTCTTATCCTAAAGTGCAAGAAGTAAAATCAAGAATCAATAAACAGGATGGTATCAAACTAAAAAGTTTCTTCACAAAAAAGGAAACAATCAAGAACATGACAAGAGGGACTACAGAATGGAAGAAAATCTTTGTCACCTACACCTCAGATAGAGCATTAATCTCTACGCTATATAAAGAACTAAA
Organism: Marmota monax; assembly: GCF_021218885.2. Classification (NCBI taxonomy): domain Eukaryota; kingdom Metazoa; phylum Chordata; class Mammalia; order Rodentia; family Sciuridae; genus Marmota; species Marmota monax. Next base: position 3,890,359 of record NW_026692356.1, read on the forward strand.
AAAACTTGACACCAAAAAAACAAACTATCCAATCAATAAATGGGCTAAGGAACTGAACAGACACTTCACAAAGAAAGAAATACAATTGATCAATAAACATATGAAAAAAATGTTCAATGTCTCTAGCAATTAGAAAAATGCCAATGAAAACTACACTGAGATTCCACCTCACTCCAGTCAGAATGGCAACTATCAAGAATACAAATAATGAATGCTGGTGAGGATTTGGGGGAAAAGGTACACTCATACATTGCTGGTGGGAATGAAAATTGGTGCAACTATGCTGGAAAGCAGTATGGAGATTGATTAGAAAACTTGGAATGGAACCACCATTTGACCCAGTTATCCCCTCCTTGGTATACAACCAAAGGACTTAAAATCAGCATACGAGAGTGACACAGCCACATTTTAAGTTTACAGCAGCTCAATTCACAATAGCTAAACTATGGAACCCATCTAGGTGCTCTTCAAGACAGATGAATGGATAAAGAAAATGTGGCATATATACACACTGGAATATCACTCAGCCATAAAGAAGAATGACTTTATGACTTTTGCTGGTAAGTGGATGGAGCTGAAGACTATCATGCTAAGTGAAATAAGCCAATCCCCCAAAACCAAAGGTCGAATGTTCTCTCTGATACGCAGATGCTAACATTCAACAAGGCAGGGGGATAGGATAGAAGTTCAGTGGATTAGGCAAAGAGGAATACAGGGAAGGAGGCGGGCTGAGACTATGAAGGACAGTGGAATGAACTGGACATGACTTTCCTATGTTCATATATGAATACACAGCCAATAAAACCCTACATCACGTACAACCACAAGAATGGGATCCTAATTAGAATAAGTTACACTCCATATATGTATGTCAAAATGCACTCTACTGACATGTATATCTAAAAAGGACAAATAAAAATTAAAAAGAGAGAGAGAGAAAAGAAAATAGAGGGTCTTAACCCTACCGCGGGCTCTAGCCTCTTGGTTCCAGGTCGATGCAGTAGAGCAACCCTCCTTCAGCACCGCCTCAAGAGAGCTGTTTTCAACTGACCACTGTTCACTTTCTTGTATCTCCAGATTACTGTGGGCCCGGGGTGGGGGGCAAGGGGACTCATAATGAAATAGAGTGGGCTGGACTCGTATATACATAAAAATATCTCCTCTCCCTTCAGAAGCCCACTAAAACAATCCAAGGATTTCTTTTTAAAAATAGGTGTAAATCACAAAGACAAAGTCAAAGGAAAAGAGAACAAAACAAAATAAAGGAGGCTAGAGAGCAGAAGGACAGGGAAATGAATTAAGATGACCCAAGACGACAGACTATCAGGGTGGCTACCAGGAAGGCCAGTCGCCAACCTGCTAAGCTCTGTGGTCCTGAGCTTGGCACTGAAGCCCCAAGCCTTCTGGAAGTGTGGCAAAGGGGGTCTGGAAAGCATCAAGTTGGCTGAAGCCCCCTCTCGGCAATGAGAATGGCCCAGCAGAAAATGAGGTGCAGTTATTAGAGAAGGCAAAAAAACAAAACAAAAAAAAACTTTGAATTGGGGCGATCAAGCAGGACTGATGGCTTACTGGAGATCGGGGGGTGGGTAAATGAAGCTAAACTAATTCAGTGTAGACAGAAGACTGTAAGAGTGTTTACTGGAGAATCTGAAGGGTCCAAGAGCTCAAAAAGTTGACTTCAAGGGTTCCCTGAGGTAGCAGCTACAGGTGAAAACCACCATAGACAAGTCCCAGCCTAGAATTATTCATCAGTTTCTGAAGTCCTACTCTTGCATGCATCTGAAGAAAATCATTCACTTTCTTCAAAGATAAAACCAAAAGCAACTATGCAGTGATAAAACTACAAAAAGGTCATCACCATCAATAGCCCATAAACAACATGACGCTGAATTCATAAACAACACCATGCTATTTTTTAAAAAGCTGACCTGGGTGTGGTGGCACACGCCTGTAAACCCAGGGACTCAGGAGGCTGAGGCAGGAGGATCTCAAGTTCAAGACAGCCTCAGCAATTTAGCAAGATCCTGTCTCAAAATAAAAAATACAAAGGGCTGGGTGGTAGAGCGCTCCTGAGTTCAATCTCTGGTACTATGTAATAAATAAATAAAATTTTAAAAACTGAAGGACAAAGGTGCTTACAAATTTAAAATGTTAGCAGAAAAATGAACTAAATAAAAGTTTAAAAGATGATTTAAAAAATTAGAAAATCATAAAAATGAAAGAAAAAAGAGAAAGATAAAAAAAAAAAAAAGAAAGAAGAACAGAAAGAAGAGTGTTTTCTGGGGAATCTGAAGGACAAGCCTGGGAGGGCCAATCTCTGAATACTGAGGGTTCCCAAAAGAGAAGCGGAGAAGGAATCATCAAAACACCCCTGAGCAGAAGCACACGAATTTCCAAATCAAAGGGGCTGACCCAATGAACAAAAATAAAGGAGATTCACACCAACACACACCACTGAGAAATTTCAGTATGCCGAAATCCAAGAAAAGAAACTGAAAACTTTTTCACTCTTCTTCAGAGTGAAAAACCAGTTTCTCCACAAAGGCGAGCAATTGGAACGTGATGACCATGCTGCGGCGGGTACGTACTTTGGTTAAGTACCCTCATTTTCCTCTGGCTACAGAGAGAATGAAAAGGGTGCTGGCCAGGGCTGGGTTGTAGCTTGGTGGTAGAGCACCTGCTTGGCTTGTGCAGGGCCACAGAGCAGGTCAGTGGCGGCCAGGAGTGGGGGAAAGAACGGGGGGCTTGGTGGAGGCTGCTCATGGACATGAGATTTCTTTTTGGGGGATAAAAATGTTCATGCCGTGGCACTGCAAAAGTAAAATAATAAATAAAAGGGCACTGGCCTACAGTGGACCCTCCGCTTAGGAGATACACCAATTTCCCCCATAAGGGTGGGACAAAATGAGTGTGGACTCTAAGCCCACGTCTAACCCAACCTCAAAGCCAGCAGTCCCCTTCTGGAGGAGAAGCTGGGGAGGGTGCCCCCGTGCACCTGTTTATGCCCTGTGTGCCACTGGGCCAGGCCAGCTCCCACACCCAGTTAGAGGCTTATGTGGCTTCAAGGGTCACACGACCACTGGCGGAGGGGCGAAGACCAGAAGTGGGCTCGCTCTCTACTTGCCTTTTGCTCTGCCAGCCCCTAACTTATTCCCTTTCCTAACCATGCACTGGTAAGTGTCAATAGAGGGCTCTGACACTGCTCACAGCTTGTCCCTTGTTCCTGGAGTTCTGCAGTTCACAGTCTCAACTATGCTCTCCACTTTTCCTGCACAACATGAGACTCTTCGCACCTCAGCTTGGCTCAGCCTAGGCCTGGCTCCAGCCCTAGGCCACCAGGATTCTGGTTTCCTCCACCTGAGGTCTTTATGGAGAGGGGCGGGAACCTTCTTTGTGGCCTTGAGTCCTTATCTGAGGCAAGGCCAAATATGCTGTGGGGTCAGTCTGTTGCCCAATATCCCAGACACAAAACCACCCTTGCAATGAACCCGGACTCTGCTTGCACCTGGGACGGGGAAAGGCAGAAACAGAGAAAAACCCCAGCTGAGGGTAAGGGAGCGGGGTGCTTCAGAGCCACAGAAAGGGCACTCTGGCCCAAGTCCAGAAGAGTTCCCTCTGCTCCTCCTGCTACATGGAGATGCTGGACACTGCCTCAGACAAGGATGCTAAAGAGCAAGACATGCATGGTCCTGGGGAAGAGGATGAACATCATGAGACAAATCCTCGAGCCAGAGAGCAGGTTAGTGATGGCCAGGGGTTGGGGGGAGGCTGCTCATTGACATGAGGTTTCTTTTTGGAAGATAAAAATGTTTTAAAATCCACTATAGTGATGACTGAGTAACTCTGCAAATATGCAAAAGCCACTGAAGAAGTCAATTTTATTTTTATTTTTGATTGATACACAAAATCACAAAATTCTGCATGCCATGTGATGTTTCCATACATGTAACCTACTGTAATGCGCAAGTCAGGTCAAACATATCTGTTTCTTCAGATGTTTCTTTCTTTATGGGGAAAGCTTTCAAAACTTTTTCTTCTACCTTTCTGAAATGCATAATACATTGTCATTGCCTGCAGTCACCCTACTGTGTGATGGCACCCAGAACTTGCTCCTCTCTGACTGTAACTAAGACCCACTCATCACCCTTCCCCCATTCCTCTCCCATCCTTCCACTGTCCCGGGCCTCTGGCACCTCCTTCTACTCTCAGCCTCTACGAGATGGACTTTTTTAGAGTCTTCGGATGAATGAGATGATGTGGTCTTTGTCTTTCTGTGTCTGGCTTATTTCACTTAATTATCTCCAGCAGTTCCACCCCTGTTGGTCACAGAAATGACAGAGCCCATTCTTCTTTGTGGCTGAGTGACATTCCTTCATCCTTTCATAGGCAGAAGAACACTCAGGTTGTTTCCATTTCTTAGCTCCGGTGAATAGTGTTTCAATAAGCACGGAGTGCAGAAGTTGCCCTGACAGACTGATTTCATTTCTTTGGATACACACCCAGGAGTGGGATCGCTGGATCACATGCTAGTTCCATTTTTAACTTTTTGAGGAAACTCCATGCAGTTTTCCATAATGGCTGTACCAATTGACGTTCCCATCCATAGTGTTCAAGGGTCCCCTTTCCTCCACACCCTCACCAGCACTTTCATCTTGGGTCTTTTTGGTAAAAGCCATTCTCACTTGGGTTTGTGGTTTTGATTTGCATGATGGTTAGTGATGTTGAGCATTTTTTCATACAACTCTTGGCTACTAGTTTTCTTCTTTTGAGAAATGTCTATTTAGGTCTTTTAACGCCCCCCCCCCCCCCCCCCCCGTTTAGTCAGGTTATTTGATTTCTTTTTTTTGCTTTTGAGTTTTTGGAGTTCTTTATGTATTCTAGATTTCAACCCCTTGTCAGGTATATAATTTGCAAATATTTTCTACCATTCTGTAGATTATATTTTCACTCTGTTGACTGATTGTTTGCCGTGCAGAAGATTTTTAGTTTGATGTAATCTCATTTGTCTAGTTTTGCTTTTGCTTCCTTTGTTTTGGAGGATGTTGTTCAAAAAAACCTCTGTCCATTCTAGTGTCCCAAAGCACTTCCCCCTTCAGTAGTTTTATAATTTCAGGTGTTACATTTAAGTCTTTGATTTTTTGTAACTGGCAAGAAATAGGGGTCCAGTTTCATTCCTTGGCATGTAGAAATCCAATTTTTGGAGCACCATTTATTGAAAAGTCTGTCCTTTTTTCAATATGCATTCTTAGCACCTTTTTTGAAAAGCAGTTGACTGTAGTGTGTGTTCACCTCTGGGCTTTCTATTCTGTTCCACTGGTCCCTGTGTTGTCTTTTTTAACGCCAACACCATGCTGTTTTGATTACTGCAGCTCTGTATTAGGTCAGGCAGTGTAATTCCTCTTGCTTTGTTCTTTTTCCTATTTTCAAGATAGCTTTGTCTATTCAGGTTTTTTAATGGTTCCATATGAATTTTGGGATTAGTTTTTGGAGTTCTATGAAGAATGTCATTTGGTACTTTGATAGGGACTATAGTGAATCTGTAGATTTCTTTGGATAGTATGGACATTGGGATGGACAGGAATGTTCTAAAATTGACTGTGGTGATGCTTGCACAATTCTGGAAACTTGCTAGAAACCGCTGAATGTAGACTTTAAGTGGGGAACTTTATGGCATATGAATTATACTCAAATAAGAAAACAAAACAAGGAGTGGACCAGTGGCCCCACATGGAGGACAGAAAGCTGGAACCCACGGTGGCCTCCCTGCTAAGCTTGCGGTGCTTTGGGAAGTGGTATCTACTAAGTTAGTTCCCAAAGAACTAAGCAGATAGCGGACGAGGAAAAACAAAAATGGCAGTGTTCTTGAGTGAGTTAGAAAAAAACGTAAGTTTGTCACTATTAATTTGGAAGGCAGTGGCTGACAGCAGAAATTTTTAAAATCTCTTTCTACAAATGGTATTTGTAACATACCAATTTGGGCTGTGGAGTAAAAGAAGTCCCTTTAAGGCTGAAAATCTCCAGATGTTAAAAGAACTATCGAGAAAACTACACCTCGCCTATTCTTTCCCACCATGCTGACCTGAGGTGACGGCCACAGGTCTGCAAGGGAAACACTGCTTCAGGGGAAACATATTGTACCTTAATATGTACATTGTGGTTTTGAAGAAATGATTTCTCTCTCTTCCTCTTTCTCTTATTTATTTATTTTTGGTACTGGGGATTGAACTCAGGGATGCTCAACCACTGAGCCGCAGTGAGACCCTGTCTCTAAATAAAATACAGAATAGGGCTGGGGAGCCCTATTTTGTATTTTATTTAGAGACAGGGTCTCACTGAGTTGCTTAGCACCTTGTTTTTGCTGAGGCTGGCTTCGAACTTGCAATCCTCCTGCCTCCTGAGCTGCTGGGATTACAGATGTGTGCCATCACACCCGGCTTCACACATTCTCCTTATAGATACAAAAATTCTCTCTGACATTTGAGCAATATTATACTGAGTTAATAATGTAGTTGACAAGAGAACCCCCAAAACTGAAATAGAATAAAGACAAGGAGAAGGAAACACAACCAAGCCTCTTATGAGCTTTAAATGCTTCTGCTTACTGTGGCAACCTCAAAAGAAGGACCATAAGTGCACATGGCCTTCTTTGAGTTTCAAAATGAGGGCTTAATTATGGTTATTTGAAACTAGACACTATTGTAACTTTTCACTATGGTTAACTTGAACCTATACTTCTGATAGGAAAGAGACATAACAAACCAGCAGGGAATGAGATGTGTACTGTTTTGATTACAAAACTACAGCAGAAGGGGTTCAAAGGACTATATTTGAGCTCCCTTTAACATCTTTAAACTGGTAATACAAACTCAAATCTCCATTCCTCATCTAGTTTTTTTCTTTGGTACTGGGGACTGAACCCAGGGGCACTTAACCACTGGGCCACATTCCCAGCCCTTTTGAGTACTTATTTAGAAACAGGGTTTTACTGAGTTGCTTAGGGTCTCGCTTTTGCTGAACCTGATTTTGAACTCGTGATCCTCCTTCCTCAGCTTCCCAAGCTGCTCGGATTACAGGTGTGTGCCACCATGCCCAGCTTCTCATCTGCTTCTTGATCTGTGTCTCTTATGAAGGAATCTTGATTAAGATGGAAACACCTCACATGTGTGGCGTTACAGGTGCTCTAAGATGCTACATAAGCTGTGTCATTCTATCCTAGCTTGACAGGTCTGTCTTGCCCCTATATTAAGAAATACTGAAAAGGTTAAAACCCAGTGTTACTCAGATCTTTTTTGTTGTTGTTGATTGTTTTCTGCTTTGTTGGCGCTGGAGATGGAACCCAGGGGTGCACTACCATTGAGCTACACCCCCAGCCCCTTTTTAATATTGAAACAGGGTCTTGCTAAGATTCCCAGGCTGGCCTTCACTTGCAATCCTCCTGCCTCAGCCTCCCAAGCAGCTGGCACTACAGGCTTGTGTCTCTATGCCCTGCTAAGTGAATTGTTTTTATCCTGTGAGCTGCTTCTCTTCTTTCCGTCATTTGATGTCAAAGTCAGGGGTGTTCCAGCCTGGGTTCCTACTGCCTTCACATTTCTTTCTGGGGCCCAGTTGATCTAAGTTATCAGCTATGGATGGAAATTTGCTCCACTTTCTTGGGTAATGTTCTATATTTATGCAAAACTTAAGATGATTAAAAATAAAAGGCCATTTCATGAAGAACTATTCCAAAACATCAAGCACGTTAACCCCAAGGATTTTCGAAGATATTCTAAAGGGGAAAAGGGTCAAGGCAGAATTAACCAACCAAAGCACATCAAAGCACTGAAGAAAAGCCCCACTCACCAAAGTGAAACTTCTGGACCGCGAACTGCTGCTTCGACTCTCCAGACTCCCACCTCTGCTCAAGTCACTGAGCCTGCAGCTGGGTGACAGGTCGGAGTCCATCTCCGAGAAGTCTGATTTCTGATGGTTTACAGGCATCCCCACAGAAGCCTCAGTTCCCGGCTTGATCACAGGAGTGGGGAAGGAGCCAGTATCCCATTCCGAGGCAGAGGATTACTTCTAGAGAAATCAGAGCAACACAGTTAGTGAGCCTCGTCAGTAAAATGCCTTATCCCTCAAAAATGAAAGGTTGGCATGTGTCAGATTCACCTGCATTCACACACTCAACCATGAGGGTAAAGGAAATCAGGAAACCCCAAGCCTACTGGTGTGCGGATGCTGGTTTCCATTTCTCCTTTTTATCATGGCCCATTCTGAAGATGTGAGAATGATTTTTAAGATACTAGGCATGGTGGCATATATCTGTAATTAACCCTGGTGACTTGGGAGGCTGAGGTAGGATTGCATGTTCAAAGCTATCCTCAGCAACTCTGCGAGACCTTGTCTCAAAATAAAAAACAGAAAGGGCTAGGAATGGAGCTCAGTGGCAAAGAGTCCCTGGGTTCAATCCCTAGAACCACATTAAAAAAAACTCAAAGATGGATGCACTAAAAATGACTATGGTACTCATATTCTTCACATTCAGCACTCAGCATTGCCCTGCTTTTGTTCCCTTAGGCACCACAAAATGGGTTCCTCTTCCAGCTCATTGGAGTTCAGGGTTAAGCTGAGCTGAAGCAAGCTATTGTTACCAACTCACCAGGCGTGGTGGTACGCACCTATAATTCCAGCAGCTCAGGAGGCTGAGGCAGGAAGAACGTGAGTTCCAAGCCAGCCTCAGCAATGGCACTAAGCAACTCAGTAAGACCCTGTCTCTAAATAAAATACAAAATAGGGCTGGGGATGTGGCTCTGAGTTCAATCCCAGGTCCCTCCCTCCAAAAAAAAAAAAAAAAAAAAAGTTACCAGCTGATGCCTGCCTTGACATCTGCAAGATCAAAGACTCCTGGGAAGCCTGGGCTATTGCAACCTCACATAAAAAGTTGTCTCCTAAGTTATACTACCAGGAAGTCCATGTCTACATTACTTCCAGGAACAGAGACATCCAAGGATCCCCTGAAGCTCCTTGGTTTCATACTGTCACCCTTTAAACAGGAAATTCAACTCAGTCCCCGAACATTTGAGTTCAATAAAACATTCTAGAAGACAAAAGAAGACTAACTGGAATAAGTCTCCTGATGATTAATATTTAACAGACACTTGATCATTTGTGGAGGAAATCCAATCAGTATTGAACATCTTTATGGAGACCTTATCATTTGAGATGTCAAAAATTACAGTGAAAACCTTCTTAGAGAAATCCTGCAGACATCTCTTAAAAAAAACAATTCCTCAGCCCATTTCTCTTTTCTTTTCAGATGAATCAGTACAGGTCAAAGGGCAATTTTAAGAGGAAAGCTAGGAAACTGGAAGATTCTGAGCACATGTATTTTTAGTAAGTTATCATTGTTTCAGATAGTCAACGACAACAAGACTTAAAATGTTAAAACTTTAAAAGTTTGCTCCATGATATGAAAAATTTAAACAACACACAAAGTTTATATAAATGTCTAAATAGTAACATACAATCTGTAAATTCAGATGTCCATGTGAATGTCTTTGGTGTCTTACAAATGCTTGACATGAGTCTGGTACACACACACACACACACACACACACACCACACACCACACAACACACCAGTGAGCTGGCCACGGCTGTTCAGGCCGAGGCAGATGCAGCCCCATCCCTGGGCCCGGGAGGAACAGGCAAAGGTGGGACAGGCTATGCAGAGAAGTCAGGACAATTCTTAGGTCCTTCCTGATCTGCAGATTCCCACCCACTGACTCAGCTTGAACTCAGTCCTGAGTGGAGTGAATCACTCTTCCAAGGATAGGGCCGTGGGGCACAAAGCCTTCCTTCACATCCCAGAGAGGAGGTGGGAAGGGAAATGCTGATTCACAGCATGGGGTGTGTGTGTGTGTGGTGGGGGGTGCCCCAGGATGTGGGAAGGTTCTGGACTTGAGCCTGGCTCAGGCCGGGGCGGGTAAGAGTAGCACCTGGAAGCCACCCCAGCAGGGCCAGAGGGTTCTGCCTCTCACACCCTCCAGAGCACACCTCTTGGGAACATACCTCTTTCATGTGTTGCTGTGGTTTAAAAGTTTTTTTTTTTTTTTTTTTTAAGTTGCAATATGGACACAATGCCTTTATTTATTTTTATGTGGTACAGAGGATGGAACCCAGTGTCTTACACATGCTAGGCAAGCACTCTACCACTGAGCTACAACCCCAGCCCTTATTGCTGTGATTTTGAAAGCTATAAAACTCTAATATTTAGGCTGTGCAAAAGAATATGAGGACGCCAGCCAGGATCTTCCAGAAGGCAGGGGCTGTGAAACCTTGCTCTCATTTCCTTCCCAGCCTGGAGAGGCCAGTCTTCTGTGATCTCTTGAGGAAATCAAGAACTAGTGGTTCCCTGATTCTGGTTCTGAAAATCCAGAACTCCACGGGAGGCCCACTGTTGAGGGCAGAGTTTGAGAGTAAGCAGCCTGCCCTACCTCGCCCTGGACACGAGCACACCGAGACCGGGACATGTGAGGAGGAGGAGGCGTAAGGGGTGGCAGTAAAGGACCACAGCTGAAGGGTCCATGTGGGTCCTGACCACTTTAAAATGCCCACTTTCCTTCCAATCATGGGTTCAGTCTTTGGATGTGCAAAACAATGCACACTATAAAAAGTGACACTGCAGTCTGATTGACAGGCCCATGGATGAAGAAACCGATTCCACGAAAAGGGCAGAGGGCTAAGAAATCATGACAAGCCTAATACTGAGAGAGAAATACACACCCTGCGTGCTCATTCCTTTTATTCTGTTTCCTGTGTTTATTTCTCATTATTTACTAAATTGCCCAGGCTATCCTTGAACTCACAGTCCCCAGCCTCAGGCTCCCAAGGTGCTGGCGTTAACAGGTGATGTCACTGCGCCTGGCTTCCAGAAGCATCCTTTTTCCATAGTCTAGTTTATCATTTGAGCAAACAGAACAAGGACGAGGTCACAGCAGGTCATAGTCCTGGTGGATCTGAGTCTCCTGGGCATGGCTGGTCAGGAGGACAGCAGTCAGCTAAGGAGCTCCTAGGAAATCCGGCGGATGAGGAGCAGGAGCGCAGTCAGAAAGGCCACTCCTGTACTTCATCTTCCCAGACGGTCCAGAAAGACCAGGAATGACCTAGCTGGTACGCGTCAAGGCCTCCCTCACCACCACTCCACCCCATCTCGATTCCAGAGCCACAGCCAGGACACAGAGCAGCCCAAGTCCTTCCCTCACTCACCCGAAAGCTCTGGTTCTGCCGAGTTCCAAAGTTGATCTATGCCAGTCAAAGCCCTATCCACAGGCACAGGGGCTGACCCCTCCTCCTTCCTGCCTCTCACAACCAGCTGCCAGCACCCAAGATACTCCCTTTAGCAGGACAGTGTTATCACTTCCTTTCTGGTCCCACTCCCTAGAGCAGGGCTGCGGACACGCCTACACTGTTGCCAGAGCCATCGACTGCTCTCCTTGCCTTCTTATTCTTCTTTACACTTTGGCTGTATTTTTCTGCTGGTTTAATCGTAACATCACTGTGGCTGGGCGTAATAGTGCATGCCTGTAATCCCAGGGACCCTGTAGGTTGAGACAGCAGGATATCAAGTTCTAGGCCAGCCACGGCAATTTATTTTAAAAATAAAAAGGGCTGGGGACGTAGCTCCGTGGTAAAGCATCCCTGGGTTAAACACTCAGTACCAAACCAAACAACAACAAAAACACCACTGTGACACCTTGTACCACCACTGTAAGCAACCAATTTTAACCCACTCCCAATTGGTTTCAGAATCAAAGTTTCATCCTTTGATCAATATTTGTTTCAATCTGAGCCTTATCTTCCTTTTTAACCTAGGCATGTTCTTGAATTGACCCTTTTTTCCCCACACTGAGCAGATTCTAGGCACTAGAGCGAGATGAGTAAGAGCCATCTCCCCACAGGAGGACTTCATCTATACCCGGCTTCTAAATCAGGCAACAAGTCAGAAATGCTATAGGACTCGGACCCAGACCTACGGAAAGCATTTCTGGTGGCAAAGCTTGGGCATGTGGTTTTTAAAAAAAGTTTTACAAGTGACTCTGTGTATCACATCAACTCTAATCAAAGATAGATGTGTAGCCAAGTTCAGTGCCACGACAGGGGACACGGGGTGAGACAAAGGAGCACCAACTCTTCCTGGAAGGGGACACTGAGCAAAAGGGACACTGAAAGCCAAACCCTGAAAGCTGGGTGTGATCTCTGGAGACTGCTAGTTAAATTCGGATGGGAGTTCCAAGTAGAGAAAGAGAACGGGCGAGCGTACAAAGATGCAGCCTTCTGAACAACAGTGAGTGGCTGGATCACAACCTAGGTGAAACAGGAGGTGCAAAACAAGCTGGAAAAGGGACAGAGGTATGTAAATGGAGGGACGTGGAGAACTGGACCAGAGCACAGAGCCTCTGAATCGTGAACTTGACCCACAGACGACAGCCAGCCACGGAAGGCTTACACCCACTGGAGTGACAGAACCACGTTCTGGTTTAGAAAGATAACTTTGGCAATAGTTTGAAAAGTAGGCAGAATCAGGGGGAAAATTTAAAAGCAATTAGGATAACTGAGTCCCACGTACTGTTAAAAAAAAAAAAAAAAAAGAATGAGGCAGCTCAACGATCACCAAGACATTATTTTTGAGAAAAGTATAAGGGCGAGAGCAAAGTTTAATGTACTTCCACATTTATATGGAAATAAACAAGAAAAAAAGTACATGCTTTTACATGCAGATAATCTCTCTGGAAGGACATAACAGGGAAAACTGTAAGTGGCTGTCTCTAAGGAGGGCAGAACAGTGACAGGAGACCAGGATGGAAATCTAGGACCACATATAAAACACTATGCTTTGCACAAAAATGAGGAATTTTACAATAAGAATGTATATTTTGGGGGCTGGGGTTGTGGCTCAGTGGCAGAGCACTTGCCTAGCACGTGTGAGGCACTGGGTTCGATTCTCAGCACCACATATAAATAAATGAACAAAATAAAGGTCCACCAACATCTAAAAATAATTTTAAAAAAAGAATGTATATTTTTATTATGTACATAAAGAAACTCTGAAAGGACATGCAAGTCAAAAACAATTGTTAGGTGGGAAAGGAAGAGGTAAATGAAAGATAAGAGTTCAAACAGTTTTTAGAAAAATAAATATCTTCTCTTTTTTAACCATAGGATTGCATTATCAACTTAAAAATTGAACTAGGATATTATGAAGATACTAAAATAAAATATCATTTTCAAACAAGTAATAATTAGACTTATTTCCCATAACATCTGTAATGAAAACCAAACAGTTGAATATTCTAAATGTGCTGAGGAAAGAACGGTTAACCTAGACCTGTCTGTACTATAGCCATATTTTTTCAGGAACAAAAGCAAAGTGTGGAAAATTTCCAGAAGGTCTATTTTATCCAAAACCAAGATAGGATGAAATAGGAACGTGTATGCGCACACACACTCACGCACACAAACTGTAAAGGGTTCTAACTGCTGAAAACCAGGATCCTGGCTTTTCAGGGGAAAACAAAGAACAAGGAAAAAAAAATCACACATTTTTATTTCTGTATAAAGAAAAGCTGAAAGAGTCAAGTCTACCACCAACAGACTCCACTTCAAAAATTACATTTCAGGAAGGAAGGATTCTCGATGGAAGAAGCAAGAATGCGCAAGTGACAGAAGCAGAATGTGAGTCCCCAGCAAACCTGGACCTTGCTGAACTGAGTTCTATGTTCTGAAGAGAAGGGTGGACCCAGCTGCATGTATGCTGGGAAGCAGGTGTCAAAGTTTGGGAGGAAGATGAAAATAACAACTTTTTATTCTTACCAGCATTTATGTTATGATTTCTAAGGAAACCACTAAAAAAACTGAAATACTTTTCAACATCCCAAACCAAGGGGATATGTGACAACAAATCCCACTATTATACGTAATTATAATGTACCAATAAAACATACAGAAAACAAACCAACAAAAAAAAAATGAAAGGGAAAAAATGGACTTAAAAAAAAATCATTCTAGGGTTGGGGATGTAGCTCCAGTTGGTAGAGTGGTTGCCTTGCATGCACAAGGCCCTGGGTTCAATCCCCAGCACAAAAACCAAAACCAAACCAAACCAACCAACCAACCAAACAACTCCCCCGCCCCCAAAACATTACTGGGCTGGGGTTGTGGCTCAGTGGTAGAGCACTTGCCTAGCATGTGTGAGGCACTGGGTTTGATCCTCAGCACCACGTAATAATAAATAAATAAAACAGAGAGTATTGTGTCCATCTACAACTAAAAAAACCTTTTGTTTTTGAAAAAAAAAAAAAGAAAGCAAGAAATTATTCCAAGAGTCAGCTAGGGGAAAAGAACAAAACACAACAAATGAAAAGCACAAATTATGATTAAAAACAAACCTAAATATTTGCATAATATAATAATTTAGTGAGAAATGATCCATTAAAAATGTCACAATGGATTATTCTTAAAATGCAAAATGCTGCTGGATGCTGTTTACATCAGCCAAGGAAGGATACAGAATGAGAGAAGTCAAGAGGATATAATAGGATTTTTCAGCAAATGATAATCAAAAGGAAAGATGGAATCATTACAGCAATGTCAGATAAAAGATATTAAGTAAAAGGTAAATTACTAGAAATAAAGAGGGTTAACCTGAAAATGGTTAAAAATAAAGTTTTAATTTAACTTACATTTACCTCATGACCAGCCAGACAACATCAATGAACAAACCCACCAATGTAGGGAGATTTTAGCACATCTGTCAATTGACAGATCTAGCAAAGAATAGACAAGACTCGAGTAACTGTTAAGTTTGACCTAATCAACATTTACAATACACCACCTGCAACAGCTTCACAATAACATACATTCCTTCAAGTTCACAAAGAATACTTACGAAAACTGATGATAGGACCACAAAGCAAGTCTCAGAAAATTTCAGAAGACTGATATTAAAAATATTCTCTTAGTACAATGCAATTAAATTACCAATTACTAAAGACAACCAGAAGAATCCATGGGTGTAGCCATTAGGAACTTATACTTCTAAATAACTCTCAGAAATGATATTAGAAATTAGTAACTATTTAGAACTAAATAATAATCGAAATGCTACATATCAAAACTTAGAAAAGGAGGCTGAAACTTAAAGAATCAAGCATCTAACATAAGTTGTATGTGTGTGTGTGTGTGTGTGTGTGTTGGGGAGACAATAGAAAAGACAAGAAAACAAAGACCCTGAAATTAAACATGTAGAAGAACATCTACAGACCTGGGTGGGGTCACCTGAACATCTCCAGGCCGGGGCAGAGATTGAACACCGAGGTCCTACACTTTGATAATCTCATTCTCTACCACCTCCATTCACAGAAATGTTGAGATTTGTTCCAAAATCTAGAAAAACAATCGTAGCAAAGAAATGATCTTTAAAGCTACACTGTGAAAAATCTCATGATGGTTTTGTAGCCAAACTACTTTTTTTTTTTTAAAGATATGTTTTTCTTGACCTTCAAGAGCATTAAAAATGAAATAGCCTCACAGAGGGATCGTCTGTAAATCACGGAGCTCATTACCATGAGTGGGCTTCTGCTCCGGTCCAGCAGTGGGTGAAAAGAAAGCCGGCGAACACAAACGGCCACTGTGGGCCTTGCTGCTCCCGGCTCCTGACCACATCTGCTCACGTGAACATGTGGCTGGGCCTTCTCGGCCATGGCAGGCGCTCTGCTCTGATCTTACTCAAAGATGGAAGTCCTACTTTTATAGTTTCCACATGGTTTGTGCAAATTTCTATTTGTACGTAAATAATGTGTAAGCAAAAAATAATTTTATGATAAGAAGCTTACTAGAAAACAAAGCTAGGAATCTAATTAACTCATAAGTTAAAAGGAAACTGTGAACTGTTTTTTCTGCTATTCAACTTAATTGCGGCTTAAAAAATTCTTTAGACTAAATTAACTATTTTTTCCCTTACTTCTTCTGTAAGAGCAGGATTCTACTTTAGTCATCACAAAATTACATGACAGCGCTGCATGTAATTTTCAGCTCCATCTCCAATTTTACACACAGAGTCCTGCATCTGTATCACCTGTCCCTCGTCACACCAAAGCTGCGCAGAGGAATGTGCCGTGCTGTCCTAACAGAGGTGGAAGCAGGTGCTGGTGCTGGTATGGTATGCAGTTCACTTTATTCTAAGTATTTCTACTCTCAACACTGTTGTTAAGGGCTGGGATACAGCTCAGTTGGTAGAGTGCTTGCCTCGCATGCACAAGGCCCTAGGTTCAATCTCCAGCACCACAAAAAAAAAAAAAATTGTGTTAAAAATAGCCAGGCGCCATGGCGCAGGCCTGTAATCCCAGCAGCTCCGGAGGCTGAGGCAGGAGGATCTTGAGTTCAAAGCCAGCCTCAGCAAAAGTGAGGCACTAAGCAACTCAGTGAGACCCTCTCTGTAAATAAAGTACAAAACAGGGCTGGGGATGTGGCTCGGAGGGTGAGTGCCCCTGAGTTCAATCCCCAGCATCCCCCCAAAGTAAAATAAAACAATACAACATTCACCAACAAATTGCCAAGTACTAATGCAGGATTTCTGAAATTCTTGATGATACTCAAGTTGGGAGTTGTTATTTTCCTCATCTATTCTGTCAAAGGAGTCTGAGAACATAAGCCTCTCCAGTGTGTCTCTACACTCTGGCCTAACCTTGGCCCCTCCACCCGCCTTCGGCTACATGAAGGCTTCCATCCAGCCAGGGCCCTCCACGTGCTGCTCCACCCTCAGGCCCCACCACTGCCTCCCCTGCTCTCTCCACCAGCCTCCCCAGCCTCACTAAGAAATAAAACAAAAAACAAAATCCCACAACCAAACCTGTCCAACCTCCCTTCCTGATGCTACTCATGTCTCCGCCTAACTCCTCTGGCACTTGCTGTTCACATCCCACCCCGTGTTGACTGTGAGACGCCATCTTGTCACTCTGATACCAACAGTCACATTAAGTTTCTGCATGTTATTCTTATTTTCTTCAATTAGATTATAGACCTCTTATAGGTACAGTTCATACATACACATTACATATCTATCTATAGATATCTAGATAGATGTCCAAAACATTATGGATAACATTTATCACAAAAAAATAGACTTAATATCCATTACCTATCCCAAACCCACATTTTAAAACTCAAAGATAATTTTGTTTTTAAAAAAATGGGAGGCCAGCCTGGGCAATTTAGTGAGACTGTGTCTCAAATACAAAAGGCTGGGGATGTACCTCAGTGGCAAATTGCCCCTGAGTTCAATCCATCCCCAGTACTGCAAAATAAATAAATAAAAGGAAAAATATAAGGGGCTGTGGGTATAGTTCAGAGGCAGAGCACTTGCCTAGCATGTTCAAGGCCCCGAGTTCAATCCCCAGGACCAGGGGAGAAAACCAAAAAATTAGAGCATGCTAAAAACATATCATTGACCTAAAATCAAAACTACTATACTTAGGAGTAGTTTTAAACATGTTAACATTGCTGTGGAACCATCCTTTCTGTCCCTCTATCATATTTACAGACCAAATCCCTCAAATTTAGGAGAAATTAATCTCATAGATTTCAGTCCAGGGCAAACAGGAAGCACAAGGAAAATGACTCTGAAAACACAGCAAGAGGGCTGTAGCTCAGCAGTAGAGTGCTCACCTTGCACATGGGAGACCCGTGGTGCTGGGTTCAATCCCCAGCACCACGTAAAAATAACTAAGTGAAATAAAGGTATTGTGTCCAACTACAACTAAAAAATAAATGTTAAAAGAAAGAAAACACAGCAAGAGAGGAGACTCTTAGATTCATGATGATGTATCATGTAAGTACATCAGTGGCATCAGTAAGTACACCAAACACACTAAACCAGTAGCACCTCACAATATTAACATGCAATAAACATCAAAATGAATGTGTAGGGCTGGGGATGTGGCTCAGCGGTAGCGCGCTCGCCTCGCATGCGTGCGGCCCGGGTTCGATCCTCAGCACCACATACAAAAAAAACAAAGATGATGTGTCCGCAGAGAACTAAAAAATAAATATTAAAAGAATTCTCTCTCTCTCTCTCTCTCCACCCCACTCTCTCTAAAAAAAAAAAAAAAAAAAAAAAAATAAAAAAAAAAAAAGAATGTGTATCTGTAGGTGTAATCCATGACCAAAATGAACCTCAAAAATGGGTCTCCAGCCTGGGAGACCTGTAATACCAGCGGCTCAGGAGGCTGAGGCAGGAGGATCACAAGTTCAAAGCCAGCCTCAGCAACTCAACAAGGCCTTAAGCAACTCAGCAAGACCCTGTCTCTAAATAAAATATAAAAAACGGCTAGTTTGGGCTATTTCTCAATTAAATTAGTTTGGGCTATTTCTCAATTTAAAAAAAAATGGAAAGAAAAAAGTGTTTCCCAAAATCCTCACCAAGCAAAGGAGGACTGCATCCCAGCACTGAATACCAAAGGACACCTGCTCAAGTAGAAGCTAGTTGTTGGAGGGCTCCGAGGGAGGAGCTAGTTTTGTTCCTTATTTATTTAATTTTGTTGGTACTGGGGATTGAACCCAGGGCACTCTACCACTGAGCCTGTCTAGTTTGTATTTTGAGAGAGGGTCTTGCTAAGCTCCCCAGGCTGGCCTGCAATCTACAATCCTCCTGCCTCAGCTTCCTGCGTGCTGGGCTTATGAGGATGTGCCCCTGTACTGGCTGCTCTTGGAGTTGTACACGGTGATGGGTAGTGATTCTGCACCCTTTCCATGGGATTTTGCTTATTCCTGGTTCTCTGTCACAGGGACTGAACCCAGGTCCTCACATGCACTCACTCTACCGCTGAACTACAACCCCAGCCCATGAAACGTCTGATAAAAGAACTTAGTACCTTAAACTCTAACTGCTACTCAAGGGTATTAGGTACAATTAAAATTGTTAAAAGGTTAGTAATTTTACCTCTCTGAAGCATGACCATGCTTTAATTTTTTTTGAAAAGCTCTTTCTGAGCAATGCAGAATGATAAGGATGACTTCAAACTATCTGTATTGTGAATTGTTTCAAGTATTAATAGGAAAGAATTTACTTAAGCCCACAGGCCACATGAAAGTGATTGATTTGCTTACATTTAAGCAAACAAGTTCCCCAGGTAGCCTCACCTAGGTAGGCGGGATTAACAGTCCCTGAGGGAAAGAGTTTCCTATTACCAGTTTACCATCACTGAATAAATAAGAGCAGAACATCCATCAGATTTTCCTAAAGGAAACCTGACCTGAAGGCAACCTTGACTGGAAGTCTGATTGCTTCCCACTAACAAAAAGTAACGGACTAGGAAAGTATCAGCAAAAGCAAAATACAGGTGGGAAAGTATCAGCAAAAGCAAAACTTCTATCCAATGAAAACTCTGCAAAGACAGACACTGCAAATTTTTACTTTTGGCTCATTTTTTTTTTTTAAGAAAACTGACATGTAATATGCCTAATATATTTGTAGATTCTCCAGCAAATTAAAAAAAAAAAAAGTAGAAGAAAACTCCATTTTAAGTTATTCTTCTTTTGGGAATGACTTTGTATGCTTTCCCTCTTTGCCCCCTCACCACTCCCCACTGGTACCAGGGATTGAACCCAAGGGTGCTTCTGAGCCACATCTCCAGCCCTTTTTATTTTGAGACAGGGTCTCACTAAGTTGCTTAGGGCCTTACCAAGTTGCTGAGGGTGGCCTCAAACTTGCAATCCTCCTGCCTCAGCCTCCTGGGATTACAGATGGGGACTACCCCACCTGACTTTCTCTTTATTCATTTAGCAAATATCAGTGAGCACCCACTGGTGAAATAAAAGGTAGTACTACTTATGTGGAAGTAATAATTATACCTTATTGTTTTACAATGTCTTTGTTTCCTGAGGAGCTTAAAATTCTTTTCTGAATTTTTCACTCATCCTCACAATGAAAATAAAGCTGACTTTAGTTCATGTTCATTTCTGGTATTTTGTAACACCTGGTTAGGCTGCAAGGGTGATCTAATTTACATATCTTATCTCCAACTGAACAAACCTAAATCCAAACCCAGGGAAGCTAAACTCACCAGGACCTCCTGCTGGGTCAGTTCACTGGCATAGACTTTCAAAACCTCTGCTCACCCAAAAGTGAGCAAAGGGAAGGGAATGAGGTTTTATCTGGGGATGTACAAAAGGGGCGTCTCCTCCCAGCCTTTTCTATACCTGGGAACCCAGCAACAAATTCCTCAAATCACTTCAGATCCAGGCCTTGGGGCCCAGGAACAGATCCCATTTTTTCATAGAAGAGGATGTGACAAATAATTCTCAGCATTTTTGATGGGGCTAAACAAATGTTTGTTTAAAAAAAACTAGATGATTTTAATTAATAGACAAGATGTTAGTATTTTCAGAGTTGAAGAATTGCCTCTCAAGCTCTTTGGGGGAAAACAGAGCACCTTTCCATAATTCAAGAGCAGAGTTTGAGAGAATCTGATCTGTTTAAAGGTGACACTGCAAAACATGGAAGCATTTTGCCACTTTTTCCACAAAAAGAAAGTTAAAAGCCTTTGCTTGATGCATGTTTCAGGTGTAATGTTATATTGTGCTATTTGTCAAAGCCCTACCTTACCTGAGCTAAGGCTCTGCCTCTCACCTTACTCCATGTTAGAATGGCTCCAAAACAGGCTAGACTCCAGCTCACTTAAAGTTGTGTTCAAAAGATGGCTTTTTGTTGGAAAGATTACTGTGATTCCAAATAAACAGGGGAGGGGCTGGGGTGGTGGCTCAGTGGTAGAGCGCTTGCCTAGCATGCATGAGGCACTGGGTTCGTTCCAGGCACCACATAAAAATAAACAAATAAAATAAAGGTACTGTGTTCAAATAAACAGGGAATGTAATACATAACTAGGTAAAGGTTTAAGAATATAAGAATAATTTTCTTGGTTCATAGCTATTACACAAATTGAATTTTTTTTTTGCTCTGTTAATTTATTTTTGTATTTTCCTTTAATTTTTATAAGTGTTGCCTGTTAAGTGTTTTGCAGAGGTACTGCTTCTAGTAAAATAACTTGAGTTAATTTGAAAAAAAAAAAAGAGAGAGTTTGCTATTACTCAATTAATGAAGGTCAGTGGGCTGCTGATCAGTAAGGGTTGTAACCTTGGAAAATAAAAACAAAATCCCAATGAGATGAGCCTTAGTTAAGAAACACAGGGTTTAAACATATCTTGTTTTTCTATGATTTTCAAATTTGCTGATTAAATTCTTTCAATGGTTGAGAAATAATTGTCTTTTGAGTAGGTTAAGTGTAGCTGAATATATACAGTTTTCTATGGTTAATATTTTTGGAAATGAATTGATAATTAACATGGTAAAAAAGTCAAGTGTTCCTTGAAATTTTGGTGTGCTTTATTATATGTTGATACTAACAAGTTTTTGCACAGAAAGCATCTCCAAAATCAAGTTAGGAGGTGGGTACAGTGGTGCACACCTATAATCCCAGTGGCTTAGGAGACTGAGGAGGGATCACCAGTTCTGAGGCCAGCCTCAGCCACTTAGTTAGACTTTTGGCAACTGAGTGAGACCCTGTCTCAAAATAAAAAAATAAAAAGGGCTGGGGATTTAGCTCAGTGATGAAGCACCCCTGGTTAGATCCTTAGTACTAAGTGCGGGGGGAAAATCAAAATAAGAGTCAAACAGAAAAAAAGAAATTAACCTAAGCATATTCACTTTACATATATTTTAAAGACATCTGATTATACAGAGGAGTTGCCTGCACTAGCAGGAGCTCACCAACAGCTTCACTGTTATCTAGAATAGATGGAGGTCAGTTATCTTCATCATATGAGGGAATAGGGACGAAGCCTTTAGGATGATTCAGTGAGTCCCACAAAGCTTTTTCTGCTCCAAGAATTCTATTTGTCATTTGAGGTCCTCAGGTGTCTTCTTTTGTTGGTAGCATCTCATCTTCATGTCTTCATATTTCCATCCTCTCTTCCTCGCTCCTGAACATTCTGTACAACTTATTTTCTCAGTATGCAAAAGTCTGCTTCACAGGGAAGCCAGAAGACAATGTGGCTATCTCAGCCCTACTCCTGAGCCGTCAGTGGCTGGTGCCCCAAAGCAGAGGCTAAACTCTCAGCAGGATAATCAAAGTCACAGCCTTACCTGTTAGCCTTGTTTCCCACTATCCTCCCTGTTGGCCCTGCTCTAATGTCACCGTCTGCAGGAGTTGTTCCCACATCTCTCCTCTCTGTTCCAAAAAGCCTGGGCCTCTTTGTTACCAATTCATATCTTACCTCCTCTATCAGATCACAAGCTTCCTGAGGGTAGACAAGCCCGTGTCTTATTCCCCTCTCTATCTCCAGTTGTGCCTAGCATGACAGGAACATAAACTGTCACCATACTCTTCAAGCCCTCTGAATCTTTCCCTACGTTGTCCAGGCTGGCCTCAAACTACTGATCCTCCTGCCTCACTCAGCCTCCTGAGCTGCTGAGATTATACGTGTGAGCCACTGCAACTGACTGAATCACTAATTTAGAATCTCCAGTTTCCAGTGGCTTGGGAGGCTGAGGCAGGAAGATCGAAAGTTCAAAGCCAGACTAGGCAAAAGCAAGGCACTAAGCAACTCAGTGAGACTCTGTCTCTAAATAAAATACAAAATAGGATGTGACTCAGTTGTCCAGTGCCCTTGAGTTCAATCCCCGGTACCAAAAAAAAAAAAAAAAAAGCATCTCCAGTTTCAAGGTCTGATAAAAGACTGAGAGTCTTTCAGTCCTACTCCAAATTTTATAGACCAGGAAACCAAGTTCCAGAAGGACCAAGTGGTGAACTCTAAGGTCACACAGTTATCTGATGATAAAACCTGAAGTGGATCCCCTCATTTCCAGTGGAACATAGTTCTTTTTTCCTATGCTCCATTAATCTGTCAGTTAAAAAAAAAAAATTTTTTATTGACAACATGTCAATTTTTTAAAATAAAAAAGTAATCTATTTGTACACCCAACTACCACCTCAGGGCTTAACACATTGTAGGTAGTCAAATAGTTTATGAATATTGCTGAATAAAATGATGAATACCCAGGCCTCTAGATAACTAAAATAAGCAGAATATTAAAATATTTCAAAATACTAGCCAGACAACTGGTGGAATAAGCAGCCTGAAGGAGAAAGCAGAAAACCCCACAAAATAACAAAGGGCTGAGAAAGAACATAATCTACTGACCAGACCCTACATTTACTCACATGCGAGATTTTGGTGATGTAAAATCAAACACAAAAGAGAATCAAGTCCTTAAGACACTTTCCTAAAGAAGAGGCATACAGTAGTCTCTCCCCTTATTTGCAGGGATTCCTCCCAAGATCCAGCAGATGTATTAAACCGTGGATTGCACCAAACCTCACATACAGTATTTTACCCCACACATACGTAATACTAATTATAGCATGTTAGATTTATAAATTAGGCATAGTAAGAGATTAGCAATAACTAATAAAACAGAACAATTATAAAAATATAACAAAAGCTATGTGAATGTGCTTCTCTTTCAAAATATCTGTTCCTTGTGGCATCACAGTAACATTTTCAGACCGTGGATGACCACAGGTACATGACACTGAGGAAAGCAACCTGCAGGTGAGGATGGGGTCAACTGCGAAAGGCCAACAGGCTTGAGAAATGATGTAGAGGGTTATTAGTTATCAGGGAAAGGCAAATCCAAAGCACAACAAGAGTCCTCTGCACGCCCACTAGGATGGCCAGAATTAAAACAGCAACAAACAGAAAGTAATGAGTGTCCATGAGGAGGATGTGGAGAAACTGGAACCTCCTTCACTGCTGGGGGAAAGATAAAGCGGTTAAAAGCTGCCCTGAGAGCTCGGCAGTTCCTCAACAAGTTAGGCACAATGATGTCTGACCCAGGACTTCGACTCAGGAATAGACCCGAAAGACCAAAAAGAGGTGTTACAATGAAAATGTGCACAGGACTGTTGACAGCAGTACTGCTCACAGTAGCGAAGGGTGGAAACAACCCAATGTCCATCAACTGATGAATAAACAAAATGCTACAGATACATACAGTGTAAAAAGATGCAACCGTAAAAAGGAACCAAGAACTGATATGTGCTACATCAGGGATGAATCCTGCCAACAGCACCCCAAATGAAGAAATCAGAGAGGCAAGGCCACAGATTTTAAGATTCCATTTATATATGTGTCCAGAACTGGCAAATTCACAGAAGCAGAAAGCAAATTAGTGGTTGCCAGGGGCTGGGGCAGTGAGGGAATGGGGAGTGACTGCTTTAATGCATATGCATTTCCTTCCCAGGTGATGAAAAAGTGCTGGAACTAGACAGGTGTGATGACTGCATAACACTGCAAATGTACTTACTGACACCGCTCTGTGCACTTTAAAATGGCAAATCCGATGTTATATCTTTTATTACAATAAGAATGAGAATCAAGTCTTCACAGTGTCAAGAGGCCTTGGGAATATCTAGTATGAAGATCTGCATTTGTGCACAGCTAACAGATCCCTTTCAAATAAGGCAGGATGTTATGGCCTGCACATTTCTCTGCCACCCATCCTGACCGCACAGAATTTATTAAAATACTCTTAAATTTCAAGATTAATGTTGTAACTTTAGAAGGGGGATGCAGGCATCAGTGACAGATACAGCTTAACAGACAGGCTATTATCAGCGATGCCACTATATTGACACCACAGGCACAGGGGCAGTCTCATTGTGACCCCAGGCTTTCCTGCAGTTCAGAGGGGAATGCGGCTATCTATCAAGGACAGAGCCAAGCCTGTCCTCCTAAGGCACATGGGCAGAGAGGAAGCCACCAGAAAGGGCAATGGAAACTGCAACAAAACCCTGCCCTTCACCATCAAAGCAAAGAGCTCAAGTTCAGGATGCTCCTAGGATTCCCCTGGCACCTACAGGACGGCCTCTATGTCACTGGCGGCTGTCCCACAACAACACAGATAAGAGGCACTTGAACTTTTTTTTTCCCCAGAGGATTCCCTGTGCTTAGCTCTA
This sequence comes from Marmota monax, assembly GCF_021218885.2. Taxonomy (NCBI): domain Eukaryota; kingdom Metazoa; phylum Chordata; class Mammalia; order Rodentia; family Sciuridae; genus Marmota; species Marmota monax. Next base: position 3,915,410 of record NW_026692356.1, read on the forward strand.
CCCCACCCAAGCCTTTCACTTCTACCCCCTCAGGCTCCAAGGCCCCACTCCACCTCCTGTAGTTATCTGAGCTGATCTTCAGAATGAACACAGGGTGCCAGCTATAGGCTCCTTAGGTGTCTGAGAACTTTGGAACCAGGGCCAGGTGTCTCTTCAGAAGACTTAACTTGATCTGTTATCTAGAAATGTTTTTATGTCCAATGACAGGGCTCAGCAGGGTGGGAATAGATTAATGAACATGCAACCCCCCACTTAAACAGGCAAATAAACACTTTCTGCAACAAAGGAACTGCCAAGTCACACACATTCAGAATTTCTTAAAAGCATTACTCCTCTTTCTAGCTTCCTCTCATTTGTCACTCTTTAAATTTCTGATGTGTAATAATGAAGAAAAGGTGTTCTTTTTAAATCACCAGCATCCAAAACTTTCAAAGAGAAGCTTATTTGAAGTGGCCAAGAAATATATCCAGTCGCTTAAAAATGGCTATTACGTCTGTGCAAGAAAATATACAAGATTCCATACACACACTGTCAAGTTTGGCAAGAAAGATTTTAGACAACTTCTATCCTTCCCACCCAATCCCAAGTAAATAGAGCATTTGTTTATATTTCCACATTGGCTGCATGAACGAAAATACCTCCTCCACCTAGAAAAACAATCTGTAACAGTCAGACATGGAACTTTGAGGGCAAAGTTTTAGTGCAGATGAGAGCATTAGGTATACAGTGCTTAAAAAAAAATAGTCAAAAAATATTTTTCACAAAGGTTTCTCCTGTGAACATTTTCCGTAAGATGACACAGGCTTGGTTTGGTGTTTTTTTCTACCTTTCAGAAATAAAGTTTGAAAAACTTTGTTCTCCATTAAAATTGGAGCCCGGAGGAATCTTCTCCCGAAGGTCTCCAGCAAAATACTTCATCGTTCTATTCTTGGGGGAGACACACAAAATCACTTGCCTTTAACTCGCTTCAGGTTTTGCGCTTTGCACCAACTAGGTGTGGGCAAAGAGTTAAAAGTTTTCTGAGGTTAGTTCCTGCGGTTAAGGGGAGGGGGGAGCTGGATGCTTAAATTTAGACTCGGTAAAACAATACTGGGAAACTTTCACAGCCTTGGGGCCACGCTGGAGTTCATTTTATTGCCTTTTGTTCATCAGCCACATTTTCTTCTCTTAATCCCTCCCGCCCGGGTTCCCGGGGCAGATCCTACACATTACCGCGTGATTCGGTTACCTGCTGGGGGCCGGGGGGACGGAAACCTACTGACTGTTTCGCGCAGGAACTCGGCTGAACAGGTGGCTCCGGCCGCCGCCGCCGGGTCGCACCGCGCTGCCGCCTCGCAGCGCGCGGACCCGGGTCCCGGGGGCAGCCGGCGCCCCTCATTCGCAGGCTCGGGGAGGGCGGCGCAGGCTGGGGACGCTCCGCGCAAAGGCGACGAGGTGCCACCGACCACCGCGCCCCGCAGGCGGCCCCGGGGCGGGGGAACCGCACGACTCCCCCCAGGCGCGCCCAGCTTCCCGGAGACAGCGACCCGCCCAGGAGACCCGCACGGCCCCGACCGCACTCGCTGCCCGCCATCCCGGGCGCCCGGGAGGGGACACCGCGGCCGGGCGCCTCCTGCCGCGCGGAACCTGTCCCGGGTCCGAGGTGTGGCACTCACCTGGCGGGAGTCCCCTCCGCGGGGACGGCAGGTGCCCACGCGTACCGCGACCCCGAGCCCCGCGCAGCCCGCCAGCCAACACGCCCGCGCACCTAGCCAACCGTCCAGTCGCCGCGCCGCGCCGCGGGCGCTCCCGTCCCCGCCCCGCCGCGCCGCGCGCTCCCGCGCGGGGAAGCCGGTCCCCCGACACAGGCTGCGCGCGCCCGCGGCATTTAAAGAGACAGGCCCGGTGCGTAGCCGCCCTGTGGCCGCCTCTCAGGGGTCTTCCTTCTAGCAGTGAGGTTTGAATTGGGGACAATTAGAGGGAAAGTCACCAACTCCCATCTTGGAGTTATCCACGCGGATTTGTGTTTGAAACTGTGAATGAGAAGGAACTTCTTCCTCCCCAACCACCCGCCCATCAGCAGCCTTGAGAACTTATTTTTATTTAATAACAATAACTACAATTTATTGAATATTTATACCCTAGGAAAAGGCATATATAACATTCATACATAATTTCACTTAAGTCTTAAAACTGTGGGTTTTAAAAAGATCATTTCTTTCTTTTTTTTTTTAATTGACACATTAAATTGTACACATATGTGGGGTGTCCTTGTGATGTTGTGACACATGTACATTGTGTAGTGTTCAGATCAGGCTAAGCATACGTAAATCTCTTTAAAATGTCTGTCATTTCTTTTTGCTGCAAACATTCAACATTCTTTCTTATAGCTCTTCTGTAATTGTTGTATTTTTATTGAGGTTCAGAGGACTGAAGAAACTCCCCCAAGATATTTCTTTTTCCCCTCTCTTTTTAGATACACATGACTGTAGAGTTCCTCCAAGAGTTTTCGACCCCACTGCTTCTTGCTGTTTTCTTCTTCCTCCATTATTGGAAACATCTACTGAGGTTAATAGCAGGTTGTGGAAGGCTTTCCAGTGGAAGTTAATGTTACCAGTGTTTCCATAGATGGAATAACTTGCTGGGGGCAAAGAGAGCAAGAGTTACCGGATTATCGATTGTAGGCTTTGCAGTATACTTGTGGCAAACAGTGTAACAACCTTGATTCCAAAAATGCTTGTGTTTATCCCCTTTTCACAGAAAGCAAGAAAGGAAGTGACTGGCTACCCAGAAGACTGAGTCACTGGTAGCACTCAGGGCTGAGCCCCAATTCCTTACTCCTTAGATCATTTCTTTGCCCTCTCCAGGAAGAGATACCTGATTAAAGGGAAGAAAACTTATTCTCTAATAACATATTGGCCACACCTAACTCCCTGCATCTTTAATTAATGTTTACAAAGCACTTTACCCCACATGCTAGTTAATTAGGTATTATTATCCCCCTCTTTCTGAACCAAATCCAGGAGAGAATCAATTCCAACAGTCCCTAATCCTTGCTGAATACTAGACCTAAGCTTTCTGTTTATGTTTTTCCCCCTCTTCAATTTTTGACGCGTGTTGTGTTAAGTCTGGAAGCATTTCTGATGAAGTGACTTATTAAAGTGTATATAACATACAACATCTAGGGATGAGAGGTAATATGGGTTACATTTGTATTCAAGGAATTCAGGATTAAAAAAAAGAGGCATTTTGATACGTGCATTTTTACTATCATTCTTCTTGTTTGATTAACCTTTTATGGTGTGTCTTTTTTTGTAGGTGCAGAAGAAGTAAGAAGGAAGAAGCTGAAGGATGATGAGATTAGGATGGATGAAGGAGAAAATAAAAAGGAAAACACACACACACACACACAAAAGTGGCAGGAAATGAATAGGGAAGAAAATGAGTCTGAGAAGAAAGTTTCAATCAAAAGGCATTAGGGGAAATGAGGCCACCCCTGGTAGCCCACATCAAATCTTTGTGGGAATTACAATCAGGTGGCCTTTCCTCAGAGCTGGTACAGGCAGAGCCAGGGCCCCAGCTTAACTGCTATGCATAGGCTGGCTGCTGGTCCCTGTGCATCCCCTGGGAAGCCATCTGTGTGCCAACTGAACACACATCTCCAGGGACTACAAGGTGAGAAAGGACACGTGACATAAGAAGAAAATAAAGGTTTAGAGGGGAATTTAAAGACAGTTATTCATGAAAGTACATCCAGGAAGAAAAAAAGGAAAAGAGAAACCTCTGGAGGGTCTTGTATATGGTATTATTAGTGCCTTAAAACTCATAATGTAATCACAGTAATACAAATTGTCACTCCAAATTCACTTGACATTTTTTCTGGTGCTGGGGATAGAACCCAAGGCCTGAAGCATGCTAGGTATGTGCTCTACCCCTGAGCTACACACCCAGCCTCTTGACTTGTAAATAAATGTCTTCTGAAGTTGGTCTTTGCTAAGAAAATACTGATGATACAGACTAGTTTGGATCTGGAGTGTGTCCCAAATGCACATGTGTTAAAGATTTGGTCCCAGGCTGTGATGCTATTAGGAGATGGAGGGACCTTTAAGAGGCGGGTCTTATAGAAGTTAGGTCATAGGGGGTGTGTCCTTGAAGGGGATTGGATGCCACCTCTTCTTACCTGCTTTCTTTGTTTTCCAGCTGTTATGTGCTCCCACCATGATGCATTGTCTTACCACAAGCCCAAAAGCAATTGGACCAACCAACCCTGGACTGCAACCTCCATAACTGTGAGCCAAAATCAACCTTTTCCCTTATTAAGTGGATTATCTCAGGTATTTTGGTACTGTCATGGAAAGCTGACAAACACAATATGTGAGCCCCCAATATTAAACAATTATTCTTTTGAACTTTGTATAAGTTAAAAATTTTAAAGTAAACTGAAAACTTCAGGTAAACATGTTTTCACTTTATAAGGTAGTAGAGTCACGTGCCACATCAATGTATCCGTCAATAATGGAACACATAGACGACAGGGGTCTCATAAGATTGTATGGACCAGTAAAGACATAGACACTCTAGTTTGTGTAAGTATGCTCAATGATGTGCCCACAGTGACAAAATCGCTTAATAACTCATCTCTAAGGATGTACCCTGTTGTTAAGTGGCAATTCTCATTTAGCAGTGGGCGACTGTAATAATTACTGTATAAAATTGACTTCAGAAGCTGCAGTTTCTGTGATGGCCATTATAGGGTTGCAAACAGGACAGGGAAAGTGGCTAGAAAGTAAATTTCATGAAAAAAAATTTACTAACAATTTATAGCATTTAGAGCTAAAGCAGGGGAGATGTAAAATTCATAATTTTGATTTCTGCTTTTTCTGCTTGGCAGAGATGTTACCTTAAGATATTTATCCTTTTTGAGTTTCAGTTCCTCACCTATATAATAAGGCTATCAACACTCTGTGAGGTTAAAGTGAAATTCCTTTAAAATTTACCTGAACAAATAATAGCTGAGAAGAGTTAAGAAAATAAGGAAAATATGGGAATTTGCCCTATTTATTATTAAAACATAGTATAAGGCTATACTGATGAAAATTAAGTTAGGAGAACAATATTTAATCCAGAAAATGGGTTGTATACTTTAAGATATGATAGAGGAGTTGTTAAAAATAAATGAAAAGGGGACGGACTGTCAATAAGTGAGGTTTAGAAAACCAGCAATTTGAAAGAATAATCATCTTACCTTTCCTCATGTGCTGGAAGAAATTCCAACTACATTAGAAGATTTTAAACTAGGAGAGCTGGGTGCCAGGTGCATACCTGTGATCCCGGCTGCTCTGGAGGCTGAGGCAGGAGGACCATAAGTTTTAGGTCAGCTCGAGCAACTTAGCAGGACCCTGTTTCAAAATAAAATAATGAAACAAAAAGAGGGCTGGGGACGTAGCTCAGAGGTAGAGTGCTCCTGGTACTCCTTCCCCTCCTACCCCCCCTCCCCACAACACACTGGGAGAAAATTTAGGTAAATATTTATGTGATCTCAAATGGCAGAAGAAATGGAAAAATGAGATTAGGTTACACAAGCATCTAGGATTATGACAACTAAATTATGATCTTGATTATTTTTTGTGGCTGTTTCCAAGTTGCAGTATCTTTGATAATTCTTTGATAATTCTTGACAATTCTTTGAGAAGTTTAAAATACTTTATTTCTTTTTCTTTTCTTTATTTTTTGTTTATTCATTTTTTGCCTAACCTTGTCTGCACTAAGATTAACCTCTGTAATCAATCAGCCATATCAGGATTCCCACTTTCTATTTTGATGTCTTCTGTCATACTCCTATCACTCTCAACCCAGCACATCTTGACAAATTCACTTCATTAATCAATAAAAATTTCCCATCCTTCTTGTATTCATTAACACCCATGATTTTATTAAGAGGAAAGTATGTACAGGCAACATTAAACACGTTACATGTAGTCTTTGTTCATTTGTGCTGCTATAACAAAATACCTGAGAACAGGTAATTTATAACAAACATAAATGTATTTCCTCACAGATCTGGAGGCTGAAATGTCCAAGCTCAAGGTACTGGCATCTGGCGAGGCCTTCTTCTTTTTAATACTTTATTTCAATTTCTAAATTGGTCAATAGGATTAAAATAAACAAACCCTTCCTACAAAGAATCACAACAGGAAAAGAAAGGGGAAATCGCACGAAATGCTCCCATTCACTGTGAGGAATAAAATGTTAAGTGGGATTTTCCTGTTGGCCTAAAGTTACTACAGAGGACCAAACCTAAGATTCAGTGCTCAGTAGTTATCATCTCTTTCATTCCAAGTTCAAGAATTTGCCAGAAGGGCTGGGATTGTAGCTCAGTGTTAGAGAATTTGCACAAGTGCTGGGTTTGATCCCTACATTGCTCCCCCTGGCCCCCCAAAGAAGTCCCCAGGGGCTAACCACATGGCCTCAGGGCTTACCAATTTTAACACATCTGAACTGTGCAGATCATATTTTGTTTACCCATTCATCTGCTGATGGACATTTGGGTTGTTTCCACATTTTGGCTATTGTGAATAATGCTATTATAAACATGGGTGATCAAATATCTGCTCAAGTCCCTGCTTTTGATGGCTTTGGGTCTTTTCCCAGAAGGGGAATTGCTGAATCATATGGTAATTTTCTATTTCACTTTTTGAGGAAGCACCTACATTAGTTGTTCTATCCCGCATTCCCACCAGCAAGGTATGAAGATTCCGACTTTTCCACGTCCTTGATGGCATTTGTTATTTTCCTTTTTTGCAAAGAACTGAATCTTCAATACAAAAAAAAAAAAATGAGACTGGTCTAATAATCAAAAACATTAGGAAACTCGTTCAATCTGGCAGTCTTCTCACAGATGTCTTGCTACCGGTGAGAAATGGGAATTGCCCAGAAAATAGTGGCAGACAGACGTTGACAGCAATAAAACCATTAGATGTTTATAGCCCCAATAAGTTGAGAGTCCTGAATAAACCGTTTGCAAGAGTAAAGTAATAAGCAAAAGAGAATTTTTCCCCTTGACTTTTCCTTAAAATGCTTTACTAACTTTGAAAATGGTTCATAAGAGAGTGAAACAGGCCAATATATTTATTGCCTTTACCAATTCAGCTCTCATTTATTTCCTACACTGTGTCTGGGTTCTAATCCCACAAGGAATAGAACCTAAGGCTGTATTTTCTTAGTTCTCATCCTAGATTTCATTCATCTGGCAGTTTGGATCATCTGTTAAATGGGAGTGTTTTCCCCAAAGTTGAATCTCCTGTACAGAGTCCAGAGAATTCCCCTTGGCAAAAGAATTCATCACCCTGGCCTCAAATATTGCCTCTCTGAGGACCTGAAAAAAATCTCCACAGGGTGGACATTATTTGTGTCATGTAACAAGCTGTGTGCCTACTCTGGTTCCGCTGGGGAAGCTTGTTTTAAACTGTCCTCTGGGTATTGCATTCATTAAATTCATTAATCCATCCATCACCCCTATTTGGTTGCCAAAGGTTCTTTCTTTGGAATGCTCAGGATGGGAGAGGTGGCATTAGGTGGCTAGATTTCACGTCTCATGGGGGCAGGTTGTGTTTACTACCCCTAAGTGCTTGATCCCACCTTCCTCTTGAGCTCAAGTCTTCTGTCTCAGATCCCCCTGACCTTCTTCATTAGGTTCTTTAAAAAAAACCTAGGGACCCTCATTCTCAGATCTCAGCTAATATTTTTATATCATTTAATAGTTTACAAATATCATTCACATGTTTAATTCTCAGAACAACCTTGGAAAGTGTTATGATTCCCGTTTTACAGATGAGAAAACTGAGGCTCAGACTCACTCATGTGGTAGTGGCAGGCTGGCACCCTAAGGCTGCTGCTCTTGCTTTCTGCCAGAGCTGCCCTTCACAGTTCTGTCGTGATCTGGTATAGCAGTATGTTTTTCATGCATTTTTTTTTCTCTATAAAGCCAATTAAGGGATTTGTGCTCACATTGTTGACTATTTTCAAGTTTATTAAATGAGTACTGGGGGAAAGCACAACCTTTATGAGAGTTGAAGGAATACTAATAACCATTAGAAATGTGGAAATCTCATTAGAAATGTGGAAATCTCACCTTATTAAATATTCATCCCAGTCGAGGCAGCTGGGGAGATACTAAGAGGGAGGGCTGAGGGGATTACAGAAAACAGGAGCTGCGGCTTCCAGCTAAAGGTGGAGAATCACATGAAAATCCATTCAGATTTTGACAGAAAGCATTGAAACAGTTTTTCAAAAGTGTTTGACAAAGAAGACTAACTGCCAAAGACAAAGTACTGTTACATGCTATGACAAGACTGAGCTTCCATCCAGTAAGGAAATCAAAATGGATTAACTGCATGAGTGAAACTAACATAGGCCAAGCCTCATCTCTTCCCAAGGCAGACTAAAGCCTTTCATTCAACCAGAACCACAGGCAGCAAAAAACTCATGCTCTGAGATTCCTGCTAGGGACAGGCAGCGGGGCACAGGGCCAAGGCTGTGGGTTCTGGAGTCAGAATTCCTACAATATGGACGTCATCCATCACTTTGCTGGTTAGGGGCAGAGCTGGGCCCTGAACCCAGGCTGCTGTGTTCTCTGGCTCTGAGATGAAGCCAATGAGCCACCCTTGTAAGCTGTGTTTTATGGCAGGAGGATCATTATTCTCAGTGGGGTATTTACATGTGGCCATTTCCAAGCCACCCTCTGAGGCTAGCAGGGATAATTGACAGGCAAACATAATTCCATATTGGTTTGAGCATCGTCTCTCATCGGTCCACTTCTTATGTTTACTAAAAATAGCAAAATGAACTCATATAATTTTCATTGACTTTCTCTGCTCCTTCCTCTCCTGAGAAGAAATGCTGATGAGCTCCGAAGAGGCCTGTTAGGTTCATCAGTCGAAGAGGTTAAGCAATTACCATCTGACTCCAGAGCCCAATCTGATAGACCAGCAAGAAGGAGTCATCTAATTTAATGAGTGGGATGACAGAATAAAGAATAGGTCATTGCTAGCTTACATTGTGTTAAAAATTGTTTTCAGAGAATCCAAATGTTTGAAACACGTCTACAAGGGCAAAACAGATTTTAAATTCATAAGGGCATTCACTGAAAGGTAAAATGTGAAATCCTTTGGTGCTTTGAAAAAATCGAGGGGCAGCCAGGTATAGCTCAGTGGTAGACCTCTTGCGTAGGATGTCAGGGGTCCTGGATTCCATCCCCTGCACTGGGGGCTGGAGGGTGGGCAGAGAAAAAAGAAAAAAGAAAAAAAAAAGAAGAAAGGAAAGGGAGAAAAGAGAAAAAAAACATTCAGCTTCCACACAGGACACCTCTTTCTGTTAAGATGAGCTACACCTAACTCTGGACCTAGAACCGTTTTCATGCCTGGGTCTAAAATATTTTTCAGACCTACCTCATTTTCTAGATGACACTATATATCCCACTTGCAGAAGGAGAAACTGAGGACCCAGGAGAACTAGGGGAAGGGGGTGTTTCCTGGCCCCAGTCTGTGGCTTTGTTTGGTACAAGGCCTTTCCATTCTGGGGACACTGCCTGGCAGGTGGGGTTGCTGGGAAGACAGTGTATTTTTAGGAGGAGGCAGTAAGAGAATAATATGCAATGGATTATTTTTGGCTAGATAATTTTCAGATAATTGAAAAAAAAGTCATGCACAATAGACTTTGGGGCTAAAAGGACATTTAAACATATATTTTAAATATATAGGCTTCAAAGAGATGTGTATTGGGTGGCCTTGTGGATGTCTTTAAATAAGTGAAAAAGTATCTTGTAACTGAAACAGGAGGACTGGAATGTGCCAAGGCAGTGTGACATTTCAGCACTCTCCTGTGGCTGACCACCTTTTCTGGGGATCGCTATCCCCTGACGGCATTGTTTGCTATCTCAAAGTCCTTCCATTTCACTGGGCTTGCCTTCCAGGATCAGCAAGTACTGAGCTCCAGGAAGGAGCCTTCTTGGCAGCCACTTCCAGATTGCTACATGATGACCCCATTCTCTTAAAAGTCACATTGAGAGAACAGGGGATGAGGGCTAAGGTGGGCAGCCCAGGGGTCCTTGGGTGCTGGGAAAGAGTTCCTAAATCCCAGAGGACAGGGAGGAGAATGGGGAAATTTCCCGACCCTCACGTCAAAGTCTGTTTCCATTTAAAAAAGGAAAGAAGGCAGTTGGGGACTCGGTGCACGCTGTAATCCTAACTACTCAGGAGGCTAAGGCAGGAGGATCCCAAGTTCAAGGCCAGTCTGGTCAACTTTGCAAGATCCTGTGTCAAAAATTTTTAAAAAGGTTAGGGGGTTTAACTAGGTGGTAGAGTGTGCTTGCTTTGCCTGTGTGAGGTGCCAGTTTCAATCTGAACCATCACTACATAGTGATGGTTAATTTTAACTAATTAATTTTAAAATAACTAATTAATTTAAAAAATAAAAATAAAGAAAATCAGGTTGTTTCTTTGTTCATGGGAGGCTCAGCATGGAAACTTTTAATGCTGTTCATATGAAGACACTGAAGTCAATTCCTAGTCATGAGGCCGTGGACTATCCCCCCTCCCTTTTTATTCACTAGTAGAAAAGGACGACGAAGCTATCAAAGAATTTGGGGGATATGTTGCACTTGTAGTAATAAGTCAGGCTGGGAGTGGCGGTGCATGCCTGTAATCCTAGAGGCTCAGGAGGCTGAAACAGGAGGATCGGGAGTTCAAAGCCAGCCTCAGCAACCTAGTGAGGCTGTAAGTAACTCAGTGAGACCCTGTCTTTTTTTCTTTTTTTTTTTTTAAATTTATATATGACAGCGGAATACATTAATTCTTATTACACATATAAAGCACAATTTTCATATCTCTGGTTGTATACATAGTATATTCACACCAATTCGTGTCTTCATACCTGTACTTTGGATAATAATGATCATCACATTCCACCATGATTAATACCCCTCTGCTCTATCTAGAGTTCATCTGTTCCTCCCATGCTCCCACTTCCTACCCCACTATGAATCAGCCTCCTTATATCAAAGGAAACATTTGGTATTTGTTTTTTGGGGATTGGCTAACTTCACTTAGTATTATCTTTTCTGACTCCATCCATTTACATCTGCAAATGCCATGATTTTATTCTCTTTATTGCTGAGTAATATTCCATTATGTATATATGCCACATTTTTTTTATCCATTCATCTATTGAAGGGCATCTAGGTTGGTTCCACAAAAAATACAGAATGCTTCACGAATTTGTGTGTCATCCTTGCGCAGGGGCCATACTAATCTTTTCTGTATCGTTCCAATTTTAGTATATGTGCTGCCGAAGCAAGCACGAGAGACCTTGTCTTTAAATAAAATACAGAAATAAGGGCCGGGAATGTGGCTCAGTGGTTAAGCATCCTTGGATTCACTCCACAGTACCAAAATAACTAATAATGATGATGATGATGATGATGATAACAACAACAACTCAGTTTCTTTGTTACTAATAAATGGAAAAGTTGAAAGTGAGCCTACATTTTGAAGATGTTTCCTGGTGTCTGATGAATCTCACAGTTAAGTTCTACTTAGAAACTCCTGAAGTTTCACCAAACATGGCCCGGCCCCTGTCGATCTGCCTTCCTCTGTCTGCTCTCTAGATTTCTGCTTCCCTCTGATCCCTTGCTTCTCCTCAGGCTCAGACGTTTGTGACCACTTTCCTGAACTCTTCCTGTGTTTGCCAGCTCTGAGCCTTTGCTCAGGCTGTTCCCATCCTGCCCTGGTAAAAGTCTTGCTGGTCTTTGAAGCTCAGCTTGCACATCATTGCACACGGGTCAGCCACACACGTGTGCACCTGCAGCGTTCTAGCCGGCAGTGTGGCTGTTCCTACACCCATCTTCGTCTGTACCCCCAGGGGTTCAGAAGCTCTGTGATAGAGATGAAGCCGGGGCTAGGAACTCATTTCCCTAATGAAGCTGAACTGCTATGGATGAAAACCAAAATGAAGGGTTCAGAAGAGCTGAAGGGGTTCAAGACATGCTATTCCCCCCAAAATGGCACCGTGGCATTTCAGAAAACAACTGAAGCAGGAAGGCCGCTCTCACCTTTCCTTTCTCCACTCCAGTGGGTCACATAATCTCCCTCCTTTCTCCTTCAGAAGACCTTCATGTCACAGGTATCCTGCTGTGTACTCAGAGGGAAGGAATGTCACACAGGGACACCAAAAAGAATCTGAATAAACAGGCCTTGTTAAATGCCCCAGAGATCAGACCCTTTGGTCCTCTAATGTACTTCTGCATGACTGTCCCTAAAAATGCAGAAGCCCTGTTTTTTGCCCCTATTCCTGAAGGCTCCTGCATCACACAGAACTTATATTAAGGAAATTTGGGTATATTTTCCTCTTTTTTTTTTGGACTGAGGACTGAACTCAGGGGCACTTGACCACTGAGCCACATCCCCAGCCCTGTTTTGTATTTTATTTAGTTGAGTTACTTAGTGCCCCACCATTGCTAAGGCTGGCTTTGAACTCATGAACCTCCTGTCTCAGCCTCCTGAGCACTGGGATTATAAGCACGCGCCATTGTGCCTGGCTTTATATTTTCTTCTTGCTAGTCTGTGTTCCGTTATAGGGGTCTAGGCCATAAACCTTGCAATGGATGAGGAAAGAAATCTTTTCTCTCCTGCAGGGGTTGAGAAAAGGAGGCAGAAAGTTGGTGGTGAAAAGCAGGAAAAGAGTGGTAAGGTGACTGTTTAAAAAAAGAGAGTCATGGTTGGGGAAGGAACCTTCAGCAAGGACTCAAAGGAAGATTTTGAAGTCAGAAATGATCAATTCTGGGCTGGGGATGTGGCTCAAGTGGTAGCACGCTCGCCTGGCATGAGTGTGGCCCAGGTTCGACCCTCAGCACCACATACAAACAAAGATGTTGTGTCCGCCGAAAAACTAAAAAATAAATAAATATTAAAATTCTCTCTCTCTCTCTCTCTTAAAAAAATTAAAAAAAAAAAAAAAAGAAATGATCGATTCTGAGTCATCGATATACAGCACTGCTGTTCCTTAAGAGGGCCCACAGGAACTTAAGGAACACTCGGAAGGCCAGTTCATTGACATCTCAGAGAAGACAACAACAAATGGCGACTGCAAAGAAAGAACATGGTCCATGCCTTTCTCTGTTTTGTAGTGCTATATCTGGATACCACAGGCTGGGTGATTTATAAAGAAAGAGGTTTATTTAGCTAAATCCAAAAGCACGGTACAGGCACCTGTTGGGCCTCCAGTGAGGGCCTTCTTACTGTACCATAACATGGTAGAGGACATTGCACGGTGAGAGAGCAAACCTGCTAGCTCAGGTCTCTCTTCCTCTTCTTATAAAGCCACTAATGCCATTATGGGCCCCTCCCATGACCTTATGGAATCCTAGTTACCTCCCAAAGGCTCAACCTTCAGATACCACTAACATCTTAATTTGGGTATTAAGTTTCTGACCCTGGAACCTTGGGCAGTCCCTATTCCTGGAACAGCTCAATGATAATTTTAGCTGGTTCTGAGGAGAGGGAAAAGATCAGGGCATTCTGGGTAATTAATAATGACTACCAGTTCATGGTCCTTTCAGGGATCCCTGTTGAGATGACCAGTTCTGCTCGCACCACTCCATGGAGGAACAATTGTCAGAGGACAGCTCTGGGCCCAAGGAGGCGTTTCTCAGGGGCATCTGACATCCTCCAGTCCAAATAGATGAGCCTCTTGCCTATTGTTAAGGATTTCCAGAAAAGGAAACCTTCCTCCTCTCTGTCCTGGGGAAAGGGAGCGAGCATCAGAGTATTTCCACGTTGGGTTAGTTAAGATCATTTCTAGGATCCAGGTGGTGCACGCCTGTAATCCCAGAGGTTTGGGAGGCTGAGGCAGGTGGATGGCAAGTTCAAAGCCAGCCTCAGCAACTCAGCAAGATCCTGTCTCAAAATAAAATATGAAAAAGGGCTGGGGAAAAAAGAAAGAGAGCTGGGGATGTGGCTCAGTGATTAAGGGCCTCTGGGTTCAATCCCCAGTACCCCCCCCACCCCCCCGCCAAAAAAAAAATCATTTCTAGGAAATATTGTAGCTGACCGGAAACTGTGGGTGGGGAAGGCCCCGATTCAAGGAGGGTGCCCAGGACTGGAGTCCAGCCCTGGTTCTGCAGTAAAGGCATATTTCAGGCTTCTGCATCTGCTGAGCAGAGAATTTGCTTGTGCTTCCTGGACTCTGAGAAGAGCCTGGCGTGGAGTGGAGGGTGAGGGGTGGGTGGGGTGTGGGGCATGAGAAGCCTCCCTTTGCAGTATGGGTGGCTGAACCCTGTGTACCAGGAGCAGGGTGTAGGTCACATAGGTGGGAAAGGACAGGCTGAAAGACCTTGTGCTGCTGCTCAGAGTGGGGCCCCGAGTGGGGCAATGCCATGAATGCCTGCACTGTATGAGAGGATGGAGCCCGGATAGCTCAGCATAGACACTGACAAACATTCTTTTGGACAGGTATGCAACCAGGTGACGACACCTGCAGAGCAGTCTCAAAGATCGTTTCAGACTCCAGCTTTGGCTGCCAGTGTTGGGTTTCTGTGATCCCCAGGATTCAGCCAGCAGAAGAAACAAGGACTTTTGATTTCTGTAGTGGTACCAATTTTTCCCCAAATTATTATTTTTTTGGGGGGTGGGGTACTGGGGATTGAACTCCAAGGCACTTAACCACTGAGCCACATCCCCAGTCCTTTTATATATATATATATATATATATATATATATATATATATTTTTTTTTTTTTTTTTTTTTTTTTTTTTTTTTAGAGACAGGGTCTTGCTGAGTTGCTTTGGGCTTCACCAGGTTGCTGAGACTAGCTTTGAACTTGCCATCCTTCTGCTTCAGTCTCCCCAGGTGCTGGGATTACAGGCATGGGCCACCATGCCTGGCTTCCCCCTTATATTAGAAAATGTTTTAATTTATAGTCAGCCACACTGTTGGGCAGCTGCTAATGGGAGGCAGTTCTTCACCTGGATCTAGAGCTTCTCAGAAAGTTACAGTGTGCCCATCACCCAAGAGTCCCGATTCAGACTGAGTCATCCAGTCCAGTGGGCAATTCGAAGTACCCCACAAGGAACCCAGTTATGATGCTTAGAAAGCAGATGAACCCACTGTAGCCTGAGGGAATAGCCTCCAAGTATGTTTTGTTCTGTTTTTGTACAAGAGATGGAACCAGGGGTGCTTAACCACTGAGCCACATCCTCAGCCCTTTTTATCGTTTATTTAGAGACAGGGTCTCAGTTGCTTAGAGCCTCACTAAATTGCTGAGACTGGCTTTGAACTTGCAATCCTCCTGCCTCAGCCTCTCAAGCCTCTGAGATTCCAGGAGTGCAAGCCTCCAAGTTTAAATCCGTGGTGTCCAGCCTAACGTTATCTAGGAGAACTTCCAATAGAAAATCCTGCCTCAGCAAAACCGGTCTCTGAATAGGATAAATGAGAAATGGATTTAGAAGTAGCATTTCCAGAGAGGAATTAAGAGCCTCCCTTAAGGAGGGATTCCTTCAAAGTAAGGTATTGTGATGGGCTGGATTGTGTCCCCCCAACTCTTATCAGGGTGTCCTAATCCCAAGCACCCCAGTGTGACTGTCTTTGGAGAGAGATTTTTTTAAAGATAAAGTTAAGTTTAAATGGGGTCATTAAGTGGTCCCTAATCCTATAGGACTGATGTCCTTATAGGAAGAGGAGGACATAGAAATGCCAGGCAGAAGCACATTCCAAGACAGAGACAGAAGGCAGCCATCTGCAAAACAAGGAGAGAGGCCTCAGAAGGAGCCAACCCGCTGAGGTTGATCTTGGATCTCTAGCCTGAGGGTGGTGAGAAAATGAGCTTGTGTTGTTGAGGTCTCCCAGTCTGTGGTACATTGTTATGCACCTGAGCAGACTAATGCAGGTAGGTTGAGGCACACCTGTTAGAGAAGCCCAGGACAGGGAGCAAAGATCTGAGCTGCAGGAATTCTTAGACAAGGCAGAAGAGTAAGTGGACAGTTTTGAATTAGGGAAAAAAGACTTCAAAGGGGGGAGAAATAAAAAAGATAATTGTAAAGAAGGCTGGATTCAGGAAAGAGTACTTGTGGTGCATGCCTGTAATCCCAGTGAGCTGGGAGGCTGAGGAAGGAGGAGGGTGAGTTCAAAGCCAGCCTCAGCAACTTTGTGAGCCCATAAGCAACTTAGCAAGAACCTGTCTCAAAATAAAAAATAAAAAGGGCTGGGGTTGTAGCTCAGTGGTTGAGCACCCCTGGGTAATCCCTGGTACCAACCCCCTGCAAAAAAAAAAAAAAAGAATGAAAGTACTGAGCTAGTCTAACTGTCCTCTCTCCCTGATGCATCCTCTACCCTGCACTCCCATCTCCATTTTTTCATAGCTCCCCGATTTGTTCCTTATCAGTTAGGGTCTTGACTGCCAGGATCATCTTATGTGTTTCAGGAATACCAGTGACTTGGTGGAGCATGGCCGAAGAGGGAAAAGTGCCTGTTCCTCCTCCAGTCATCGCCAGTGAGGGCACCTCATGAAAGGAGCAGAGGGAGGATTTAGGTTAGAGGTGTTTCCTAAATGGCCTTCAGATTATATCTCTTGGGGACTGCCTGCTATTTCTACTCTTCAGCCGCCTTGACTGAAGAGGTGAAAGATTGACAGAACTGAAAAAAAAAGTTACATGATACTGAGTTCCCCATCTTCCTGCCTCCATCTCCAGGCGCTGAGATTATAGGCATGCACCACCATGAAATTGAACAAGACCCTCCAAAATGTGCTCATGCCACATGGAGTCCTATGCCTGCTTCGTCTCCGATCTCGATTCTCTCCTTTTTTTTGTTTTTGGAATTTTAAAACAATCAACAGCCCAATGCAACTTAATGGCGGGCCCGTGTTGGAAGTCCTAGTGTTGAGTGGACTTAATGCTCTCATAAGTGAGTTATGTCACATGTTTGTATCTTGATTTCTCCGCATTTGGAATTGGGGTTCATGCCACCCACTGTTTCCTTGCTCAAAATGTTATGGCTGGGGTGGGGGGCTGGGGTTGTGGCTTAGTGGTAGAGCTCTTGCCCAGTAATGAGGCACTGGGTTCAATTCTCAGCACCACATAAAAAATAAATAAATGAATAAGCTATTATGTCTAACTACAACTAAAAAATGCTATCAGTTATAAGGAGTCTGATTCATAGTGGGATGAGGGCGGGAGCATGGGAGTAATAGATGAACTCTAGATAGGGCAGAAGGGTTGGAGGGGAAGGGAGGGGACATGGGGTTAGAAGTGATGGTGGGATGTGATGATCATTATTATTCAAAGTACATGTATGAAGACACGAATTGGTGTGAATATACTTTGTATACAACCAGAGATATGAAAAATTGTGCTCTATATTTGTAATAAGAATAGTAATGCATTCCACTGTTATATATAAATAAAAAAAATTAAAAATGCTATCAGGAATAATCAAGCTAAAAAAAAGTTTGGGTTTTCAATATCAGATCGTTTGCTAGCTCTAGCCCAAGTGCAATATATAGTGACCTAAGATTTCAGTTCTGTTTTTAACTTTTGACTTGGAAGTTACTATTTGCTTTTTTATGAAAAGGACACTCCCATTAAATTTCTATAATGTCTCTAATAATAGGTCTATAATGGGTAGAAATTCCCTGAAACCTTGAAAAGAATGGCTTCTCACTTCATTCTCATCATGATAATCACAGCTAACAGCCGCTCATTTAGCTGGCATCTTTAGAGACAGTCCAAACTTATCTTTTTGATAGTATTTTGATAGCTATTGTCATGGTTTAATATTTCATGCTTTGATAAAATTTTCTTCAAAGTCTTGCTGGGAACAATGGTGCATGCCTGTAATCCTGGAGACTCAGGAGGCTGAGGCAAGAGGATTTTAAGTTCAAGGCCAGCCTGGGCAATTTAGCAAGCCCCTATTTCAAACAATAAAATGGGCTGGGGATGTAGCTCAGTAGTAAAGTGACCCTAGGTTAAATCCCCAATACCACAAAATAAATAAATACATACATAAAATATTTTTCCTTCAAAGTCCATTAAGCATATTTTTATTTCTTCCTAAATATCATCCACAGGATATAGCTTAAATGTTTTTGTTCTCAGGCTGATCATAACGTTACTTTGTACTGGTGTCATTCAGTGATATCATCAAGGAGCTTCTGTGTTGGTCTTTTTTGTCCTTGTGGCTTAATGATAGTGTATTTTGGAACCTGTGTTTACTTTGTGCCATTGCCAAGTTTTGCAGATCAATCTGCTTCGAGGGCTCTTCAGCTTGCTGTGGGCTGGGAAACCAGACACCAAACTTGTTAGCATGTGTCTACAACTAGGTAAGATGGGTTCTTAATTATAGGAGTTAGGAGCTCTTTGGTTAAAAAAAAAAAAAAAGAAAGAAAGAAACAGTGGATATTAGGGACTAAATGTTTGTGTTCCTCCCAAATTCACGTGTTGAAGTTCTAACCTCCAACGTGATGGTCTTAGGAGGTGGGGACTTGAGCAAATGTTGAGGTCCTGGGGATGGAGCCCTCCTGAATGGGATTAGTGCCCTTATAAGAAGAGGCCTGAGAACTTTCCTTCTCTCCTCGCTCTCAACCACGTCCACAGATGGTTGAGAAATACATGTCTGTGGTCTCCGCCACCCAGTGTATGTTATTCTGTTATAGCGCCCAAACTAAGATAGCAGAGATTTGTGAAGGCCTCCCCAGAAGGCTCTACTCCCTGTCAGTCCCTGATTCCCGCTGTGTTTCTACCTTGGCTTCAAGGATGGAGGGCTTGAGCTAAGCCAATCAGCACCTTCCCTCCCCTAGGCGTGCGATTGGTGCAGGGGTGAGAAACAGACCCAAGCTGGTCCAATCAGAGCGCTGCCAGCATCTCTCACTCGTAATGCTGTGATAAAGAGACACTCCCTTTCTCTGGGCTGGGAGATGGCACGGATGGACTGGCAGTCATCTTGCCACTGTTAGAGAGCCATCTATAGGGAGGAAGAATGGAACCAAGGAATAAAAATAGTCCTTTGGTGACATCAGTGGTTTGGTGACCTCACCTAACCTCGGAATCTACCATTGTCTGGAGTCCCCTACCTCTCTTTTCTTTCTGGAAAGAGAAGGTGAACTGATGATCACACACAGTCTCTTCTGCTGATCGTCCGGAATGCCCTCCACGGCCTCTCGCACCCGTCACTTACACATTTGGCTTCCACCCTCCACCCCCAACCTCTTTTTTTTTCTTCTTCTTTTAAAAATCATTTGCACATAATGAGAAATTTTCACATAATGGGGAGTGGAAATGTTTATAAATAGTATATGTATTTATTTTGTGTTTGCTTGTTTTATTTTGAGCAGTGGAGAATACCCAGTGAATTATGATCAGTCCTATAGACAGCAAAGTGTTCTCTGCAGGATACTTAGAAGGCTTGTTGGTTGTAGAGAAAATCTTCAAGTAGTATAAGATTGCAGACATGAAATAAACTACCTGAATGTACGTACCAAATATTCTCATAGAAAATGTTAATATCTCATGGGTGATATGATCGTCTACATGGAAAATACAAAAATAACTCAGAACAAGAAAAGTTTTCTAGATATGGGATCAATATACAACATCAATTGCATTTCTTTTAAAAAGGTGAGATTTAAAAAGCAATCAGGTACCTAAGAATATATATGTAAAGGACTTTAAAAAATTTTAAAATTCTAATTATTATTATTATTATTATTAATTCTAATTATTCTAATAATTTTTTTTATTCTAGTTCAGAATGCATTACAATTCACATTACCCATATAGAGCACAGTTTTTCATATCTCTGGTTGTACACAACGTAGAGTCACACCATTCATGTCTTCATACATGAACTTAGGGTAATGATGTCCATCACATTCCACCATGATTTCTAACCTACGCCCCTTCCTTTCCCCTCCCACCCTTCTGCCCAATCTAGAGTTCTGTCTATTCCTCCCATGCTCCCCCTCTCAATCCCACTATGAATCAGCCTCCTTATATCAGAGAAAACATTTGGAATTTGTTTTTTTTGGGGATTGGCTAACTTCACTTAGCATTGTCTTTTCCAACTCCAACCATTTACCTGCAAATGCCATGGTTTTATTCTCTTTTATTGCTGAGTAATATTCCATTGTGTATATATGCCACATTTTGTTTATCCATTCATCTACTGAAGGGCATCTAGGTTGGTTCCAGTTTAGCTATTGTGAATTGTGTTGCTATAAACATTGATGTGGCTGTGTCCCTGTAGTATGCTGTTTTTTAAGTCCTTTTAAAGGACTTTTATGGAGAAAATTACAAAATTCCTTTAAGGACATTAAAGAAATCTTGAATAAATGGAAGTACTTATGGTTATAAAAATCAAGAATGAATATCATAAAAAGGTCAGTTATCATCAAACTGACCTATAGACTTAA
This sequence comes from Marmota monax, assembly GCF_021218885.2. Lineage (NCBI taxonomy): Eukaryota > Metazoa > Chordata > Mammalia > Rodentia > Sciuridae > Marmota > Marmota monax. The sequence continues at coordinate 3,935,844 of NW_026692356.1, forward strand.
TGTAGCGTCCTTTGAAGTTTTAACAGGATGTTCTTCTGAGATTGGACAAGATGAATTTAAATTTTAAAATAGGAGAAATGTGAAGAATAATCTAGATCTCTCTTGCTTTAAAGGAGAAGAATCAGGCAGGGGAATATGCTCCAGAAAACAAGACTTGCATGTGCAATTTGCACAAAGGTAAATAAATACAACACAACAAAATCAAAGGTCCTGGGGCAAATCTATACATATAAGAAACCATACTGTCCTGGAGTACCTGGTTTATCCATCCATATGAAGAAATGGATCCCAACCTCACATGACTTAAACAAAGAATCAATTCCAGATACGTCAATAACTATTTGTTTTAAAGGCAAACATGACAACTCTTATAAAAAAACCAGGAAAATATTTTTATAACTTCAGGGTAAGAAATGATTTCTTCATGTGCAAAGGTCTGGGTCCCAGCCCTGTCAATAAAGGGGGATTTCTCAAGACAGAAAAGCACAATTTGACTGTGTGTGTGTGTGTGTGTGTGTGTGTGTGTTTTGCTGGGAATTGAACCCAGGGCCTTGTGCATGCAAGGAAAGCACTCTACCAACTGAGCTATATTCCCAGCCCAGCACAATGTGAATTTGAGTTAAGAACTTCTATTCATCAAAATATGATGAAAAGCCTAGCCATGAACTTGAAAGATATTTGCAATACATATAACCATCAGGGGTTAGTGTGTACATGGAGAACTCCTAAAAAATAGCACAGAAGTTCCAAAGGATCCACCAGAAAAAATCATGAAAGACTAACCAGTCATTTCACAGAAGAAACATGAGTCTCTTAGGAAAATGGGATCAATTTCATCAATAACCAGGGAAATCCAACGTGAAACAACGAGATACCTCTTCCCACCCTCCAATTAGGGGAAACCGAGTCACCTGATTGGGATGTAGGGAGACTCCAACTCTCCTCTACTGCTGGAGGGAGGCGGGTAGGTCTACTTGGGCTGCTGGATGAAGCACCATAGGCTAGGGGGCTTAAATAGCAGAAATTTATCATTGCACAATTATGGAAGCTAGAAATCTAAGATCAAGATGTTGGCTGCTTGATTGTTCCTGAGACCTTTCCTTTCTCCCTGGCTCGTTCATGGCCACCTTCTCCGTTTCTTCACATGCTCTTCCCCTTGTGTTTGTGCATAGTGAGGACACCAGTCCTATTGGATTAGGGTCCTCTTAATGATCTCATTTTAACTTTTTTTTTCTTTCTTCAGTACTGAGGATTGAACCCAGGGGTGCTCTACCACTGGGCTACACCCCCAGCCCTTTTTACTTTGGGACAGGGTCTCACCAAATCACTCAGGCTGGCCTCAACTTGTGATCCTCCTGCTTCAGCCTCCTGAGTTGCTGGGATTACGGGAATGCGCCTTTATGCTTGGCTCTTAAAAGACCCTCTTAATTTAGTCACTCTGAGACTGGCTTAGTGTTATAAAGAAAAATAAGGAGAATTAATGGGAAATGTGTGTCATTTTAGGCAGCAAGGCAAGACCTATCTGTTGAGGTGATGTTTAAGCAGAGGATTGAAGGACATGGCGTGAGTCTTGCAGATATTGGGTAGGGGTCTGGAAGATCCTCCAGGTAGGTGGATTAGTGTGTGCCACGGTCCTGAGGTGGGATCAAGTTGATGTACTTGAGAAACAGCATAGAAGCTGGAGGGCAGGGGGCGAGGGAGGGAGTGTCAGAGAGGCAACCAGGAACAAAGTCTCACATGAGATAGTAAGGAAGGGGGATGGAATTCACAGAAACAGGGAATGTTCAAGGATTTTGAACAGGGATTGTTAGGATCACTGCTTGTAGAAAATAAGAGTGATCAGGGGGAACCAGGTAGGAAGTTTTCGAGTGATTCCAGGAAGGGGATGGACCAGGGTGTGGCAGTGATGTAGTGAGAAATGGGCAGGCCCTGAAGGTCAAACCCAGAACTCGTCAGGGGTTATGGATCAGGTGTGTAAGGCACCAAGAGGAATCAAGGATGCTCCCAGGTTCTTTGCTTGGGTGCTCAGGAGGAGGAGCAGGTCTCAGGGAGTGGGTGGATGTGCTGAGTGTGTGAAGCCTGGCTAGACCTCAGTGGAGCAGCAGTGGGCTGTGGGGTGGATAGCTGCTGAATGTCGGGGAGTAGCTGCTGTGTCTGGAGTAGCTGTCTTGCCTGTGAGTGTCCTTTCAGTGACTGGTGGAAAAGAAAAAAGCAGTGAAAAAAAGTGGACGAAAACTTTAGGAACACCCAGGGTCTTCCCTGCAATGTCCAAGGTGCAGTGATTCTAGAACTCCACAAGGAGCCACCTACAGTGGCCGAATCCCTGTATTTAATCAGGAAAGCCTGCTGTCGGAGCACAGAAGATGGGTGCCGTGGACACTCTGAGAAGTGCTCCCTGTGTGCTAAGACAAGCTGTTCAAGCTGAGCGTCCTTCCTGCGGGCTTCTGTGACCTTGTCAACAGTGCACAAGGACACTCAGGGCTGCTGCATTTTGTCTGCTTGTCTGAAACAAGTAGATTGTGCTCTCTGCATCTGATCCATTCCCCTCCTAAGTGGCTTGGGCACCCACAAGCCCAACTGTTGTTCTGGGAGCAGATAATGACAGTCTCTGACCATGGAATGAGAGCCGCACCCCGGGTGGGGTGTGGGGTCAGCCTGCCCTCTACCCTTGGCTCCCAGGAGCTTGAGCAGCACTTCACCAGCGGCCACGTTGGCCCCTGGACTCTGCCTTGCTGTTCTCTGCCAGGGTGTGTGTGACACATTTACATCTCAGCCCTTGGGCTGCTTCTCTGTCAACTGCAGAATGAATCTAATTGCAAGATTTACACCAATGTTCCAAGAGCGCAAATAAAAGCACTCTCTCATCATAGCTGAATTTCTGCTTCACTTTCCCAAAGGAGGAGGGCAAAAGGAAGGGGTACAGAGACAGCGCCCCTCCTCCTCAGATAGTCTCCCAGGACTCTTCCTAATGAGGGATTAGGTTCTCTGAGAAACGCAGAGAAATGTCCTCCTGTGCTTTTGCATTCAAATTATTAACTAATGTGATAAACCTCCTGGTTCCGGTTCCTGTCCGGTTATAATTGTTGTTTCAGCCTTGCTAATCATCTCCTGCAGTTTTCCTTCTCGGGTTGTGATAAATATTAATGCCTTTAATTTGCTGCTTCTCCTTTGGGCCTGGGCTGCTGTTAAGAGCGAGGTTTTCTTGTTCTCTAGTTTGCCTTTCTCAGTGATGAGCAAAGTTCATTTTTCTTTTATAATGGACTGGTGTTTTTTTTTTTTTTTTTTTTTTTTTTAATAGGTTGGGTGTTTAGTGTCAACCTTTGTCTTTATTTCTTTGGCTGCCCTAAAAGAAAAGAAGCCTACAATCAGAGCTGTAGCCTAGCATTGGAAATTCTTTGTGGTTTCTTCTGCATTGTTTTCTCAACCTGGTTCTCCAGAGTGCATCCATTTACTGAGGTTCTATGCAACATTTTATTTGCATGGGAATATGTGCTTTTCTTTTACCAGATAAAATGTCCTATTGTTCTTCAGATTTTTCAAAACATTATACTAAAGTAAAATTTAAGAAAATTTAAGAAACCCTGCTGAACCATTTTGAGGGTTAGTTGCTTTGGGATCTCTGTGTGGTCTCTCACCACACTGGTCATATCCAAGATCATGCTATCTCCTGGAGACTTAAATAAGAGCAAATGGTTACCTCCTCCTCCCTGAGAACCACAGAGCAATGAAACTAAAAATGATGCCCCATCTCTGTCTCTTCCCATTTTACCCATGGAGAAACTGATTTCTCCCGATGGCAGATGGTTTGCCAGAATCACATGGTTAGGCAGTTACAGAGCGAGGCCTGGAACCCAGGTCTTGGTTCTAGGTTCCATATTTTTACTCTCTACCTTTGACCAACAGCAAGGTGACACAGGGCATCCCATTACACTCAACATCCCCAATTCTCTTTTTCAGATGCACTAACTTATTCCAACTGAAGTAATTTCACTAAGTAAAAGTTTCTAATTGAGAGTTAACAGTTGAAAAACCAAACCATTTAAAGTGTTTATATTGCCACTTGAGAACTCATTTCTGGTCCTTCCCAGCCCACAGAGAGCATTTCTGTGCCTAAGTCACACCCCAGACGGTGCATCATGAGTTAGTGCTTGTGTCCCTGCTCATCTCCCAGGGTGGGGGAGTCCTTGAAGACAAGGACCATGTCCTCAAGGCTGTTCCATCTGAGAGGATCTGGCACAAAGGCCTTTGAATGAGGCAGATGTTTGTGGAAGGGTAGCTCTACTTATGGATTATGCTTTTAGGACAATGTCTAAGTGCCATCCTGTGGATCATGCTCATGAGCTCCAAAGCCTTCCTGGGCCAGGCAGGCAATAGAAATTAAGAAGCAAGGTACGAGGAGGACCACAGGCGTGGTGGAAGCCATGGGAGATGGGAAATTTTGTCTCCATCAAATTTAAAAATTCACAAAGCCCTTCAGAGGCCAAGTTTCTAGCTATGGTGACATGAAAACATCAGCACGTCCTCTCCCTCCAAGTCTGTTATGAAAACTGGGGGGAAATGGCCAAAAAAACAACCATTTCAGGGCTCTGCAATTGGCCAAAGGCAGACAACAAATCGAAAAAACATTTATCTGAGAAAAACAGCTAGAATACCAGGCCAGGGCAAGGGCTCTGTGGCCTTCTTGTCTGGTCTGCTTCTGTCTCTGCCCTCTCCCTGTTTGAGCAGCAGGGTTTTTTGTTTTGTTTTGTTTTTCAAGGCACTGGCCAGAAAAATATATCAGTTTTGCTGTTAAAAGGCACAAATCAATTTGGGGGAGAGGGTGAAACCCTACAGTGTTGACAATAAACTAGAGAGAACTCCAGGAAAGAAACTCAATAGGAAACAGAGGGGGGAAACCCACACTGCTCTGGCCCGAGGATGTGTCCTGGCTGGGGTCAGCAAGGGGCTGACCATAAATCTCATGGAAACCCTTGGAATGGCACAACCACAGAAGAGCTGCCACGGCTTTCTACATCCCCACACAGAGGTACTGTCCGCCAGGTCCCCTTTAATGAAACCTCACTTAAATCTCACCATCACCCTATGGGGAAATTATTCTTATCATCTTTCTTTTCTTTTTGCAGTGCTAAGAATCCAACCGAGGGGCTTGCAACCCAGGGCCCTTGTAGGCAAAGGCTCTTCTCTTTGTTTATAGTGTTGTCTTCTTTCCTCTTTGTTTTGAAATGGTGTTCTGATGGCTGTGGTTGAATCTGTTAAAGAACTCAAGATTTCAAACTCCTTTTGAAGTTCTTGCTCTTCTCTGAGTTCACTGAGGGATGGTAGAAATGCATATGAGTCTATCAGCTGAGTGCCACATTATTTCCCTACAGTGCCACCAAAGGCTCATCAGCACCTCTTGATCGTAGCCTGGCCCCACCTACATGTCATCATCAAGCTGCAGTCTGGCATGATCAGCCTGGGCATGTATGTGTGTGAATGTGGACGTGGGGGTGAGGGAGTGGGAGGGAATTATCTGTCTGCCGGGTTTTATCTGACTAATGAACACAGCAGATAGGTACCTTGTAAGTTGAGAGACTGGGTATTTTATTATCTTCTTAACCCTTAGTCCTACACAAACACTTGTATGATATACCTGTAGGACCGGCTGTATAATTTGCAGGGCCCAGTGAAAAATGGAAATGCAGGGCCTCTTGTTAATAAATGATTTTGAAGTCCAAGATGGTGACAGAGGAGCATTAAACCAAGTGTGAGGCCCTCTGACTGGGCAGGTCACCTCCGTGAAGCTGGCCCTCTGAACCTGTCAGTGTCCCTCTGGGGACAAGACTGAAGAGCACCTCCCTGGGTTAATTATCACCCCTTTTATAGGCAACTCCTTTGTCTTTGTAGAAGGATCTCCCATCATTCCTCTCTCCTTATCATGGAGACTTTTCTCAGCTGGCCTTCTCAAAAGGATCCCTTGAGCTATCAGGAAAATTGACCTTTGGTTCCACAGTCACTTTTGTTAGTTTGCCCAGAGCTGGGAAGGTGCAGGTGAAGTTTGGTGCAGCCATTGTAGGAAATACCCTCTGTCATGGCTTGTCCCACCTGGCTCCTCTTCTCTGAGGCTGACCAACTTCCTAGGTCCAGCTGGCTGCAGCAGAAAAGTGGTAGAATGACCCAGGGAAACAGAATGGCTGGCTAGGAATTCCTGGAAAGTGTGCCTTTGGTCAGAGTCCCCTTGTGTTTCTCCCCTCATCAGTCCTTCCAGCTTTAGTGGACTGTGAAGGGGGGTGGGACGGCTCAGCTGCTGGCAGTGCCAGGTGCTCCTGCTCTTTCCTCTTGGTGAGCTGCCTCCCTGGTCCTGGCTCAGACACACCCACCGACACCATCAGCTCAGCTTGTCTCCCTCTTCCATCTGCTCATCCTGGCTCCTCTGTCTGCTGGTTTCTGATCAACCTGAGCGATAGGCATTTGTACCAGCCCGTGGGTTGTACCCAGGACCTCTTGGATGTTAGGATGCTTCATCTCACCACACCCAGGTTCCCAAAAGATAAGGATAACAAGTCTACCCCCTAAGCCAGTTCAGTGAATTACAAGATGCATCCTGACCATAAGGGGCAACCTCCTTCCTCCTGAGGAGTTGGCATATGGCAGGAGGGACTGTGAAGTAACTGGGGTATCCGTATCATGGGGTAAATGAGCATTCCAAGAGGAAATCCTCCTTTGCTGAATCTGCTCCTCTGAGATGACTTTGAACTCTGAGATGTCCAAGAGGATGGTGAGACAGTAAGGATCTAAGAGCTGTAGAAAAATTTGGGTTCTGGTCCTATGTGGTAGGCAGAATGATAACTCCTCAGGAGAACTCCCTACAATTTCTGTGCTAATTCGCCAAACCAGCGCGTGGAGATGGGAGCCACGGGAGGCAGGTACCTCTAGGAGCAGGAAGAGGCAAGGAAAGACATTCCCTAAGAGCTTCCAGAAGGGATGCAGCCCTGCCTACCCCTTGATTTTAACCCACTGAAACCCATTTTGGATTTCTGGCCCCCAGAACTGTAAGATAATGAACTTCATTTAAGCCACTAAGTTTGTGGTAATTACTTATCACAGTGACAGGAAGCTAACACGTCCTACATCTGCAATCGATGAATTATTTGACTCTGGGGCAGGACATCCTCTTTTTTTTTTTTTTTTGGTGGTGGGGATAGAACCCAGGGCCTTATGAATGCAAGGCAAGACTCTACCAACTGAGCTATATCCCCAGTCCAGGACGTTCTCTTTCTTCAAGTTAATTTGCTTTAGGGAGTATTGTATATAATGGCTTTCAAACATTTAAAAGAAAAAAAAATTAAATGTCTTAATTTTAGTTGTTCATGGACCTTTATGTTATTCATTTATTTATATGTGGTGCTGAGACTCGAACCCAGTGACTCACACATGCAAGGCAAGCACTCTACCACTGAGCCACCGACCACAGCCCCCCCCAAAAAGTTTAAAGTAGCTGGGTACTGTTGGCCATGGACACCATGTGTGGAAGCCCTGGGTAAAGCAGAGGCAGTGGCGTTTGGGACCTGCAGAGTAGAGCAGGCAGACCTGGCACTACCTGCAGGGCTGGAGTTGGAGACTAGTGCTACCACTTTCCCTCTGGGGGCAGGTGGGCGCTGTGTGTGTTTGATTGGCTAACAGCTCATCACAACTATGACTCACTGAAATTCAGTAGAATTTAAGCTACTATTTTTATGAATGAGGCATTATAGATGTATTTTATTTTGGGTGCTCAATGCAACTCATTATAAGAATAGACCTCGTCATTAACCATTTCTATATCTTCCAAGATTCTCATTGCAAATCCCTTTCTCTCTGGAAGCTTGAGCCAGGAGGTAGTGTCCCTCCCTCTCACACCAATAGCCATAAAACCAGACAGTTTGAACAACACTTAGAAAGAACAACTAGTTGTTCGTTGTTATAGAAATTGACTTTTGCAGCCTCCTAGTGTCTTGGGGAAAGTCGTCTTTTCCTGCAGTCTTTCTTTTGATGTCTTCTTGTTGTTGCCCTTGAAGTCTAGCTCTGCAGAGTCTGAACTCAGGCATCTCTATGAAGCTCTGAATTGTAGATGTCTACACTTGAGGACACCCCGGGACATCAGCAAGATCAAAGAGCCCAAGGGTAAAGCAAGGAGAGCAGCAAAAGCCCAACTTTCCTGATTGGCCCTAACATCCTCTGGGAGGATGCCAAGGGCAATATAAACCCAGCCTGACTGTGAAATCAAAATGACATCTGGAAAACAAACAAATAAGCATAATGGATGAGACTTATGACTCCCTTATTTTAAACAACTTTAGGACTAGACAAAACAAACTCAAAACCAGAGGAGGATTATTCAGCGAATTTGTGCTGCAGAAGATTTTTTTTTTTTTAAACCTTGGTCACTTCATGAAAGGACACAGAGCAAAATGAGAGCACATATTATATATATTCCCTTAATGCTCATATAGTAAGAATCAACCCAGTAACATGTCAAGAGGATAAATTCCCACCTTCCTCCAAATCCAGAGAGTCTGCTGCAGTAGGTCTGGTGTGAGACATTTGAAGTGATCTAATGCGAATAGTCCTGAAGGAAAATTCTGGCAAGCACTGAGAACAAACACCTGAGCTACCGAATAAGGACAGAAGACAGCCCAGGGATTTAAATCCACCCTTGGAAACTTTCAGAGACAGAGGTATACACATGCTTGCTTTTATTTTCTGCAATTTCTCTTCACAAAATTTTATGAAGTGAATACACAATAGTTATCTGATTAAAACAAAGTAGGGATTGAATTCAGGAGCATTATTATATCCCTATCCATTTTTATTTTGAGTCAGGATCTCAGTAAGTCACCAAGGTTGGCCTTGGACATGCGAGCCTCCTGCCTCAGCCTGCTGAACAGCTGGGATTACAGGTGTATGCTACCATATCTGGTTAAGATTTTTCTTTCTGAAATGTTTCCTTACTTGAGGAGTCTCAGGTCCACACATCCCTGTGATACTCGAATATGAGTGAAGTCATTTGCTCATTTTTGGCTATTCTAAGGGCATCTCTTGTCATCATTCTTCAGCATGTTTCCGTCAGGTCCCTGGCCTGCTCAGACTTCAACCCACCAGGGCAGCTCTGCCATCCCTCAGAGCAGACCAACCAAGACTGGGCCATTGCTGGTACCACAAGGAGGCCAAACTCAAAGTTGCAGGAAATCACTGACTTCCTGGTAATAAGCCCTGGTCCCCCCTGGGAAAGGAGGCCAGCTCACACACCTGGCTCACAGTTCCTGTTCTCTCCAGTCTGGACCTCTTTTTGCTTTGCACCTTCTCCCCACTTGCTTCCTCTCATCATAGGTCCTCCACCTCTAAGACTTTTGCTGGCACATGTGCTTGGGAACATTTGGGTGTCATAGACCTGACCACCTCCAAGCAGAGTCCCTGGGCACATAGTGTTCTTTTCTCTGGTGCAGGCTCTGTGTCAGGGTGTGAGGCTTGATTAGGGCAGTAGCCTGGATTGATGGGTGGACCTTTTTTTTTTTTGGTATTGGGTATTGAACCTCAGGGGTACTTAACCACCGAGTCACATCCCCAGCCCTGTTTTGTGTTTTATTTAGAGATAGGGTCTCACTGAGTTGCTTAGCCTCTCGTTTTTGCTGAGGCTGGCTTTGAACTCATGATCCTCCCACCTCAGCCTCCCGAGCTGCTGGGATTACAGGTGTGCACCACCGCCCTCGCGTGCGTGCGTACACTCACACACACACACACACACACACACACACACACACACACACACACAGAGTAGTTCTGGGCTCTCACCTTGGTGAGAAAGAAACTTGATGTTTCCTAAGTGTAGTGCTTCCTGAACAACACATGTTCTCTTCCCTCCTTTCATGCCGTACATATGACATAGATATGAGATGTGATATATATCATACAGGATCACACATATGTGTGATCATATGTAGGATGTATATGATGTGACACAAATTTTGTTAAAAAATATATATGATACATCTTGCCACATCCATATAAAGCTGCTACTGGAGAAATTTTTGCCAAGGGAAGATCTTGAATTCCCATGCTTCCTCCTTACTTATTTGTTCCTTCATTCTCTTTCCAATACCACTAACAAGTCTTTCTCATTGGTCTTGACTCAAGAGCTCTCCATGCAAAGACTGAAATAGTTAAACCAAGATTAAAAAGCTCCAACTTACAGAGAGCCCTTCCGTCCATCTTTCCTTCCTTCCTTCCACAGGCCATGTCTTTACATACAGAGATGAACAAGACAGATAGGGTCTCCGTTCTCATGCAGCTTCTATTCCACTGTGAGAAAGGAAGAGCGGGAGGGAGACAGGAAAAAGAGAAAGAAAAGGAGAAAGGAAAGAATATTAGAGTTGTAGGTGCTACGAAGAGAATTCAGATAAGATGACGGCATGGAGTGACCACATGATTTTAGATTGGGTGACTAGGGAAGGACTGTCTCTGGTGAAATATCTGAGCTCTGAAATTTAAAAAAAAAATTAATGTCAACATCAGAAGCAGGGAGCATTTAAGCAAGGGCGAATATGTTCAGGGAATACAAATTTAAGATCAGACCAAACAAAGTATAATTAGCATGATAATTTTGTGCCTCTATCAAATGTTTTCAGAACTACTTATTTCTATTATGCATATCTTTATAAGATGGATATTCAAGGTCAGAGTCAATGGTGGAGAAATACAGCTCAGCAGCAAACAGAGACAACTGAGACTTGTTAAGCAGCTTTATGGAATAGTCAGTCCTGATTGAATTTCTTCCCTGTGCAATTAGTTTGCCACCCTTCCTAGGCAAGAATCCTATGTCTTCCAATTCTCAGGGTAGGAAAGGAAGAAGGAGAAAGAGGACAAAGAAGAGGAGGAGAAGCAGGGAAAGGGGGAGACAGAACAAACCAAATTCAAGATATCCACCTAGCCTCAAACAGAAATGACCTCTATTACTCACCACTTCCAGCCGTCAGAGAGGAGATTGCTATCAGGACATGAGGTCATTATATTCTGCATTAATTGGAGCAAAAAATTAGAGAAGAGGTGAGGTTTTGGAAAGAATACTCAAAGAACTCCACCCTTCCCCCTTGATTGTTTAGATAAGATTTAGTTAAATACTAAAAATATAACAGCTATGAACTGTTTGACCGACTCACCTGCTATGGACTGAATTTTGCCCCTCAGATTCCTATGTGCCCTAAATCCCCATGTGACTCTACTGGAAATGGGGCCTTTAGCTGGTAATTAAGATTAAGTGGGTCCTAAGAGTGGAGCCCTGATCCTACAGAACTGCTGTTCTTATAAGAAGAGGAAGAGACGCCACAGATCTCTCCACCATATGCAGACACAAGATGGCACACAAGGATGTGAGCTCTCAGCTGAATTTAGCCATGAAGGCACCTTAGACACCCACTCTTGAAGTCACACGTATAAGGGTATTTTGTTATGGCAGTCCTACTGACTAGGACACCACCTTACCTCTGTGCAAAGTGAAATGAGGAAAGCTTGATTCCCTCACTGCCCCCATAAACGTTGCTAATGGATCAAGGTGGCTCAAAGGGTAGGGTTAAAGAAAAAAAACCCACATTTTTCATGATTTGGAATTAAAGTGTTGTTAAACCAGAAGTTTAGCCAATTTATCTTAATTTTTGTTGCTTTAATTTATACCAGGCCATTTGAAATTTTATTGAGTAAATATGTGAAAATTATACTATTTAATGGACAAGACCTGTACTTTAAGATTTTCCCTCCTGTTACTGAGGTTGGCTTTTTATTTATCTAAGACTGGGACTATATCAAGTGGGTATGTATGAGTTATACCCTTACCGAAAAAGACATCATAGCACAATTATCAGGGACAAAGGGTGACTTTAGTGAATGAACCCTAGGGACCATTGCTTTCAGGGACTCCTTCCTCCATTTAATTTTTTTAAAATTAGTTTTTCTACTATACATCTACAAAATAGAATGGAATCTTGTCATTGTTGACAATGTGGATGTAACAGGAAATCATAATGTCAAGTGAAATAAGCCAGGTACAGAAAGACAAGTACTGTGTGATCTTACTCATATGTGAGTCTAAAAAAGTTGATCTCATAGAAGTGGACAGTAGAGGGGAGGGGGAGGGGGAAAGATTGATTAATGGGACCAAGTTGCAGTTAGATAGGAGCAAGAAGATAGGTGTGCTATGACACAGTTGGATGACCACAGGGAACAAGAATACATATTTCAGCTGGGCGCAGTGGCACATGCCTGTAATCCCAGCAGCTCGGGAGGCTAAGGCAGGAGAATCTCGAGTTCAAAACCAGTCTCAGTAACTTAGCAAAGTACTTAGCAACTCAGTGAGACCCTGTCTCTAATAAAAAAAAATATATGAATATACATATACATATTTACATATATATATATACACACACATATATATGTAAATATATATATAAATATATATATATATATAAATAAAATATATAAATTTTTATTTATAAATATATAAATAAAAGGGCTGGGGATGTGGGCTCAGTGGTTAAGCACCCCTGGGTTCAATTCATAGTACCAAATAAATAAATAAATAAATACACATTTCAAAGAGCTAGAAGAATTTGAATTTTTTTTCCCATAAGAAAGAATATATGGGGCTGGGGCTCAGTGGTAGAGCACTTGCCTAGCAGATGAGGCACTGGGTTTGATCCTCAACACCATATGAAAATAAATAAATATATTGTGTTAATCTACAACTAAAAAATGTTCTAAAAAATAGAAGAAAGAGTATATGTTTGAGAAGATAGATATACTTGTTTAAACATACAATGTATGCACATATTGAAACATCACACAGCATTCCATTAACATGTAGCATATTTGTTTTTATGTGTTAGCTAAAAATTTAAATTAAAAGTTATACATTTGTGTGTGTGTGTGTGTGTATCTCCATCCCCCAACCCTGGGGATTGAACCCAGGGGTGCTTAGCCACTCTGCTACATACCCAGCCTTTTTTATTTTGAGACAGGATCTTGCTAAATGCTTAGGTCCTTGTTAAAATGCTGAGGCTGGTTTTGAACTTGTGATCCTCCTGCCTCTGCCTCTTGAGTAGCTGGGATTACAGGTGTGTACTACCACATCCAGCTCTCAAAAATTATATTTTTTATGACAGCTTTCTTATGATTTTAAAAGAAATAGACATTGAAACATTTTGAGACCATTAAAATATCATGAGCCCTCAGCACTGTTTCAGCTTTCAGCATAATGAACAGGTCCTTCTGACAGAGGTCACTCCCTGGAGCCTGGGTCCTACTTCCATTACTTATTGGCTATGAGATTTGAGGACAGTCCTTTAGTGTTCTTATCTATAAGGACAAGATGGGTCAGGTGCAGTAGTGCACACCTGTAATCCCAGCTACTTGGGAAGGCTGAGGCAAGAGAATCACAAGTTCTAGGCCAGCCTGGGCAACTTGGTGAGACCCTGTCTCAAAATAAAAAAGGGCCGGGGCTGTAGATCAGTGCTTGCTGAACATGTGTGAGGTCCTGGGTCCAATCCCTAGTACCATAAAATCAAACCAAACAAAACCCAGAGATGAATGTAGCCAAATAAAATGGAGACACATCTTCCTCATTAGCAAGAAAGGTGTTTGATTGGGGGGATGCTCTGATCAGCTCCTTAGGCTGGAAGGTGCTGGAGCAAAAAGCTGTCTCTTGAGTGGTGCAGGGTGAGCTGGAACTGAAACAAGAGACCATCTTTGTCCTCCTGAAGGCCTGATAAAGGAATGTGGAGGTCAGGAACGGAGATATCCAAATGTGTTAGTTGTTACAAATACCTGGGGTCATCTGCCCGCGAAGAGGAAGGGTTTATTTTGGCTTATGGTTTTGGAGGCTTCAGTCTACAATCTGTTGGCCCATTGCTTTTGGGTCTGTGGTGAGGCACCATCGTGGTGGAGGAAGCTGCTCAACCTCATGGTGTCCAGAAAGCAAAGAGAGGCAGGGGAAGGGGCAGGATTCCAATATCCTCTTCAAGGGATCCCCCCTCCCCAGCCTCCCCCCTCCCCCCCCCCCGCCTCCCCCGCAGTGACCTAACTTCCTTCTACGGGCCCCACCTCCTAAGGGTTCCACCACAACCCTGCAGTGACAACTGGGATCCAAGCCTTCAACACAGGGGCCTTTAGGGGACCCTAATGCGCGGAATAGCCCTGGGGCAGAGCCTTATTAAGAGGTTTCGCCTCTGCTCTCCTGTGCTCTTCAGTAACGTACCCTTCCCTTTGAAGCTTTGGTGAGCAGGGGCTGAGTTCTGCCCTGAGGTGGGCGTGGTCTGCAGTGGGGTGGGAGCTCCTGGCCACAGTGAGCATCCCTTGGAGAATGGACCGCCCAAGGCAGGGTAAAGCACACTTCGGGGTCACTCGCACCATCTCTACAAGGTTCCATTAATTCAGCGCCCTGATGATTAAGGAGGGCAGTAATTCTCAACAGTGGGTGATTTTGCCTCCCTCTCCCAGGGGACATTTTCCAAAGTCTGGGGACATTTCTTCTTGTCACAACTGGGGGTGCAGAGTGTGGCTGGCATCAGTGGGTAGAGCCAGGACTGCCGTTTCGCATTCTAAGGAGGGCCATAGCCTAGAGGGTGAGAAGCCCTCTCTGAAGCCTTCCTTCCACTCACCCCAGAAGTGAAAATCAGAGATAAATTTATAGTACATTACAAGGTCAGCCAGTTCTATTATTTAAAATAAAGATAAGCAAACAATTATACTAATGAGCTTATCCCTCTCTATTGCCTCAGCCAAACTGACATCTAACCGAACTTTCTGTATAACCTTCTGAATTAGTTACTTTTAGTTTCAGGATTAAAAAGCACGCGTGATTTCCCCAGAGTAACCAGAAGCAGCTAGGATTTCTATCTAACGCTAAACAGCCACCTCCCTCTGCTGGAGAATTTTATAACTGCAACTTTAGTATGGGGAAAACCATTGAGGCTGGTCATTCTAATTTAAGGAAGTGTCTGGGGCCTTTGAACTTAGGATAGGGAGTATACAAGTTTAGATGATCAGTTTCTTTCTTATGCACTACCTTAAAAATTTTGATGTTATTTGGTAGTAATTAAATATTCGTATTTTCTCTATCAGAACCGGATTAATTCATGAAAGGATATCAAAGCTTAACAATAGAAACAAAAGCAGATCAATGATTTTTAAAAAGATTTATCAGTACTTAAAAATAATAGGAAATTTGGAAAAATAGAAAACTAAAAGGAAGAAGAAAAGTTATATTCAGTCCCACTTTCAGAAAAAAAAATGACTATGAACATTTTGAAACTCTTTTTCTATGAGAGTATGAAAATAAGAATGTTTTTAAAAAATTGTGTTTGGGCTGAGGGCATAGCTCAGGGTTATAGTGTGTGCTTAGAATGTGTGAGGCCCTAGGTTCAATCTCAAGCACCAAAAAAATAAAGTTTTTATTCTTGTTTGTTTTGCATAGATATTGTCATGTAATACATAAAAATGTGCCTTGCTTTAAAATTCTTTTTTCTCTCTGGATATATCCTAATCATGTCTCCACTTTATTACCAGCATTTTTGGTTGATATGAGGGGCATGCAGAGTCCTTTTCCAGGTAAGGACCAGCTATTGCCTTTAGCTGCCACCCCTCAGAGATTGCCTCAGCCACGGGAAGCCACGTGGATCAGCTGTGTCCTACATCTGTGCCTGGTGGAGGCCTGGACATTTTGGCCCAATGTGGAGGAGTTCTGATAGGCTGCAGCCTTATGGGCTGTTGCTGGACTCCTGCTGCTGCCCAGTCCTGCTTCCTCTCTTGTCTCCCACAGCTTGTCATCTCAGGGCACCTCCTGCCTGCATCCTTCCTACCTCTAGCAGCCTGCCTCCTAGAGAACATATCCCGTGTGACTTTGACTACTACTTTTAGTTTTCTGAATACAGTACTATGTGTACATGTTTTAAAACTTTTGAAAAGTATAAAAGGGCATTTAGTGAAAAGTAAGGCTTGCTCTCACCCTGACTCCCATTCCACAGAGATGAATGCCATTTTGTGGGTCTTTCCAGGGTTAGGTGGGACATAGGTAAACATACACACTGTGATATTTAATCCTGTGACTTGGCCACAGGATGCCTGGATAGCTGGTTAAACATTATTTCTGGTGTGACTATGAGGGTGTGTGTGTGTGTTTTTTAATTTTTATGTGGTTCTGAGGATCAAACCCAGTGCCTCACACACGGTAGGTGAGCGTTCTACCTCTGAGCTACAACCCCAGCACCTATGAGAGTGTTTCTGGAAGAGATTAGCATTTAATCAGCATGCTGAGTAAATTGAATTGCTCTCCTCAATGTAGGGAGACATTCCACTCCATTGAGGGACCTAGTAGAATAAAAATGTAAAAGAGAGGATTACTCCTCCTTTTCTTCCTCCCTCCTCCTCCTCTTTCCTCTGCCTCCTCTTCTTTCTTCCTCCTCCTCCTCCCTCCTCCTCTCTCTTTTCCTCCTCATCCTTCTCCCCCTCCTCCTTCCCTTCCTCCTCCTCCTTCTCTCTCTCACTGTTTGAGCTAGGACATCCATCTTCTCCTGCCCTCAATGTTGCTGGTTCTCAGGTCTTCTGACCTGGACTGGAGTCTATTCCCTCAGCTCTCTGGATCTCTGATCTTTATACCACTGATTTTCCTGGGTCCCCAGTTTGCAGATTGTTGGGTTTCTCAGCTTCCATAATCCCATATCATAAACCTCCTTATAACTACAGTCCGCCCTCAGTATCCATGGGAGACTGGTTCCAGGGCCCCTGCAGACACCAAAATCTGTAGATGCTCATGTTCCTTATATATATAATGGTCTGGTATTTGCATATTACCTATGCACATCCTCTTGCCTATTTTAAATCATCTCTAGATTACATATGATACCTAATACATTGTAAATGTTATGTAAATAGTTGTTATACTGTGTTGTTTGGGAAAATAAAAGTTCTGTACATGTTCAGTACAGACACATTTTTTCCTGAATAGTTTTGATCCATGGCTGATTGAATCCAATGGTGCAGAACCCATGGGTAGAGAGACCCCCACCATATACACATCCTGTTAGTTCCCTTCCTTTGGGGAACCCTGATTGGTGCAGATATGTATTACTTTTTAAAAAGGTTTTGTTATGAAATAATTTAGAATTAATGGGAGAACTGTGCAGATAAGGGCACGAGTCCCCTTATCTCCACCCATCTTCCCCGAATGTCAACATCTACACCTCCACCTTTACCAAAACCAAGAAATTGGCAGTGGTCCAGCTCTGTGAGCCAAACTATGACAGGTTTAATTCAGATCTCGCTGGTTCTCCTCTGATGTCCTCTTCCTGGATGATGCAGGGTCCTACTTGGCATCAAGCATGTACCTCCTTTCGGGGTGTGCCTTCCAGGTGTCCTGAAGTTACTGTGCTTGTGTTGCAGTTGAAGTGATTCTGCTTCTTCTCTCTCTTTTATTTTTTTATAAAATTTCCCTCTATTCACAAATTTTATAAAGTTCCTTCCCGATTTCTGATTCTTTCCATGTGGGGTATAGCCATCTTTAAGCGTGGTGATTCGTGTCACCAATCTCTGTCTTTCAGTTTTCTTCTCTCTGTGTGGTTTCTGTCTTTCATCACGAGCGCTGTGCCCTCTCACCTGCAGGGATGACCTTTGATTCGACCTAAATAGGTATGTGCTGTCCAGTTCCCTTCTTCTAGCCTCTTGGGCAGCTCTCCACGAGGTCAGAGGTGGCAGATGTCACATCTATGAGCTTGGGTTTGTATCTGGGATGTCTCCCCTGAGGCTCCCTCTGTTAGGGCTGATTACTCCCCATGGCCACCATGGGACTTCCCTTTGACATCATGTGTGGAATTCCTGTCACCTCTTCCTGGGCTGGTATCTTAGCCTGGATTTCACCCAGAAACCAGAGCCTGAGACCCAGGTTTGCATGCAGGTAGTTTATTCTAGAAGGTGATCCCCAGGGACAGGAGTGAGAAGTGACTCAGGAGGCGGAAAGGTGGCCCAAGGGTGTGCTACTGGGTTGGCCACCACTGTGGGCAGCTGGGACTCCATCCCTGTGTGGCTGGCCAAGGATGATGCAGTGAGCCAAGACCCACCTGCCCTCATTCCCTGTGGCCAAGGCTTGCCTTTTGTCTTTGTTTTGGTGGAGCCATTGGTTGGACAATGGCATAGGACACAGGGAGGGCAGCCTCCTGAGCTGTGTGACTGCCAGTGGCCTCTGTGCCTGTGACATAGTTGTCATCTGTGTCCCCCTGGCTACCCTCCTGGGTTCCCTTCTCCTCCTGGCTGGGTTGCACACCCTGTTTTCTGTACCCTATACGTTCCCCGTTGGGGTTGACTCTGTTTGGGGAGACATCCTCCACTAGCTTCCTGAACAAGGCAGGTGGGAGGGAGGTCATTGTCCTTGGAACGTGCATGCCTGGGAATGTCCTTATTCTACTCTCCTATTTTATGAGGAGGTTAGAAATCATATTTCTTTCTACTTTTGAAGACATTATTGTTTCCTTAATTCTTTTGTTGTTGTTAAAGCCAAAGTCACGATTCTCAAATTTTTCTTCAAGTGAATGGGTCTGTTTCTCCCTCTCACATTCATTCTCTCTCTCTCCCCAACGCTTCTCCTTCCACATCTTTCTCTCCAGAAGCTCGGAGTCTCTTCTCTTTGTCTCAGTGTTCTGAAACTTCATGGCAATGTGGCCTTGATGTGGGTCACTTTTTATCCATGCTCTGGTTTGACATGCTTGAGCCCTTATCTTTATTTATTTATTTATTTTTGTGGTGCTGGGGATTGAACACAGGGCCCTGTGCCTTCGAGGCAAGCACTCTACCCACTGAGCTAGACCCCCATCCCCGCTTGAGCCCTTTTAAACTGGAAACTGTCTCCTAGTTCTGAGAAAGTTGCTTGGATTATTTCATTAATGGCTTCTTATCCCTTCTTTCCTTTTGGAAATTTCTATTACTCAATTGTTGGTTCTCTGGATCTGGTACTTCAAAATATTTCTGTTCTTTAAAAAAAATTTGCTGTTGTTGTTGGTTTTTCTGTTCCATTTTCTAGGGAATTTCTCTCAATTTAAATCTAGTCCCTTTATTGAGTTTATATCCTATGTCCTCTTTTTGGTTCTCGTATGTTGCTTTCATATACATATGAAATTATAAGTAATAGATAATTATATGTGAAATACAAATACTCCTCAACATATAGGGTTGTATTAATAAACCCACCAGAAGTTGAAAATATCACAAGTCAAAAATGCATGTATACACCTAACCCATCACAGACCATCCCAGCTCAACAACATGGTACCCTTGTGAGTGCCAATTGCTTCTCCCAGCAATTGCCTGGTGGACTGTGAGCTGCAACCCAGCATCTCAAAAGGGTAACTTACTATGTACCACTAGCCTGGGGAAAAGATGGAAGTTCCAACTATGATTTCTACTGAGTGCCATTGTAAAGTCAAAATTTTTACTTTGAACCATTATAGGTCAGAGGTCATCTGTATCTATGATATATGATACATACATAGATGCAAATAGGCATGTATGTACACATGTATTTATCAACCTGTTCTTGTTTCATGAATGCATTTTCTTGTTCTGTATCTCTGAGAATATTACAGTGATAGTTTACTGTTAAAAAGTTTTCTTCTCTCTGTGTGGTTTCTGTTTCTTCCAAACTGCTTTGTGAAAGTGTCTAGCCACATGTGGCTGACTGCTTATTGTTGAGACCATGCTCATAATTCTTGGTTTGTACTTAATGACTTTAAGTGTCCCCAGAGTCATGTAGGAAATCTGGATGATAGTGTCTTTATGTCTTTCCTCCTGGACCATTTACAATCCTCAAACTGCACACCATAGGTTAAGTTTTAGTTGTGCTTTTAGTAGGGTTTTGGGAGAGAGCAAAATTGGATGTGTATTTCCAATTTGCCACTTAATCTGGACTCTCCTTTCTTCTCCAAGGCTAATTCCATCTGCCTCCTGAAATTTCTCTCTTAGTAAAGTTCTACACATGTTCTTCCCCTAATCCCATATCTTCATGTTTCTGAGGTTTACAAAAGTGGTTTTTAAGGGTTTGGGTTAAAAATGGTAAGTGATATGGAAAATAAAGAGCATGGGCAAATACCCAAGTTAAATAATTCTTGGTGTTTATTCCTGTAAAATAATTGTGCAAAAGAACATAGAACGGTCTTGGTCTGTAAATATTCTTAAATTATGTCATGAAAAATTTGCAGACTTGCTATTTTATTGTAGAAGAATCTCCAGTGCTGTGAGATCAAATGATTCATTTTAAATTATAAATATTTTGTATCATCCCTTTGTAACACCAAAAAAAATTCAAAGATAATTATAACTTACCTTCACATTTATTTTTGATTAATCCATATAATAATGTGGGCACTGAGTGCCATGCTGTCCACCTGGATCTTTCTTCAGGCCCAAGGGACCCCTTTCCTCAGCTTCCTGAAGGTTGACGTCCAATGGCTCCAAGGTAGGCTTTTCTCTGAGCGTTGTCCCCACCTGGAGGGAGCTTCTTTGGCCAAGGCTGTGTGCTCCCTCTCTGGGGACAGTCCATATTCAGTTGGGGTGGCACAAATAGCTCACACGCACAGTCGCAGCTCCAGAGACATTGCAGAATTGGCTGAAGCCTTTGTCATGACGGCAACATGACTCAGTGTGTCTCTCTGCCCACTCTGACTTCCTTCACTTGTTACAGGTGCTGACACAGGGGCCCTTCTCATTAAAGCTTTGGCACACACATCTCCAACTTAAGGGTCTACTTCCCTGGGAACCTAGCCTAAGAAAATGCCCTATATAGGAGAACTAAAGGAAAGTACTACATAATACTGTAATACATAATATAATGTGGAATAAAATAATATATATTTCATTAGGTGTGGTGGTACACTCTTATAAATCTCAGCTACTCAGGAGGCTGATATAGGAGAATTACAAATTCAAGGTCAGTCTGAGCAACTTAGCAAAATAAAAAACAAAAATGACTAGGGCTGTAGCTTAGTGGTAGAGCACTCCAGGGTTCAATCCCCAGTGAGACAAATAATAATACCTGTGTCGATATGTAATCGATTGCATGTGACTACAGTAGAAGACAAGGAAGTCATCAGACACTCACACCTTTATGTAGAATCACTGCTTTAACAGTGAATGTAGACTGTTACATGATGTAGGTGGCATTACCTTTGGGGACATGATTTTCCAAATGGTAAACGAATCTTAGTAAAATTCTATACAATGAGGATCAAAAGAATGATCTTTCAATGTACACATCCAATTCCCAGAACATTCTGTGTACAGCGCAGCTGTGCAAACTTATGATGTGTTTATTTACAAAATAGAGTTACTCTCTGGGCTTCTCTAACTGTAAGCAGGGTTTCCACTTGCTGAATGGGCAGTCTTGTGGCATGGGGGACACTTCTGGGTTTGCAGAACTGTCTCATGCTTTATAGGCATCTTACATTCCTGACCCTTGATCACGAAACGCCTCCTATCCTTTTGTCCATGAAAAATGATTCCACAGATTCCCAAAATGACCCCTTGCATTGACAGACCCCTAGAGAATTCCTGTTATCCTGTCTGGTAGGTAATAAAAACCGTGTCCTGGCTGCCATCGGCAGAGTTCTCACTGGATGTTTTTAATGTGAATCCTCTTACATAGAAAGTTAAAAAAAAAAAAAAAAGAATGTCCCTTAAGGGAGAGAAGCTGTGATTAGATTGGGTTTGTGGACAGACCTCAACACCATAGGGCTGAGAAACCAGTGTGGTTAATACATGATTATTACCTAATGTTTCTTGGGGAGAAAATAAAATGTCTTTGCCAAAAACTTATATCTTAAGGGTCCTAAATCTTTCATCTCCAACTTATAAAACAAAACTAATTTGGGTCTCTGTGGAGGGATTCCCCAGATCCTTGGCCAAAATTGCTTCCCCAATAATGGCATTACTTGAGTGTCTAAGTGGTCTAAATAGGTAGCCCTTTGAGGGACTTTAATCTCTGGGAGACCTACTTATTGATGAGCTGTGCTTGAAGAGTGGACAGGCATTATTATCCTCCTACAAAAATAAAATAAAAAGGGGTCTGGGATTGTGGCTCAGAAATGGTACAGCACTTGCCTGGCATATGTGAGGCATTGGGTTCAATTCTCAGTACCGCATATAAACAAATAAATAAACAAATAAGAAATAAGCTAGATGGCATTAGAGCAGATTATGCTAAGTGAAGCTAGCCAATCCCTAAAAAACAAATGCCAAATGTCTTCTTTGATATAAGGAGAGTAACTAAGATCAGAGTAGGGAGGAAGAGCATGAGAAGAAGATTAACATTAAACAGGGATGAGAGGTGGGAGGGAGAGGGAGAGAGAAGGGAAATTGCATGGAAATGGAAGGAGACCCTCATGGTTATACAAAATTACATACAAGAGGAAGTGAGGGGAAAGGGGGGAAAAAAACAAGGGGGAGAAATGAATTACAGTAGATGGAGTAGAGAGAGAAGAGAAGAGGGGAGGGGAGGGGAGGGGGGATCGTAGAGGATAGGAAAGGCAGCAGAATACAACAGACACTAGTATGGCAATATGTAAATCGGTGGATGTGTAACCGATGTGATTCTGCAATCTGTATATGGGGTAAAAATGGGAGTTCATAACCCACTTGAATCAAAGTGTGAAATATGATATGTCAAGAACTATGTAATGTTTTGAACAACCAACAATAAAAATAAAAAAAAATAAAGACAACAAATAAATGGTTACCAAGTTTTTAAAAAAAAAAGAAATAAGGGTCCATCAGCAACTAAAAAATGTTCTGATATCTGGGATTCACTTCAAAACAGTCCAGGGGGCTAGGGTTGTAGTTCAGTGGTAGAACGCTCGCCTAGCATGACGTGTGAGGCACTAGATTTTATCCTCAGCACCACATAAAAATAAATAAATAAAATAAAGTTATTATGTCCATCTACAACTAAAATAAATAAATAAATAAATAAATAAATAAATAAATAAATATCAAACAAACCAAAAAACAGTCCAGGGCATGGGGAGGAGTGGGTGTGTGAGGATAGATGGATCAAGACTGGCCATGAACTGATCATTAAAGTGGGTCATGAGTTCATGGGAGTTTATTACATTTTCTTTACATTTTTCCATATGTTTGAAATTGTTCATAATAAACATCTTTTCAAAAGGTGCCATTCTGTATTTCATGAGTGTGCCTGCTGCCACGGAAGGTGGAAGAGGGTATATTAAAGTTGATATTGATGCTCAGGAATGAAAGACACTTTAGGAATCACTTCCAAATGCTCTCCCATGCCATTAATGTTTTAAGACAGTGCATTTGGGGCTGAAATAAAGGAAACTGTCCATTAAGGAAAATGGACACCTTCTTCCCATACCTGCGAGCTCTAGACTTTTCCAAGACAGACTTCTCATTTGCTGTTAGAATCTATGTCTCTAAAAATGTCCTAGTGAGTATTTCACCAACAAGTTCCCCATAATTTATTTTTAAAAGAAAGAAAACCAAATCTGAAATAGGTCTTTAAGGGAATGGAGAGGCTCAATGCCAGGAGATGTGGGATTCATTAAGGCCTGGCTGTTTGTCTAAATTTTCCGTGGTGCCCTGGGGCGACTGTCAACGGCAGGATTATCTGCGACTTTGCTGTGCAAAGATGGATGGTTTCTAAGTGGACCTTCTTCTGCCCAGTGGCCAGGCTTGATATTGAGCAAAGTAATGGTCAGAAGGAGCATCGCCAAGCCCCTAACGAGAAGCTGTTGACAGAAAAATGGCTCTAACATTCATCAAAAAGCCAATAAATGCCAAGAAGGGACTGGAAATTTGGCAGCTCATAAATTCCTTCTCAAGGGGCCTCTGGCGGGGGTGGACGGGAGCTTGGGGACGGCACACCTGCTTAGCCTTTTTCCTGAGCATTGCCAAATTAGCTTCCAGAAAGCCTACAATGTTATGGGCAACTGATGGTTTTTCGGGGGATGTTAACAGGGGACCACTCCTGCTTCTGATCAGAGGATCCCTGTTTGGGGTGCCAGTACTGACTGGGTCTCTATCTGAGCTGAGCTTTCATGGCTAAGTTTGTAAGTTAATTGAGAACTAAGATCTCTCCTGGTTTGAAAAATCAGAACTTTCCATGATGATACCTTTTGCTCACTAAGATACCAATGGGTTCTTCTTGATTCCTGTGGTACTTAATGCCCACGCTGCTCATTTAGCAGCCAGTCCTGTTGCTTTGTGGGATTGCTAAGGCCTGCTTCTACTTTTTTGCTGAGGGAAGGGGATGTTTACCAAGTGCTGAATACAATCAGCTTCTTGACTTTGGCTTCCCCCAATGGCCACCCTGAATCAAGGACTCATGTGAAGGTGATTTCTTTGGAAAGTGACCCCCAGCAGCACATGAGAGAGCATGGGGTGAAGGAGATAGGGAAGGGAACAACCAGCCAGAAACATGTTAGAAAGAGGTCTGGTAACTGGGCTCAGGTCTGGGTGACTTGAGAGGAAATGGGGAGTGACTGCTGGTGGGTACCAGGTTTCTTTTAGAGGTGATAAAAATGTTCTAAAGTTGATTGTGGTATGTGATACAACTGTGATAAACTAGGAACCATGGAATTGCATACTTGTAGTAGGTACGTTCTGTGGTATGTCAATTACCTCTCAGGAAAGCTATTATTTTAAAAAGTGTTAGTAATTCCTACACCCAGAGTCATCCTATCACCTAAAGTATATGTAATAGAAAGTGAAAATCCTTCCTCCCACTCATCTCCCACTCCCTTCTCCAAAAATAATGACAGCAAAATTCAGAGAATTACATGACCTGCTTTTATAAATATGCACACTCTTTTCATGCATAAGACGAAGCCTGCATGTACCTTCACATGCAATTCTGGTTGCTCTTGCATGACTGTCCTTTGACATCGTGTATCTTGCATGACTGTTCCTTTGAGGATCCCTTAGGACTTAATATTAAGCTGACTGGGCCTGATATGGTTTCTTCTGCAACTCTGGCTTATCTATATTTTCTAATTCTTGTATCAAACAGATTGGTAATTTGCTTTCTCAAGAAAGCATCTATTTCCTCTAGATTGTCAGATATGTATTTTTAACTTTCCTGTTCATCTCCTTGTTATGAAGCTGTGAGCCTCCTCTCCTCTTAAAAGTTGGAATTCCCCCTTTTTGATTCCAGCTTGCAATCAAAAATCTTCATTGCTTAGCAGATAGTTTAAATTTTTTAACTTTTGCCTTGAAAACCTGACCCCTTTGACCTTCCCCTTCCTGCCACACACAGAACATTCCAGCGACCCTTTCTTGCCTTTATGCCTTCTGCTGTCTTCTCCCCTTAGAGTCCCTTTGCCATCTCCACTGGTCCAGACTTATCTAGTCTTCAGGATGGCCCTCTTCATGAAGCTCCTTCTGATTCTCCAGCTGGAAGGAAACTCCTGCTCCTCTGAACTTGGGCAGCACTGCGTACCTCTGTGCATCTGACAGCATCCTACCTTGGGTTCATTTGTTATTTAGGATTTTTTATTGTCTCCACTAAAAGCTTGCAATAGAGGATGCTTTATGATGAAAGCTGTGAGCCTCCAGTCTACGAGGAGTTGATTCAGAATGATTGAGAGTAAGGATGTATTGTCTTATGAAATTAAGTCCAATCCTTAAAGACCCAGTTTCTTTTCCTTTCCACTCCGCTGTAGTCCTGGGGAGGCATTTGCCCTCCAGTTTGTCCTCTGAGGGGTGCAAGATGTCTGCAGCCAAAACTGGAGAGAGAACGCATCACTTCTATGGAGGACAGACTCCAGGTGGTCTCGTGGTCTCCAGCCCCTTGCATGATGTCTTCTCCTTGAGGGTGGGCAGGACCTATGACTTGTTTCTAGCTGATAGAAGGTGGTGGGGTTCTGAAGTTCTATGCGTGCGTCCATCTTGCTAGGAGGTCTTGGGCTTCTCCCTTGCTGGCTTCTAGAAACCACGCTTCCATGTCATTGGCTGCCATTTGGAGAGAGCCAGAGGTCAAGAAGTCGAAACTGGCTTCTGGCCAACAGCAGTCTGGCAGCCTGCAAGGAACTGAGTGCTGCTGTAGTCAAGTGAGATTGGACGAGAACCCCTCTCTAGTCAAGCCTCAGAAAGGACCTAGCCCTGGATGACACCTTGATTCTATCTTGTAAGACCCTGAGGCAGAGAACGCAGCTAAAATGTCCCAGGGCTCCTGACCCCCAGAAACTATAAGAAAGAAGTATTTTAAGCTGCTTGGTCTGTGGTGATATCATTATGCAATAGTTACAGATAACTAGCATATTTTTCCTGAATCCTTAAGAAGACACCTGGGCTGGGGCTGTAGCTCAGTGGCAGAGCACTTGCCTAACATGTGTAAGGCACTGGGTTTGATCCTTAGCACCACATAAAAATGAAGCAAATAAAGTCATGCTGTCCATCTACAACTACAAAAAAAAAAAAATTAAAGAAAAAAAGAACCCACCCAGTTGTCTTCTTGGCATTCTTTCACATGCTCATTCTGAGTCTAGTTCCTGGAAAAGGGAATAGAATTACCAAATTTGGCATAAGTGAGTCAAGATTTGCTTTTAAACATTATGTGTAGGAAAAACAGTAGTTCTTTCTACAAGACAACTGGCCTGCTTACTTCAAAAGTTTTTATTTTTATTTTTTAATGCCTAACAACCAAATACAATGTGTGCCTTTGTGTGAATCTTGATGAATCTTGGTTCAAAAAACCCAAAGAATTTTGTTCATGGACTACACAATTAATATTGAGTAAATTATTTTAAATGTTCTTAGTTGTGATAGGAGTATTATAGCAATGTAAGAACATATATGTGTATGTATGTGTGCATGTATGTATATGTATATATATATATATACATACTTTTTTTAGGAAATACACGTTGAAATATTTAGGACTAGACATGATGTCTGCAACTTATGTGTAAATAGTTTATTCAATCTATTTACACATAGATTAGTGCACATATGAAAAGATGTTTAAATGTTAATTGATTTTAAATGGCAACAACAGCTGATTGTTTTATTATATATATATATATATATATTATATATATATATATATTTTTTTTTAGTTGTAGTTGGACACTTATTTATTTATTTTTATGTGGTGCTGAGGATTGAACCCAGGGCCTCGCATGTGCTAGGTGAGCACCCTATCACTGAGCCACAACCCCAGCCCCATATTTTCTTAATTTTCTAATGTCTAACATTTTTATAATAAAAATCTGGTAATAAAACATTTTTACAATAAAAATCTGGTAGATTCTCTCCCTAGGGCTAGGTCAGATCCAACTTTTTCTGGAGTACATGCTCACCTGGCCCCAGAATAAATTTGGGGTTTGTTAGTAAGGAAGAAATATGCTAAGCAGGTGTGTGTGTGTGTGTGTGTGTGTGTGCATGCGTGCGTGCATGCATGTGCATGTGTGAGTAGGGAATGGCCACTAACTATGCAAACCAACAGGATCTGCCATAAGGAAACTGGAGTCATGGAAGGAATAGACTTTATTAACCTCTGAACTTAAAGCCTAGCAATACAAGCTGTGTGACATGAGGTAAATCACAGTGTTTAATTTCAGTGTCTTCTGTAAAAGGAGAATGAATGATATGACTTAATATAAACAGTGTATGAAACTGTAGGTGAGTCTTAGTCGTTGTGATGTCAGGGTTCAAGTGTTATTGATCTTGTAATTGGCACAGTGTTTACATGTGGTAGACACTAATAAATGTTGAACAAATGGATGAGAACAGGAATGGTAAGGGACAAACTTCTCTTGTAGGGAAGAGTTGAAGGGGCAGAGAGTAGTTACTGATATGGGAGTTCAGATGGATTATCCTGAGGAAATAATTATCCAGTGGTTAGAATAATAACTTTGACAATACTAATAACAAAGATATTCTGATTTAAGGGTCACATTAACAGATTAGCCATTTCAACAGAGCCTACTGAGAGCAAATCCATTAGGTGTCTTGACTCCTTTCTAACCAACCATAATCTGTGTATATCTCTGTCTGAAGAATGTGTTATCCCTAGAAGTGTGAGTATCTAGAGACAAAAATATGCATTAGCTATGCATTAAATTTTAAGAAAGCTCTAAAATCTCCCTAAGTCTGATTTCATCTAGACCGAGAGATATAACCCCTAAAGTGCATCCTCCTAAATTTACAAAAATCTTAGCAACTTCCCTGGATCTAAAAAACCGCATCAGTTTATTTCATGTTCTGGCCAGCTGTTTGACTTTCTAAACTGACTTAGAAAATGTCATCTGAAGTTAAAAACCCGTCTGTGTTAAGTGGACTATGAAGGGAAACGGCTTGCTGAAGGGCAGCTTTGCCCAGGTGTTTCTTGGTTCTAAGAACTAAAACACGAATAAGGATTCACTGTGGTCCTGAAGGAACATACATTCCTGTTGGAGAACAGAGAGGATGTACACTAGATTGTGAATTAAAAATAATAATTCTGTGTGCTTCTGGAGCAATGGAAGGATCTACAAAGTTAAGCAGTCTAGTGGTCAGCTAAAAACTCATAAGAGGACGGGGGTCATAGCCTAGCATGGTGATTATAAGCCCATGCTTAGAGAACTACTAGCCTTGTCCCTTCTTCCATGTGTTCTGATGGGAAACTCATTTAATATCTTTGTGTAATTTGTCATCTGTAAGATGGTGCTAATTAAGCCTACATCATAAGGCTTTTGTGTAGAAGGCTTAAAATACCACCAGGCACAGAGCAATCCCTACATAAACTTAGAATTTATAGGATCTAAATCACATTCCATCTTGACGAATACATTTGTTCTCTTTTTCTAAATTCCCAGAAAGTTCTAAAGAGAAATTACCATTTAACATAGATTTTGATAAAGAAAATATTTAAGACATACAACATAAAAAAGAAAGGTTTCTTAAGGGTGTAAAAAATACTTTCAATGTTTTTCAATGATACGGTAGGACCTCCAAAGGCATGAGCACCCAGGACCTATGAAAGTGGTAACACCTTCCTAAAGGGTAAGATTTTAAAAGTCCTGGGTGCCTTTAAGTCTTTACATTCTTCTCCAAGCCAGTTGCAACTATCTGATGTTTCATCATGAAAGCTCTATTGCTTCTACTTTTAACTTGCAAATACTGCTGGGAGGATTTAATCTGTTACTTTCAGCCTAATGCAAACTTTCAAAGTTGAACATGCAGCAGAATTATTTGGAAATCTATTTTTATTTAATGCATATTTTTTGGACTCCAGAAATCAGAATTTCTGAGTCAGCTGGTTTGGTGTGAAGCCCAGGAATCTGCATTTTAACAGTCCAAGCAGTTAGAGACCAGTGATCCATGAGCCCCATTTTGCAACACTACTCTGTAAAATGGGTTTTCAGAGCAAGGAAAGGGGAAAGAAGCTGATTGGATAATGGAAGGATTTCTGGAAGCACCAAGACAAATCAAGAATAATGACCAAGTTTGATGGAGGTCAGCCTCATGTAGGGTCTACCTATCTGAAGACATCTTCAAAAGGTTCTGGTGTGGCAAAAGACTGCTAGAGCTAGTAAACAATTTCAGCCAAGGAGCAGGTTACAAAATCAAAATACACAATTGAATGGCTTTCCTACACAACAATAATGGATCTGCTGAGAAAGAAATCAGGAAAACAATCTCATTTTGGATAGCCTAAAACAAACAAACAAACAAAAGACCCAACTACTTAGGAATAAACATAAGCAAGGAGGTGAAAGAATCAACAATAAAAACTATAGAACACTGAAGCAAAAAATTGAAGAAGACATAAGATGGAAAGACCTCCCATGTTCATGGATAGGCAGAATTAAAACTATTAAAATGGCCAAACTACCAAAAGCAATATACAGATTCGATGCGATCCCCATCAAAATTCCAATGACATTCTTCACAGAAATAGAAAAAAGAGTCCTAAAATTCATTTGGAATAATAAAAGACCAGAATGGCCAAAAGCAATCATAAGCCGAAAAGCAGTGCTGGAGGCATCATAATACCTGACTTCAAACTATACTACAGAGCTATAGTAACAAAAACTGCATGGTACTGATATAGAAACAGACACATAGACCAATGGAACAGAATAGAACATACAGACAAACCCACATGGACACAGTCATCTGATCCTTGACTAAGGTGGCAAACACATACATTGGAGAAAAGACAGCATTTTTTTTTAAATTTTTTATTGTTGGTTGTTCAAAACATTACAAATTTCTTGACATAGCATTTTTAACACATGGTGCTGGGAAAACTGGTTAAGCAGAGGTAAAAGAATGAGACTAGACCTTTATCTCCTGCTCAACACAAAAGTCAACTCAAAATGGCTCAAAGACCTGGGAATTAGGCCAGAAACTCTACAACTTATTGAAGAAAACATAGGATCAACACTTCAACATATAGGAGCAGGCAAGAGTTAATAAGTGGGATGGCATCAAATTAAAAAGCTTTTGTACAGCAAAAGAATGTGAAGAGAACAATTAAGCTCTAACAGAAAAGAGATTTAAAACAAAGAATGTGAAGAGAGAACCTACAGAATAGGAGAGAATCTTTGCTACTCTTGTGACAGAGGATTAATATCTAGAAAATATAAAGAACTCAAAAAACTTAACACCAAAAACCAAATAAAAAAACCACAAATAACCCAATTAATAAATGGACAAATGAAATAAACAGACACTTCTCAAGAGAAGAAATGTAAATGGACAATAAATATACAGAAAAATATGTTCAACATCTTTAGTGTTTAGGGAAATGCAAAGCAAAACCATACTGAGATTTTATCTCATTCCAGTTAGAATGGCAACCATCAAGAATACAAATGATAATAAATACCAGAGAGGATGGGGAGAAAAAGGAACCCTTTTACGCTGCCGATGGGTTAGTAAATTATTACAAACACTACGGAAATCAGCCAAGATTTGATTGGAACTAAGAATGGAACCACCATACAACCCAGTTATACCACTCCTTAATATTTACCCTAAAGAATTCAAGTCAGCATACTACAGTGATACATGCACACCCATGTTTATAGCAGCACAATTCACAATAGCTAAATTATGGAACCAGTCTGGGTGTCCATCAATGGATAATGGATCAAGAAGTGGTAGTTATACATAATGGAGTTTTATTTGGTCATAAAGAAGAATAAAATTATGTCATTTGTGGAAAAATGGATGAAACTTGAGATCATATATTAAGTGAAATAAGCCAAACTCTGAAAGTCAAAGGTCATATGTTTTCTCTCATAGGTAGAAGATAGAGAGGAAAAAAGAAAAGAAAGGTGGGGGCAGATTTCATGAAAATCCAAGGGAGATCAGTAGTATAGCGGAAAGGAACCAAGAGGTAGGAGGAGGGAGGGAAGGGGAAATACTGGGGTATGATATTGATCAGATTGTATTGTTATATTGTGTGCATGTATGAATATGTAACCACAAATCCCACCAATATGCATAATTAAAATGCACCAATAAAAATACAGGGAGAATGAAATATTACTTCATATCCATAAATTGGATAATATAAAAAAAAATGAAAAATTTCTTCAGAGGCAAAAACTACTAAATAATACCCAACAAATATTTATCCTGAGTGGCTCTATTTATTTATTATTTATTTACTTATTCTTATTCTAATTTATTATATATGACAGCAGAATGCATTACGATTCATATTACACATATAGAGCACAATTTTTCCTATCTCTGGTTGTACACAAAGTATATTCACACCATTTGTGTCTTCATACATGTACTTAGGGTAATGATGTCCATCTCATTTCATCATCTTTTTTTACCCCCATCCTCCCTCCCTTCCCTTCCTACCACTCTACCCTATCTAGAGTTCATCTAATCCTCCCATGCTCCCCCTCCCAACCTCACTATGAATCAGCCTCCTTATATCGGAGAAAACATTTGGCATTTGGTTTTTTTGGGATTGGCTAACTTCACTTAGCATTATCTTCTCCAACTCCATCCATTTACCTGCAAATGCCATGATTTTATTCTCTTTTATTGTTAGTAATATTCCATTGTGTATACATACCACATTTTCTTTATCCATTCATCTACTGAAGGGCATCTAGGTTGGTTCCACAGTTTAGTTATTGTGAATTGTGCTGCTATAAACATTCTGTGTCCTTGTAGTATGCTGTTTTTAAGTCCTTTGGGTATAGACCAAGGAGAGGGATAGCTGGGTCAAATGGTGGCTCCATTCCCAGCTTTCCAAGGAAATCTCCATACTGCTTTCCATATTGGCTACACCAATTTGCAGTCCCACCAGCAATGTATGAGTGTGCCTTTCCCCCCACATCCTCACCAACACTTATTGTTGTTTGTCTTCATAATAGGTGCCATTCTGACTGGAGTGAGATGAAATCTTAGAATAGTTTTGATTTGCATTTCTCTAATTGCTAGAGATGATGAACATTTTTTGATATATTTGTTGATTGATTGTACATCATCTTCTGAGAAGTGTCTGTTCAGGTCCTTGGCCCATTTATTGATTGGGCTATTTGCTTTTTTTGGTGTTTAGCTTCTTGAGTTCTTTATATACCCTAGAGTTTAGTGCTCTATCTGATGTGTGAGGGGTAAATTAAATCTTCTCGGCAAAAGAAACAATCAGTGAGGTGATTAGAGAACCCACATCCTGAGGCTCTATTTCTGTTAAAGGGATCGTGTTTCTTGTTAAAAACTTTCAACAAAGTTAACTAGAAACCTGGATGGGTTCACTGGATATAAAAAAGGGGGCAGTTTTGAAGGGGAAGAGGATTTGTCTTCATTGCTTTGACTGTAGTCATGCTTTCATGGATATACATGTCATTATTTATCAAATTGTACATTTTAATTATGCACAGGCATTGTATGTGAATTATACCTCAATAAAGCCAATTCAAGGGAAAAAAAAAAGTGGCTCCAAATCTCGGAGCCATTGTCAATGGATTTCTCATTCTCAAATGTAATCAGCTGCTTCCAATGTTGACCAATGACCATCTTCTCCTTTTGCAAACAAGCATTTCTTTTGAGCAAAAATTACCTGTTTCACATTTTGTTTGCAAATTCTAGTGCTGTAACATCCAAATATTGGTGCTAGAAAGACAAGTGTGTGCAAGGGTGACACCTTTACAGGAAGGGAAGCAGCATGTGAGAGGCCAGCTCACCCACATGTGTTGGCATGGCTGGGACCAGCACCTGGCATGTTCTGTGGTCAACTGAGTGCTTTTCCCAGGGCCTCCATTGGGAGGTGAGTCCATGTTCCCTTTGCTCTGCCATTTACGGTTGCTTCCTTTGAGCTCATTGCCAGTTTGTCTCTTGGGGCTGGGGAGTAACCTTTCCGGTATGTTGGGGGTCATGTTCATGATCATATAGCTCCAAATCAATACCCGGGCTCAGTCAAGGGCAAATGTCTTAGCTTCTTTGAGCTCATGTAACATGGGGGAGAAGGCAGCCTATTTCATGGGGCTGCCTGGTATGTTTTCAGACTCTGTCATTCACCCAATTTGTTTATATATTCTACAGGGGCCAAGCCAGCCTCGGAATGGTCTCTCACCCTGGGTGGGCAGAATTGATACCCATTCCACTTACTTTATAGCCCCTGAACCTGCTGGGGTATGGCTGGCTGGGCTGAGCTCAGCTCAGCTCCTCAGAAACAAATGGTACGGAGGGAAAGACGAATATGCTCAGCTTTCCAAAAGCAATCACCATGTGTGGTTATCAGAAAAATATTTCATTCAGCATCCTGGTGGAAGGAAGCAGAGATACAAATAAATCTGGAATTTATATTTTTCCTTGGGATAAATTATATGACATTAGTGGGTGCATAGCAGCTTTTCTTCCTGGATTATTTTCTGCACAGGTGACTACTAAAATGCACAGCTAGTCCCCAAGTGCCCATCAGCTCGCAGCCTGGGGAGCCAGCCCAGAGGCCTGTGGATTTCATGGTTTGAGGGAGCGATGTGCGCTCACACAGAAACAGGAAGTCAACTTTGATTTTCATTTGTCAATGGTGTGAGAAGGCGCTGTCACTCTGTCTCTACATTGTGTGATCCAGCCACCTCAGGCAGTAATCTCCACTGTGGGGTCACCTGAAGAGGCATGGAGAATAGGTGGCCTTGCTGAGCTGGGTTCCTTTCGAGCTGATCATGGCAACTAGTCCCTCATGGCCTAGCTTAGAAACTTCAGCCAGCTGTTTGTTAGCCAGTAGTAAAAACAGCAGCAGGGCTCTGCTGATTCTCAGATCTGGCGTCTACTGTGTGGGCCAGGTCTTGAAGCATGGGTACTTGGTCCATTCCCTTCTTTTGTTACACTGGCTTGGAGCAGGACAGCCATTTCTCCAGACCTGCTGATCCCAGGGAGGCAGGGCAGCCTCACACCAGCCCAGGGAGAGGGGAGAGGGAGGCAGAACACGTATTCTACCCATTAAGAGTCGCCTCCTTTGGCTGGGGTTATGGCTCAGTGGTAGTGCTCTTGCCTAGCCTGTGTAAGGCACTGGGTTTGATCCTCAGCACCACATACAATTAAATGAGATAAAGGGATTGTGTCCATGTACAACTCAAAAAGAATCCAGGCTAGCATTAGATACCTGAGTTTCCCAGTTGAGTGTTTGGAAACACACCACTTTCCTGCTTCTGGTTTAATGACTGGTAACATTTCCCATGGGGCAGTGTGGCGGGGTGGGGGGGGGGCAAATACCTACAGCTGTATCAGGAAGCAAATGAAGTCCTAGCTGTCTGACTTTGGGCCAAGTGTGTAACCGGGTCTCAAATACTCATCTGTGAGTCCCCATTGCACTCTATTCTTGTGGGGACTAAGTGAAAGAGTATAGGGGCATGTGGCACATTCTGTGTGCCCAGGTAATGCAGCTCTGATGCTTTTTCTGCTCATAAGTATCTTCTTAAACTTCTCCTTTTCAAGAACACCCTCTTTCCTAAGTTTCTAAAGTCTGGGGAAGAAAACAACTGCCAATCTCAACAGAAACCCGTGTCTAGGGCCATCCATGCCATGAGGTTCTTACCTCAGAAACAGAAGAGAGACCACAGGTTAGACCTGTATGGTCCTTTATCTCCAGTAGTGGCACTAATCAAAGTTATAGCCACACACTCTATTTCTTAGGTGTAATAAATTGGCTTAAAAAGCAAACATAGGGCTGGCGCTGTAGCTCAGTGGTCGAGTGCTTGCCTAGCCTGTGTGAGGCACTGGGTTTGATCCTCAGCACCACATACAAATAAACAAATAAAATAAAGGCATTCTGTCCATCTACAACTACAAACAAATTAAAAAAAAAAAAAGCAAACTGAGCTAGGGATTTACCTCTATGGTAGAGCACTTGCCTAGCATGTGTGAGTCCCTGGGTTTGATCCCTAGCACTGGAAAAAAAAAATCAGCTTTTTGTACAAACTGGAAGAGATTTGGAACATTTCTTGAGTCACATTAGACAAGAAACCAAAAAGTAACGTGTTTAGGAATACGTTCCCCAAACACCCGCTCAACTGGGGAACTCAAATGCCTGATGCTATCTGGATTCTTTACCAGAAGCTGACAGAGCTCAGAAATGTGCCAGAGCAGTGATGAGCCTGCTCCCTCCGCTGCTTTTATCTTCATGCTGGAGCCCAGAGTGTGGGTTTCATAGTGACCTGGAGGGCAAGGACATGCAGTATAGAATATGAGGCCCAACTCTGAGTCCATCAGAAGGAACACCCAAAGAGTTGTTTTTTTTTTTTTTTTAAATTTTTCTTAGCTGATTGGAAAGATAAAACAACTAGTCTCTAAAATCTTTAATTTATTTAAATCACATAAAAGTATTCCAAAGCCATAGGCATGATTATTTCCCAATAGAATCAAGAAGATTTTCAGTGTAGAAAACATCTCATGGAGATTTGAAATGTTTCACCTGTCATAAGCAACCAGAATTGACTCAGCCTTAGAGGACATTGCAGCTAAGCATGGGTTGTGCATCCCTCCTCCATGTCTCAGCTGACCATCCCTCTGGATGGTGGACACGCTCCTGAACAGCACCCCATCCAGAGGGATGGTCCACCTGGGCACTCACTAACCTGCTACTAAGTCAGCACAGCATTTACTTGCCTTTGACCCTGTGGAACATGACTTTTAGTACAAGCTCACGCAGTGAAACCACTAGTAGTGTCGTAAAAGCAGCCTGTCTTCTGTTACAACCAAGAGGCAGCAGTGGTGGTCAAGGGTGGGG
This sequence comes from Marmota monax, assembly GCF_021218885.2. Classification (NCBI taxonomy): domain Eukaryota; kingdom Metazoa; phylum Chordata; class Mammalia; order Rodentia; family Sciuridae; genus Marmota; species Marmota monax. The sequence continues at coordinate 3,972,088 of NW_026692356.1, forward strand.
GTGAGGGCTAGGGGGCTTCTGAGTGCTGCCCACTGGGCTCACTCTCCCGCCATTCCTCTGTTCATGCTGGCTCAGTGTGTCCAGGTGGGTTTTCTTTTCTGGATAAAGGCCTTGATTCCCTCCTGTGCATCCCCCAGGGCCAGGTTGTCCACCATGGCCTGGGAGGTGAGGTGGTAGGCTGTACCAAGATCCTGGGTCAGCTGCTTGTAGAACATGGCCTTGCCCAGAGACATCACGGGGCGGCTCAAGGAGGCGATCTTCCTGGCTATTCGCATGGTCTCTTCCTCCAGCTGCTCTTCTGGCACGACTTTGCTGAGCAGCCCATGGAGCAAGGCCTGCTGAGCAGAGATGGGCTCCCCAGTGCAAAGCATCTCCAAGGCGACCTGAGGGAGGAAGCAGGCGAGGTCACGAAGGCACCCTTGGTACCCTGCTGCCACTTCAGGCCCCCTTTCCATTCCACTCTCTTGAGGCTGTTGCTCTCCTCGCTTAAACTACACCTCAGCCAGTTATCTGCTTCTCAAATGACATGTCATCCACCACCCCTGATGTTGTCAATACCCTGACTCCTGCCAGGGACGAGATCAGATCTTTCCAAGAGCAAAGAAAAGTAGCCAGGGAGGGGAAAGGACTCCGGTCCTGCACAGATCAGACCACTGACTCTCTCGGAGTCAGGAGATTCCACCTGCCTCTTTCAAGAGCCAAGCACAGGACAGTGGCCCATCTGATGGGAGGCCACTGCAAACATGCTGCAGAGAGGCCCATTACCTGCCACAAACCAATGCAGGGGGCGGTCTCCACCCGGAGACAATCCACAGGTGCTGTTACCTCTATATGACCCAAAAGAACACCCTCCAGTCGGGGAGAAGAGGGAAAGACATTTAAAGAAAACGTCTTCCAGGATCAGATGTAGAACCTAGCATGTCCTTAACTTGCAATCAGGTAAGAGGTGACAGGGACAGGATGGCTCTGCCCTCCCACAGCCCTTTCCACAGATGTCAAGGCTGTGGAAAGAGGGAGTACCCCTCACTCTCTGCCTGGTCTTCTATTCAACAGCCTGTCACAAACTGGACCTGGATCTGTAAGTCCTCCATAAAGAGGAGTCCCCAGGTGCAGGGGGCACAGCGCAGGGGAACCTTCCCCTCCCCACACTTTTCACTCCCTCTCTGGTAGCATCTTTGTTGTTCCTTAAACTCGCCAAGTGTGCGGTCACCTCAGGGTCCTGTTTTTGCTGTTCCCTGTGCCTGGACGTCCTCTCCCAGGTGTCCTCATGGCCTGAATCTTATCTCAGTCTCTGCTCGTGTATCGCCTTATCCATGACCCTCCAGGATCGCAACATTAGAATTGTCAGATAACCCCCAACACTGTCCCCCTTTCTGGCTCTATTTTTATCTTTCCTGCTTCTCATCATTTAGCGCACTGTATATTTTACATGCTTATTTGTTGATGGTTTATTTGTTGCTTTGCTAGCATGTAAACTTTGCTAGAACAGGAAATGTACTTATTTATTTCATAGTGTTCTAAATACTTGTGAAGGCAGGCAGCCAGGCAAGAGTTGGCTATTGGTGGCACTGAGGACACGCCAAAAAGGTGCTACCACTTCCACCTGGCTCTTTCTCTTAGGCTGCTTAGTCTGGGAACCTGGCCACACAGAGGGGTTGTGCTAAATGAGCCAGCTGACAACCCCCACTGAGGCTCAGCTGAGGGGCCGCCTCAATAGCACCTTCAGATGAGTCCCCCAGCAGAGGCCATGGCACTGTGGAGCAGAGATAAGCCTTGGTGGCTGAGCCCGTCCAAATTGCCAATTCATGAGCTAACCAAGTTATTGTTGTTTTGAGCTATGAAGTTGTGGGTGGCTTGTTGTGCAGTAATAGATAACTAGAATTGCTTGCTATATGAATTTAGGAACCATTGGCCTTTAGAGCAACCTTGGTGATAATGACATTGTGGGCCAGAGAAGTTTTTGTTGTGTGGAACTGTTCTGGGTATGTAGGCAGTTCAGCAACATCCCTGACATTTGCCTGCTAGTTGTGACAATTAAAAAAAAAATGTCTCCAGATATTGCCATGTGTCCCTGAGACCAGAACTGCTCCTGGTTTAGAACCACTGATATAGATGGTCTCTCTGTCATGAGACTATATTGGATCACCTAGGGATCAAGATTTGATGGAGAGGAGAGGCCAGAAACCTGGCCAGAGGGCCTCTTCTCTATTCAGTGCCCGTGGAATCCCCACCCACTGGACTGGCAGTCAGGGACAGGTGATGTTGGTGTAAAGTTAAGGCCGTGGACTAAATCCCAACTTCTACTCTTTCAGAGAGGTAATCTGTTGGAGGGAGTGGGAATGTGACACCGTACGTTGCTTCGGGCAGACGACCAGAAAGAGCACCATCAGGGATGCCTGTCTGAACCCCTGGCTGAACATGGAGCTAAAAACTGGGTCCTGCTATTAATGGCTACTGAACTTGACCCTGCTGAAGACACCCAGGGGGTCACAGCACCAGGAGCAGGACAACATTCTGCTCCATCTCTGCCCCAGATCCTTAAGTCAGCTGGGACCCAGAGTAGAAGTCAAAGTAGAAAATTGTCACTGCATAGCTCAGTGGCCTTTTTCCTTCATCGACACATGTGGCTCTTGAGGAATTCATGGGTACCACGTAATGGGAAGTGGCCACCTGAAAAATGCATGCCACAATGGAGAAAACTAACCAAACAACAAAGAACAAGAGCCGGTCAGGCCCTGAGTCCTTCATCACTTGGCATGACCAAGATCTCAAATGAGTTTCAAAGAGTAGTTGAGAATGGGATCAGAGCTGGGAGAGAAAATGGTAGCAGTGCCCCTTCCTGGCTGGCTCAGCAGAGGGCATTTATTCCTTCCCATGCAGTGGGAATGGCAGTTTGGGCTGACGATTTGTCCGTGGGCACTGTCCCCTTATCAGGCACCTTCTGGCAGATGCCCTTCTCAGTGACTCTTTTTCCTTTCATGTTGCTCTGCCTCCCCTGAGTCTCCCTTTCTCTCTGTTCACCTTGTCCAGGGCCCCACTGTGCCATTTTAAATCACCTGGCAGCCTCAGATATTGGAGATCGACAAGATTCCAGGTGTGCCAAGACAGTTTCAGTGCAAACCTTTGGAGTTCAAGCATGGGGCAGGCTGCAGGCAGGGGTCCACACCTGCTGGGTGCCCAGCCTCTGAAAGACCCTGGGGCAAATTGCTTGTCACCTCACACTTCCTCAACAGGAACCCGTGGGTACAAATGACTGTCTCCTAGGATTGTTGTGAAGAAGAGCTAACTGATGGTGACAGGGCACACTGTCACATCAAGTGCAATGGAGATGCTAGGAAAAATGGTTCATTTGGGCAAAACATGGATCAGAAGAAATCGTGATGATTTGCTTGCAGGAGACAAGTGCAACGGACTTGGCATGAACCATGTATATGAAGGAAGGTGACCGGCTTCTGTGAGGGGGAACTCGAATCACACGTCCTCTGGTTCATTCCTTCAACAATATCTGTATAGAGAACCTACTGTAGTCAAGTGCTGTGCTATGGACTGAGAGGTGGCCCCCTGCCAAGTTTATAAGTTGAAGCCCTATGTCCCAGCATGATGGTATTTGGAAATTTGGTCTAAAAGGAGGTAATACAGGTTAAACGAGGTCATAAGGAAGGAAGGGGTCCCTATATGATGGGATTGGTGTCCTTATGAGAAGAGACACCAAAGCTCACTCACTCTCCACCATATGGGGGGCACAGTGTGAAGGTGGTGTTTGTTATGGCAGCCAGAGCTAATCCACAGGAATGCTATATATATATCTTAATTCTGGAGCGACTCCAAAAACTTGCTTAAAACAGTGAAAATAGGGCTGGGGTCATGGCTCAGGGGTAGAGCACTTGTCTAGCATGTGTGAGGCACAGGGTTCGATTCTCAGCACTGCATATAAATAAATAAAGATCCATTGACAACTAAAAATAAAAATAAAAAAGTGAAAATAGCTAATAAATCTCTAAGTTGAATCACTTCCAGAGAAAGTGGAATTCTACCTCCTGGAGATGCAGGAATAGTGCAGAACCCTCATTTGTCAGGCAGAGAAAGTTCTGCTTACAGTAGAAGCAAGAATTCAACAATCTCTTACATTCTTTTCTGCATTAAAGATCCTAATGTTATTATAGGACCTCTAAAAGTAAACAAGCAGGAAATGAACTTGAGCTATTACATGAGGGATTTCAACTAAATAGAAAAACGATTTTCCCTCACCCTTCAATTAGCCAATTAGAGAAGGACAAGCAGCCAGACATACAGACTTCTGCCAGCCTGCAGTATTGTGATGATTAAAGGTAACAGATGTAAAACTCATGATGCAGTGCTGGGTGCTCAGTCAGTGCCCAATAAATGCAGCAGCTAATATGAATGTACTTATTCTAACTGTGAATTCCTATGACTCTCTGACGTTGGCTTCTAGGCACTGAAGTCCTGGAAAGGGGATGATTGTTTGAAGCAGGGGTGTCACGGGGCTCCCTTAAGTAACACAGCTGACAAGATTGTGTACTATAGCACCCTGGGTTATCTCTCCTCACACTGTGCATGGTGTCCTAGTCCATTCAGGCTGTTATAAGACAGAATACCATCAACTGGGAAGTTCATCAGCCACAGAAATTTATTTTTCACAATTCTGGAAGCTGGAAAATCCAAGATCAAGTTAAAATCAGACTTGGGGTCCTGTGAGAACCTTCCAGGTTCATAGACTGATATTTTCTCCCTATGTCCTCATGGGGAAAATGGGCAGGACAGCTGTGTGGGGCCCCTTTTATAAGGGCACTAACCCCATTCATGAGGGCCCCACCATCGTGACCTCAACACCTCCCAAAGCCTCACCTTCTAAGGCGATCATCACTTTGGCGATCAGGTTTCATCGTAAGAAGTTGGGGGAACAGGAGCATTCAGACCATAGCGCTTGTCTCCCAGGATGCAAGGTGGCAGGGAGGAAGTGAGCACTGGAGGAAAGGGGAGGGGAAACAGAGCAGAACCCACAGGTGTGCACACGTGTTCCCGCTCACCCACAGCACTGGCAGTGCCAGTGCATAGGAGCCACCAGGAGGCAAGCTCCAGAGAAGAAGCATTCCCAGTGGAGGGTCATGGGCCTAACCCAACTGGGAACACAAGAAGCGTTCCTGAAACTCTTCTAGGAGCTCTTGAGCTGCATGTTCTCTAAGGCTGTACCTCCCAAGCCCTGATGTCCCTACCAGTCACTGCTAATCTGCAGTCCGTCTGCAGCAGGCCTGAGATGCTGCCTACCTCAGGCTTTCTGCTGAGCAGTAACAGACAGCGGCAGAGAGCCAACACTCTTTCCTGCTTGGAAATTCTACCCTGTTCCCATTAGACTCTTAGGAAATCAGATTCTACAGACACATGAAATTAAAATGCATAAACGGTTGGAAGCAAGGGCTCCTACCATGGTGAAAGGACTGGTTTGGGAAGTGATTTTTGGTTTTCCTCTTGCTCTCCGGGGATAACTGACTGTGTATTTATGAATGAGGCCTGCCCTGACTGGGGAGGGCAACAGCTGTACCAGGCTGGGTACCCATATGGCTCAATGAAGAGGCATTATTTAACTCATGCCAAAGGAGAGAAGCACTTCACAAATGAGCAAGATCATTCATGCCCAGACTCAGTCTGGTTTGACCACAAGGGCAGTTAGTTCACAGTCTAGGACACAGCCAAGCAGGTTCCCAGAGTGACCAGCAGAGGGCACTAGTCAACCACACATGTCCTCAGCCTGTGTGAAAAGGGTTGGGACTTCCAGTCCAGTCCAATTTGCAAAAGCACCTGCTCCCTACCTGAGAAGGAACAGAGGGACTTACACACTTGCTTCACAGACCTGTGTGTAATGTGCTAGCATGAGTGCAATCAAGAAAAGATGATAGTGCTTTTCGCTGGGTTTAGATTTTTTCGGTCAGGCTTAGTTGTTTTTTTTTTTTTAATATTTATTTTTTAGTTGTAAGTGGACACATACTTTTATTTTATTTTATTTTTTTATGTGGTGCTGAGGATCGAACCCAATGCCCCACGCATGCTAGGAGAGCTCTCTGCCACTGAGCTACAGCCCCAGGCTTATATTTTATGAATCCCAAATGTTTCTTCCTAAAGCAGGACACACATGCCACCTCTGCAGATCCAGAAACCTGGCAAAGGTCTTACGTTCTGACTGTTCCTCCTAAAAATTCCCTCTATCAATACTGCAATAATCACTAATGAGCCATTTCTGCTCATTAGTGTTGACCCCAAATCATATTCCAGATTCATGCCCCCAAGTAGTCCAGTATTAATGAGTCCATTGTGACAGGACTATGAACTGTTTTCAGCTGCTGATTAGGGAAAAAAAAAACACAAAAAAACTGAGGTTTTGAGTCAAGTGACTCAGAAGCCTTCTGGGGGTCAGAGCACAAGACCCAGAATCTGAGTTAGACAATTCAGGAGATTCTTTGCCCCATCCTCTGGGAGGCCTGGCTCTTTGACCAAACTGTCTCTGGGAGGGAAAAGCCACCTTGATTCTTACAACCTCCCTGTACCTTCATCTGTCACACTGGACAACTGTACAATGAGGTTCTGAGAACTGGGCTTCCTGGGATCGTAAGTCCTACCTTTTTTTTTTTTTTGTTACATTTACCCCTCTATCTTCTCAAAAACTAATTTAAAATTTCATTAATATGATACAGTGTTAAGTTTCTAATAAGCCTTGATTTCAAAAGTTTATTTTAAGAAAAAATGGTTTTTTTATCCTGACACTATGACTGATTTAAAGGTTTCAAATGCTTTACCATGGAACCTTCCAGCAAGTCAGGTGTTGAAGAGGATGCACAGCTACCTGGCAGTACACCTGCTTTTTGGTATGCAAAGTCTTCATGATTTGATTTGCAGCTAGAATATAGTTAATTAGTGAGCTCTGTCAATAGATTTGCAATACATCTTAATTTAACACACTGGCAAGAAGTAGCAACCTCAAAAACACTTAGTGAATGAATATCTATACATTTAGAGAAAACATTGATCTTGACAGAATAAAAAAGTCCCATTGTTGGAGGACATTTTAGCAAGCTATCACCTTTTGCAGTGTGGATCCCACTTCCTGGTAATTTTCTAAGGTGTACATGCTTGTGGGTATCTGTTTTCATAATCTGCTCATAAACACACATCTCTATAAAAACTCATAAGGAGGCAATATAGAAGAAAGGAGTGTTCCCTAATTTTCTTGGCCTTATTTGATTGATTCCTCTTGGGTCTCATTTCTTTTGAGCCTGAGGTATGTCAGCAGTTGCTAATTTTGTAGTTGTTGCTAGAATAGATAATATATTCTAGAAAGCAATCTAGTTCCTTACTTGCCATATTTATGACTTTGCCCCCCTTTTATAGATTTCCAACTGAGAATGAGGATGCACTTCTCCTAGAACAAAGGCATTGTGGGTATACACGTAAGGGATGCTCAGTAAATATTATTTTATGATATTTTCAGGAAGGAAGAAAGCTTTGAGGTGAAAATGGACTTCACTGTAGTCAGCAAAGAAAAGACAACTTTATAACATGTCCCCTTCTCAGACAGATTCAACACACCATGCACAGGATATTCATGTTCCTGAAATGCAACCACAGTTAACTAGATACACTCAGTAAATCATCTACTGGATCCTTTCTGGAACAAGAAAGGTTGTCCACATGTGGCTGACTAGTGACACCATTCCAGCCTCTTGATTCTGGAAGTATATAGGCACGCTATGGTATTTCATGGTCAACCATTCAGTGCAATGAAACGCAGCCTCCACTGCATTTCAAATAAAATTACAAAAATAATGTCTGTGCAAGGAAAACAAACAAACTGAAAAACCTAACTAGTCATACTGAGGGGCATGTAAGATTGAAATGTGGTAAACTCACAAATTGATATCCAGTGTGAGAAGCTACGGAGGAGCAAGCAGTCGCCTCTCCCTCTCTGACATTATAAGGAACACTTGGCACATCCAGCCAAAGAGCCTTTGGGCAGAATATCCTGATACAATTAGTACTTTTTATAAGCTAATTCTCACAGGGCTAGAGAAAAAATTAGAAAGAGGTCAGAAGATGAGTTACCTTTCTGGGCACTGCTCTCCCCAAGGCGACCCCAGGGGTGGAGCAGAAGAGCCCCACGTTCACCCCTGGAGTGGCGAAAGAGGACTTGTCGCTGGCCACGGCAATGTCGCAGCTGGCAACCAGCTGACAACCGGCCGCTGTGGCCAAGCCATTGATCATGGCAATGATGGGGACCGGGTGGTTCCGGATCAGCATCATGACCTGCAGAAGGAGACACACCCACTTCACTTGCATGCAGAGTCAGGAGCCACGTTAATACCTGTTATTTTATATGACTTTTCTGTTTCCAGAACAATTTTCATATGATTCTATGCAAAAAAGAATGAGAGCACTAACTTGTACTAGATATCCACGCTGAAGCATCTTTTGGTCTTTCTGGGAGCTCCATGTGGAAGGAACCCCATTTGGTAGCAAGGACATGAAGCTCAGAGGGTGGAAATCACTTGGCTCAGGCCAGTGAGGGGAGTGGAAGCCACGGGCTGAGCCCAGCTCTGTGAGGGGGTCCCCTCCGCCTTCTTCCCCAGCACTCCCACTAAAAACAGTGTGGATTTTTGTCTCTGGGGAACAAACAAAAGCTTTCACAAATAGTTCTGTTCTCCCTGTGCCTGTGTGAAGCCCCTGTGTTAAAAGTCTGAAACTGGTATTTGGTGCTTCCTTGAAAAATTAAGGTGGAAAAGGACTTGAAGGCAATTTCCTTAGTAATTACTTCTCAAATTACCACCATGAATGCTCTCTCAGTTCTATTAAAATGGGAGAAGGGGACACCCCGCTGTCATCAAAATAAACAAAATTCTTGAAACAGCCATTGGCACCGAGAGGGGAGACCAAAGTGTGCTCATGTGACCTTCACCGCATAAATTGCCAGAACTTTAACTTATTTTTGCAGCTTATTTTTTTCTTGATGCTCTAAACAGATTGTGTTGCTATGGCAACTTCAATTTCTAAATCATTGCTCTTTGAACCTTGGCAGAGAGGAAGGGAAGAGAGGAACCAAATCTGGGTTTTTCCCCAAGGCGGCAATTCAAAGAAAAATGACCTTCATGATTTGAAGATTTTTGCTTAGGAAACTTATTTTTTTATATTCATAAACATTTGAAATTGGATAGCTTTTTTTTCTAAAATAACCAGTGACACAGGCGCTGAGTAATGACATTTTGATCAGGTACAGACTGTGTATAGGACCGTGGTCCCATAAGGTAGAAATAGAGGGGCTGGGGTTGTGGCTCAGTGGTGGAGCGCTTGTCTAGTGTGTGTGAGGCATTGGGTTTGATCCTCAGCACCACATATAAACAAACAAACAAATAAATAAATAAAGGTATTGCATCCATCTACAACTAAAAATATATATTTTTAAAAAGATATTAATGGAGCTGGGAAATTCCTGTCATCTGGTGACCCCGTAGCTATCATAACACCATAGTGCAAAGCACTGCTCATGAGTCTGGGGTGATGCTGGGGTCAGCTGGCCTACTGCACTACATATGCTAAGGAAGCACTGCACACAGAATTGGGCACAGTACATAATGCTTGGCAAAGACAAAAAACAGCTGCTATTGCTCGATGTTCAGTATACACACTTTAAAAATTATGTTTGGTGCTGATGATAGAACCTGGGGCTTTGTGCATGCTAAGAACGTGGTCTACCACTGAGTGTGTCCCCAGCTCCCAGTTGTACTCTTTTATTAGTATTTTAGAGTGCACTCCTCCTATTTTTTAAAAAGCAAATTTACAGTAAAACTATATGCTACGTTACATAGGTGGCAGCCTCATGCACCTTGAGGTTATCTCGTCTCTTGTGCTTGATTAGTCTTGTGCCATTTTACTTTTCATGGTCTTGGGTGCAATGGGCTGTACCATACCTATACGCCACATAGCCTGGGTGGACAGTGGGCTATGTGTCTAGGATTGTGCAAGTTCACTCTACGATGTCAGTCCAATGGTGAGATCACCTAACAGCACATTTCTCAGATCTGTCCCCATCATGAAATGATACACTACTATATTTAAGGCTAGCACATCATATTTCATAGTAGTCTTTTTTTAACCTTTTTTTGGGGGGGTCATTTTTTAGAGAATCTGCTAGATACTAATAACTAATCTTCCCATAAATATGCATGCATGCACATACACACATACCTGTACACAAAACTGCTCATGAGTTGAGCAGGGTCGTGCACTTTAGAAAAAGGGTGGGGGTGGGCTTGTGATGAACTCATTCCCATGAACTGGAATAATGAAGGAAAGAATTCATAAGACCTTCTAAAGTCTTGCTGCCAAGAAAAGAAGTTTTGTTTAGTTCTGAATTTTGTTGTTCTCTTGTCCAGGAGTTACTTGTGAAAAGCCAGTCAATTGGGTTTAGAGTAGGCTCCTGTCTGCCATCTGTGAAGGACCAGGATTTCAGAAACTGGATAGAGAAATACTTGGGTTATATGGTCCATATTCAACAACATTAAAAATGCTTATACATTTGAACTAGGGATTATACTTCTAAGATAATAGGTATAAAGCTCCGAGGTCAAACATGCTCACCAAATCATTATTTTACAATAGGAAAAAAACCTTTTAAGTAATACAACTATATGAAAATAAGTAAATGGCTGCTATCATTGGGATGAGTGTCCCCCAAGAGTCCATTATTTAAAGGTTTGGTCCTGTGGCTGGGGTGGTGGCTCAGTGGTAGAGTGCTTGCTTAGCATGTGTGAGGCACTGGGTTTGATTCTCAGGATTGCATATAAAAAACCATAAAATAAAAGTCCATTGAAAACTTAAGAAAAAAAAAACAGTTTGGTGCTCAGGTGGTGCCGTTGGGAGGGGAGAGGACCTGTGAGAGGGAGGCCCTTGTGGGAAGTCATTGGTGGCACGCCCTCAAAAGGACTATAGAACCCTGATCTCTTTCTCGTTCTTTGCTTCATGACTCCTCATGTGATCGGTTTGTTCTGACACAAATTCCCTGCCACTGCCACCCAGCGTCCTCATCAAAGGCCCAAAGCAATGGACTTGAATTTCCAGAACCAGGAGGTAAACAAACCTTTTCTCTTAATAAGTTAATTGCCTTAAGTATTCAATTATAGTACTACAAAGTGACGAAAACAGTGGCTATGTAAACTCAACTAAATCCACTTAACAGAATGCAGCATTGTCGGTGGTGATGGTTAATTATTTTCTAAGGGAAACACCAGCTTGGCCATCCGGGCTCATGTAGTGGTCTGGAGGCAGCCTCCTGGAATGGGAGGCCCTATCTATCTGTCACTTACTTTCTGCCTAATCCTGGATGAATCACCTAACCCTTCAATTTTCACATCTGCAAAATCAGGATAATATCAGTACCAACCATATGAAACATGGTGATTATATAAATTAATATGTCTAGAGTACTCCAAATATTACCTGAAACATTCAGTTCTTTTTTTTTCCTGTTCTTTTTTTGTAGTTGTAGATGGACAGCATGCCTTTTATTTTATTATTTATTTTTATATAGTGCTAAGGACCCAACCCAGTGCCTCATACATGCTAGGCAAGTGCTCTACCACTGAGCCCCAGCCCCAGCCCTGGAACATTACAATACACAATTATATACTCTAATCACACCTATATGTGATTATTCAAACAAATAGGTACATAGGGAAAAGTATTAAAAATAAATGCAGCAAAATATTAGTTACAGGGGCTGGGGTTGTGGCTCAGTGGTAGGGCACTTGCCTAGCATGTGTGAGGCACTGGGTTTGATTCTCAGCACAGCATATAAATAAATGAATAAAATAAAGGTCCAACTAAAAAAGAAAAACACATAAAATATTAGTTACAGTTTTCTCTAGGTAGTATGATTATTGGGACAGAATGAATTCGGTATTTCATTGTTCAGTTCATGCATGAAAAAATTTGATTTTGGAAATGGCATTAGTAATTTATTTTTTTTCTTTGTTTTTCTAAATTTTCCAAAATTTTCTGTAATGAATACTTATAATTTTTATAATTAGAAATATTTTAAATAAAGTTAGAAGGCAAAGGGAACCTAGATAATAAGTAAAGATAATCAAACTCTTGGTCATCAGTTATACCTATGCTCTCACCTTCCAGAAGTAAGTACTGGTTTGGGTTCTACTTTAGAATGTGACATGATGTGCAGGCTGGCCCACCTGCGTTTAAAAGCACTATTAAGAGTTCCAAGTTATTTAGAAAAATGAGAGACTTTGTCCCACTGTCATTTCACTGATGGTGTGTAAGAAGAAAGAGAAGCATCTCCCTGAGGATGAAGTTTCCGTCAAATTTCAACAGGCATAAGAAGAAAGACTGATGATAAGCCTCTTGGGTGAGCCATCAGTGCTCCAGAAGGTCACTTTAGCTATTCTGTAACCAGGTTCTTCTTATTCTCCTTCTTAATTTGCCCTCCTCTTAATTTGTAAATAATTAACCATCATAGAGCACTTGGGGTCTGTAACAAATTTCCTAGAGTTTTTAGATGGCAAGCTAATTCAGATGCCTCTATCTTCCTTTCTAAAATCAAATTTTCTCGTGCATGAATTGAACAATGAAATATCGAGCTCATTCTGTTCCAATCTGCTTGTTGATTACACTTGGAAATTGAAAACTTGCACAAGTTCGTCGTGCTCGTATTTATTCAAGACGATCTGAATTTCTTAGAGATTGTGTTAAAGAAATCAATTCCATAGAACTCCTATTTCACTTTTAGGGCTAGGTCCCATTTATGTGTTGTCTTTCCCAGCGAGCCAGAGGCAGCCATAGAGTGGAAGCTTCCAAGAAACCGTCTTGGACTTGATCCTCTGAAGAAGCCCTGGCTGCTTCCCATGAGGCCCTTTGCCAACTTGTTCAGATCTCAGCTCATTGACATACTGCAGCAGAGTGATAAAAGCTGTCCCTTTAGGGAGGGCAGGAGGTGCTCCTGGTTCTCTTAATGTGTTTTAATTTTAACCACACACACAGGGTACTAGTAGAAGACTACTTTTTAGTCTGGGCACTGTGGTGCATGCCTGAAATCCCAGTGGCTTGGGAGGCTGAGGCAAGAGGATTGCTAGTTCAAAGCCAGCCTCAGCAGCTTGGTGAGGCCCTAAGCAACTCAGTGAGATCCTGTCTTTAAATAAAATGCAAAATAGGACTGGGGATGTAGCTCAGTGGTCCAGTGCCCCTGAGTTCAATACCCAGTACCAAAAAAAAAAAAAAAAAAAAAAAAAAAAAGAGAGAGAGAGAGAGAGAGAGAGAAAAGAAAAAGAAAATATCAAGATATCAAGTGTTGGCAAACTGTTGCATAAACATTAATAACATAGCAAACAAAAGCCTCAGTCCAAGCCCTAGCTTGCTTCCGCCTCCCCATGAAGCTTCAGGTAAACCACTTTTCCAGTTTGTCCTTCCATGAAATGAGAAAAGTATAATCTGATCTGCTGTGGGTTTCTGGAAGGACAAAGAAAACCAATGGTTGTCAAGAACGTGTCTATAACTCCTTCCTCTTTGCCTCTGTCTTGTCTGCATGGTAGCTGGCATTAAATATTAGTTGAATCATTAACCACCAAATAAACCAACATGTGAAGGAAAGATTAAGTTATCTCAGAGTCAGGTGATGGAATGTTTCACATGTCCTGCTTCCCAAGTAGACTTGCCAGTGTCAGTCTGGCAGGACCCTTTTCCTCTCTATATTTTCCTTAGTATTATGCTTGAAGTAGCATAAGTAAATGCTCATGAAACAAACAATGTGTTATCTAAAGTTGGATTCTATATTCAATTTTTTATTATCCAAGGGTTGAATTAACACATTTATAAATCAACCAAAGTTTTTTTTTTTTTAAAAAAAAACCCCTTTTCTTCCTCTAGTTATTGGCAATTTTTCTCCTTAATATGGTAAAAGGAGCAGAAAACAAGTAAAATTGAAGAGGTTAATTTTCCTCCGAGGCAGTGGTGATTATAAAGATTGGTTAATTTATTTAAACAATTATTATCATTTCTAGTTACAAATATTCTCTTTCCCATTAACAGGGTTGTTTTAATTTAAACATTTTAAAATTATCATTGCTTTAGGTCCTTCCTCCCTAAAGATGTACATTCTTATTCTTCCCTCTTGCTCAAAACCTGGACACCAAGGCACTTGCTCACGGTGCTGGACCTGGCTACAAAGAACCATTGGGTAATTTATTTTCTTTGGCACATAAAACCAGTAGCAAATTATGGTCACTTCTTAAAAGTATAATCCAAATAATTGCTGGGATGAAGGATTCACCGGTGACCGTGGTGGACAGGTTTCCTAGATAAAATCTGATCTGTAAACAAGGAGGCTGACCCAGGGTCTCAGGTTTGCAATGTCCACGCTTACCCTGGCTTACCTCAGAACAGATCCGAAACACTTCCACGTGATGATCATGGCCTTGCTCTTCTGTTAATTCCCTTAAATCATGACCAGAGGAAAACACAGGGCCCTCAGCTGTAAATGTTTCCAAGTGAGAAAAGAAAAGATGTCAACAGCAGGGGCAGATCACTCACTCATTTATCTACTCAGCAACTTTAATAACCAATCATATCTATGCAGAGAAAATGGCACAAGTTTAATAAGAATACTCTCGGGGCATGTGGAAAGTTACAGCCAGAATACTGTGATGGAAACACAAAGTGAAAGGTTTTGGTGACCAAGGGGAAGGCACTTATTTATTTATTTTCAGTACTGGGGATTGAATCCAAGGGTGCTCTTTCCCTGAGCTACATCCCCAGTCCATTTTTTCTTTTGAGGCAGGGTCTTGCTAAATTGCTGAGGCTGGCCTCAAACTTTCGATCCTCCTGCCCTAGCCTCTGGAATGGCTGGAATTACAGAAGTGCACCACAGTGCCTGGTAGGAAGGTACTTATAACAGAGATAACTGTCCCTCCAGTGTCCGGCTTCTGTTTTTGGACTCCATCTCGCCTGAGTGAACCAACTCACACAGGTCCTTGAAAACCACCATACCTTAGAAAATGTGCTTGTCATTTAGCATACAGGTGAAGGACACTCACAGGGGTTGAATCAGGAAGGTCAGAGTGTGAAAAAAGCTTGGGAACCATCTGGCTCAAGCTCTTTGTTTTACGGAGGGAGTGGAGGAGGTGGCTGCCCCCACTGTCATCTGCAACAAAATGCCATTCTACAGGTCAGCGGTGAACACTTTCTCATATTGATTGCCCTTTGGTTGTGGTTATTTGGACAGGCAATATATCACCTTTCCATGGGGGAGAAAGTAGTGTAGTTAAGAAGTTAGTGGCCATTTCTGCATCCAGGTTATACCTCACTCGGGTGCTGGATTCTACTAGTTCTAATTTTGTTTTCCTTCACCATATAAAACAGCTGAAAATTTCTATTTGGCCATTGCTAAGAAGGTAACATTTGGAGTATCTGCCTCCAGAAATATGATTCTTGATTTACAAAACAGACAAACAAAGCATCATAGAGCATTATCGTTATATTTTTCTGGAGTTCTTCCTTTGATTTTTTTTTTTTTGTACCAGAGATTGAACTCAGGGGGGCTTAACCACTGAGCCACATCTCCAACTCTTTTTAAAATTTTAGACAAGGTCTCACTAAGTTGTTGAGGCTGGCTTCAAACTTGCAGTCCTCCTGCCTCAGCCTCCCAAAGGGCTGAGATTATAGACATGCACCATTGCTCCTGACTTGGGGTTCTTCAAAATGCTGACATTACTGTTATTTGTACCACCATCAGCATCACATAAGAAGATAACTCTGTAAAAACTCCTACTGGAAAAAAAGCAAGGGAAGAAAGAGATGAGCAAATTGCAGCATGCTTTCTGGGACCATTAAAGATGACCCTGTGGATATTGGGTACAAGGCTTGGTAAGAACGGAAAAGACAAATATATCAAATGTTTGAACAACCAGGTCCTAGCTGACTGTGATTCACCAGAAGGATTAATGATTAAATTCATTTTGTAAAGTCCATGAAGAAATTGATTCTCTGATTTTTTTTTTTTTTAGTTGTTAGGGAAGAAACCCAGGACCTCATGCATGCTAGGTAAACAGTCCACCACTGAGCTATAGTGCCAGTTCTGATTTGATAGGAAGACCAGCATAGCAAAGTCCCACAATGCTTAGTATTTACTAAAGAGGAAAAAACACCTGTTTTCACTGAACAGGAATCTTTGCTACAAATTTCACACTAATAGTGTTAGGACCAAGTCCCCAGGTACTCAAGCATTTTCCACATCAAATATCTTTCAAAGGAACTTCAAAAACAATTCTCCAGTTAAGTAGGGAATGCCCTAGTTAACCAAAAAATCTTAAGGCACCTCCTCTGGGCACCGTGGGCCACTAAGGACAGACAAATACCTGAAATGATAATGACTTTCAGATCTTTGCTTTCAGCTTCATGAAGAATGTCATTTTGGAGAGATTTCAGCATTTCAAGTGACAGTGCATTCCTCTTCTTTGGATTGCTCAAGACAATATTCCTGTGAAACACATTTTATAATCCCTGGGTCATGCACCAGTCAGAACAAGTGAGGACCCCTGTGATTCCTTTCTAATTTGGGAGCTTTTAAAATCCAAGGGAAAAAAAGAAGTTTTGATGCTTAGTGCCAATTTTGTGTCTGTCAGCTCTCTGGAGTTACAGCTAAGTCAAAACAAAACAAAGACTTCCTGAATTGCAGGCTGGTTTTTCTCCCTCACCCCTTGATTTGTTTCTCCTTTCCCCCACATTTGCTGTCAGAAACAGGACTGCCACCTCCACAGAAGGGGCAAGTCACAACAATTCCAAACTCATCTCCGCCCATGGAGGATGTGAGTTTGGTATGACAGTGACAGCAGCCCGAGAAATGTGACAAACAGTGCCTACCTTCAACTTATTTCCTGGTGCTGTTCTTCACAATAAGGTTAGGAAAGGAGCCAAGAATGAAAATGCTCCCCAAACTCCTCCCACTCATCCCAAAGAAAAGGCAGCTGAGGTGCCACCGCCAATATGCACATACGAATGACAGCGATTTTTAAAAATCTGTCTGACAGTGGCGTCCCATAATTCTGCAAAATAATTTGCATTGTCTGAGAATGGGATAATGTATGTAGGAAAAAGAAAACCTACCAGAAGAGGGTGGACATTTCACTTCACAAAAAGCTGGCATTCAGAGGGGCTGTTTGCAATTTGAAAATATCGCACATGCTGAATAAAACAACCTGTATCATTTCCTTCCATGGAAATGTCTTTATTTTTTGCTCTTATAAGAAACGGGCAATGAATCAAACACGAGATTATTGTTACATATTTTAAATTTCCTATCAGTCTCCACCTACACATGCTTTCTGCCTTCCTTATTCTGTTTTGAATCTGATATTCCCATTGCTATGCAGTCAACTTGGCTTCTCCAGAAATAGCATTCTGTGCCATAGCATTTTGGAAAGCAACTTTGATGACTGAATTTATTTCAAGGCAGTGACCATTTTCTTTGGAATACCATTTCAGTTTTGCTGCAGTTCTCAGGTGGCTGTGATATTGTTTTCTTTCTCAAAAAGATATTCTCCCATATGTACAAAGATTACAACTGATCTGCTGATAGACTTCCAGACCTATATTTGGGGTAGTGGTAGCGGAGAGCTGCTTATTACGTTCCAATGGAATAACGAGTGTGCTCACTGTAATACATACAAAAAGCTGCCATCCCACTGGTGACACATGCTTAAATTAAATTCTAAGGCCTTAGGCAAAATTGTGCAGAAAGATTCCAGTCTGAATGCCCTTGCTGTATGCACCGTAGTATCGGTTCCCGAGTGTCCCATTAATCCTTTGTGCACACATTACACACACTGTCAGAGTGTTCTAAATTGTGAAGTTCAACCAAGTTGAAAAGTGTTCCCACCACTCCACTGAAAATCTTCTCACTGGTCATCTCCTAATTGCCAGAAGCAAACTCGCTGGCCATCTGGATCACTTTCTCTTCCTGGAAATATTCCTTCTTTTCTGTGGGTTTTTAATTTCTAATTTTTTTTTATTAGGTCCTTCTCTGGCCAACCCCTGTTGACTACTTTCACAAGCACTTAGCCTTCAGTTATCCCCTAAATGCTGGCAATCCTGAGTTCCATCCTTTGCCCTCTTGCTCTATAGGGTCTTGCCAGGCAATTTCATCAATGACCTTGACTTCAGCTGCTCCATCTATGCTGACAGCTCCCAGTCATTAGCCCTAGTTCAGCCCTCTCTCTAGAAGCCAAGATATGCATGTTCACTCAGATGTCTACTAGACAGCTCCACCTAGGTATTCCTGGGGCATCTTCCTCTCACTCCTGGACTTGCCCCTCTTCTCTTTCTCTTATCTCAGTGCTGCTGCTCAATTGCCCAAGCCAGAACCTGAAAGTCATTCTAGACTTCTGTCCTTTCCTTACTCTACCAGCCACCAAACCCTGTTCATAATATCTCCTAAAAATCTTACCATTCCGAACTCTCCCAGTGGCCGTCTTGGTTCAAAGCATCTGATGCCTCACATAAAAAGCGTCACCTACACCACCAAATCTACAAGGAAATTTCTTTCAGAATGAGTCACCACCAGGACATGCAACATAAATGTAGAGGCAAGAGCTATAAATGTCTGGATGATCTGCTGAAGATCATTGCTATAAACCACAGGAAGATCTGTGAAGTGAGGAACAGTCATGTCCACACATAGGAGACACTCAATAAATGTCAAATGAATTAGTGACAAAACTGCGTGTATGGCTTTCATAGCAATTCCATCAATCACAGTGGACTGACAACACATTGGCTCAGTGTCATTTCTCCATTAGATATGTAAAAATGTTGGGAACACAGAAGCAGCAGAGGGAATTCTGTCTGATTCCTGGTGATCCAACCTCCTGGCAAGTGGCCTTGAACAAGCAGTCACCTCTCTGAAAGTTGACTTCACTGTTAAACAGTTGTAATGTTATCTACCTTGCAGACCCTTGTAAAAATTAGGGATAAGGAATGCAGAGTGCCTGGTACAACACTCCATTCATAGTTGGCTCTTACTACCTGATGGCAGTATTGCCGTGAGGCACAGTTTTGAAAAGGGGCCGTTGAGGTGACCAAGTTGGTTGGGCCCACTAACAGTACCTAACACTACCGCTTTGACACTTGATTTGGGGTTTCCTTCCTAATATATGATTCCTAGAAATTATGATAGATTGCTCTAATCACTTCCCTTTCAGATTCATGTTTAATTCTGGAGAACTCAATCAGTACTTTCTTGTTAACTGGTTGCCATTACAGAAGTCAGGCTCCTGATCAGATATCTCCAGATGTATAGCAGCAGGACTGCCCTTAGAAACAGGAAAAAAGATCCTGTGTGGGCCTTGCACTTTGGAACACTGCTCTGGTCTTCTTCTGGCAATGTTCCTATTTGTCCCTACTAAGGGACAAGGAGTCCACAGGGCATGGGGTCACTCCCCTTCCTAGCCCCCCAACAGTTATAGAGATTCTAGAATTCCCTGCCCCTGTGCTGGGTTCCCCTAAGCCCAAGGATGATCAAGAACAATCATGTGCAGGAAGTGAGGGGATGGAGAGAATATGGGCATGCTGGCCCTGGAGATCTGAGACCCCTGGCAGGGCAGCAGGGCAGGGATGGAGGAAATGTAGGGGTGCAAGGAGCTGGGAAGAACTAGAAAAAGCCACAGGCCAGCAGTGACTCTCCACTCCGAGGGGGGAACACCTAGGAGTCTGAGGATTATAAATTCAAACACTGCCGTCCATGTCTGAAGGGATACTTGTCAGGGTGGGAGAATAAAAACACTTAAACAGCTTGATTTGAAACTTTAAAATTTTGAAACTTGCCTCCTTTTGTTTAGGGTCAGGACTGCACAATCTGTACTGCTCCACTGTCTAGTTGGCAGTTTGTGCACAGAAATGTCGGTGAGGTTTTTAGGCTTGTTGCTCAAAAGGGCAGCGCTCAGACCGGTGTATCCTTTATACTCTTTGGCCTGCTTTCGTCTCAGCACTTATGGGCGAGGGCTCAGGAGCCACTCAACTTAGTCTACCGTCACCCCGGAGCCAGGCCAAGCTTGTGAGGGTCCCGAGCCCTCTTGTGAAGGGCTTTCTCGAAGGCCCTGGCAGCGGTGGGCGCACTCAGAGCTGGCAAACCAGCCCTAGCGTGGCGAGGCCGTCCCGGGCTGTCCATTTACGTCACTCCCGCGTGTGTCTCGCTAGCGTGCCCAGGCAAGGGACAGTAATAAACTCAGTATGTAAGCAGGGATTCCTCCCCCAAGGAGATTTATCGGCCAGATTCGGCGGTGACGGACAATCGCCGGGTCAGTGGCGGCGAGGGTAGACCTGGCTGCCTGCCCAGCGCTCGGCGGACTCAGCGGGTGCCTGCTCTGCTCTGCTCTCCGGAGTCCTGGCCCCCAGCCCCCCGGGAGAGCCCCGTGCACGGCCCGCGGGCTGACCTGATGCCGTCCCGCTGCCGCGCGCTGGTGAGCCGCGGCTCGGACTCTGGCGGCCCGGTTGCCGCCAGCCCCCGGCTGCAGAAGCCAGCAGCGTGCAGGGTCCACGCGCGGCGCAGGAGCCAGCCGGGCCCCTTCACCCCGAAGGCCCATAGGCCGGCGACGAGGGCCATGGCAGCCAGAGAGCGGCCTGAGAGGCCACAGAAGATACGTGTCCAGGGGTGCAAGCTGCGACTCGGCAGGCGACGGGCGAGACCCTAGCGGGACCAACAGGCTAAGCCCAGGCCTTGCCGTTATTCCACTCTCAGGCTGGACTCCGCACCGTCCCGCCCCAGGCCGCCCGCCCTCTGGCACCCGCCGCGCCTGCCACCCCTGTCACTGGGCCCCCAGGATGCCCCGCCTCCAGGCGCCCGTAGTCCCTCCCGCCCCGCCCCAGGATGCCCAGCCCCGGGACGCCCCACCCCCGGAATGCCCCGCCCTAGGTGGCCCCTCCCCAGGATGCCCTGCCCAGGTCGTTCCGTCCTCCTGAAGCCCCGCCCCCAGAACGCCCTGTGCACCAGTGTTCCTGATCCTAGGTCTCCGGGCTCTGCTCTGGCTGCAGCGCTGCCGGTGAAGTACCCCGTAGACTAGCTCCGCTGTTTGGTTTAGCAAGGTTGAGAAAGAGTTTAAGGCAGGAGAAGACTGGGTCAGCTTGTTTCTTTTTGCACAAACACCAGGTATGTGCCAATGCCTAGATTAGAAAAATTAGTGTCATCAGGTGGAGAGTGGCGTGAGCCGGTTACAGATTGCTTCGCCCACATCGTCCACAGGAAACACTGCCTGGCCTTTTGGGCAATCGCAGATCACAACTGAGGTGAAGCCTACTGGGGATCCACATTTACAGCTTGTGTTTTATTTTTCAGCACTCAGAACAGAAAGAGAACTCTTTTCAGGGATCTCCATCGCTGGTGCCTGGTGCCAGACACACATCCTGCGGTGGAAAGCTTAGGGAGGGTGCGAGTATCTTCTTTGCTGTTTGGTAGTTGCTTCCTGCAAGTGTCAAATTCCCAAAGTATGGGGATTCGTGGAAGTCATGGAAAACATGGCCTTGGCCCTCGGTATGGTACTGGCTCTAAGGAAGATTCACGCTTTCCCTCGGAGTTTTGCAATGATAAATTATACAAAGGACATACTCCTCAAACGGCCACCGAGGTTAAGTAATGGCTTAAAATGGTCACAGTTGATTCCTTTGAGCGAGACTCCTTTTGATTCTTGGCTTCATGATTGGACAAATACTGTATATGGGACAATATTTTGAAATGTCAGTTGAGATCTCTGTCACCTCGGCTGCTCCCACTCCATTTCCTTGGTTCTTTCTCCAATCAGGAAACAGGCTCATTCCTCATTCATTGCCTGGATCCAGCAGAACTCAGGGGCCTAAAGTGGGGGCAATTCTTGGCTTCTGAGTTCTCAAAGCTCAGCACTTGGGAGTTGGAAAGAACACAAAGAAGGGGTAATGGTTTTGGGGAAGCATCTAATAATTCAGAACACAACCTCCAGTCTGAAGCAAGATTAAGATTTCCCATGTTAGCAGGAGGGGGTCAGGTAGAACTTGTAGGAAAAGCAGGAAGAGGGTACCTGTTGTGGGGGTTGGGGAAAGGTGCTGGGCCAAAGCCCCCTGGAGAATTGAAGTAGTGGGAAGCCCCAGATAGGAGGAAGGCAGTCTTTCCTTTGGTAGAACCTCAGAGAAATCAGAGAGATTCCAAGTGGAATGGGCTGTCTGGGTAGATGGGCCTGAATGCCACATAGTTTCTCATGGCCCAATGTGATGATGTAACGATAGAATGGTCCCTGTCCTCTGAGTGACATGTTGAAGACAAGGTAGAAATAAGGACATCTCACATGGATGACATCATCTGTGCTATAATTTGGATCTGAAATGTTCCCCAAAGATCCATATGTTAAAGGCTTTGTTTCCAGTCTGTGGCGCTCTTAGGAGGTGGCGTAATCTTTAAGAATTAGGTCATTTGGGGGCATGCCCTTGAAGAGGATAGTGAGAACTGACCTCTTCTTCTATCTTTGCTTCCTGAAGCCATGAGGTGAACAGGCCTCCTCTGCTACACTTTCCTGCCATGATGTACTATGCTACCATAGGCTCAAAGCAACTGACCATGGACTCAAAAGTTCTGAAACCATGAGCCAAAACAAACCTTTTCCCTTATTAAGTTGATTATCTCAGGTATTCTGTTATAATAACACAAAGCTCACACGATCTGTGTCCTTCAATTGTGCTAGAATAAGCTGAGGTAACAAAAACAATAGCCACAAAAGTAAATCTCAGTGGTTCAAACAACAAAGACTCTTATTTAAGCTACATGTCTACTGCAGATTAGCTAAAGCTCTGTGTGTCATGTCAGCACTGTCCTCACCTGGGAACTTGGGAGAAAGTTGCCAATAACAATGGCAGAGGAGGAAAAAAAAATAGAATGAGGAAAAGCATGAACTGGCACTTAAAAACTCCCTTCTGGAAATGCCACTTGCTTTCAAGTTTTATTTGCCAAAGCAAGTCCCATGATCCACTGAACTTCAGGTTTGTGGGGAAACACACCCCTCCTGTGTGTTTGGAAGAAGGGAACCAGAGGCTTTGCAGACAACCCTAAATGACTACCATGACCAGCAAGCACGGCACCTGGGTGTTATAAAATAACTTATTTTTCAGGGAGCAGGGATATAGTTCCCAATTGGCTTAGATGAAGCCTCTTAAGTTTCTGCTACTAGGCAGAATGGGAATTTGAAATAGAAATTAAGTGCACACATAAAATGATTTGTGTGTGTGTGTGTGTGTTGCTGGGAATCAAACTCAGGATCTTGAGCATGCTAGGTAAGCACTCTGCCTGTGAACTACATCCTCAGCCCAAGTCAAGTTTTTACAACACCTGAATTTGTGCTGGGATTTGTATGTGTCCTCTTAGTTATGCCAAGTGCCAGCAATGATGCAGCTCATGCAAGATCAAAAAGCACAATCAAAATGATCACTTCTGGGAGCCAAAGATATCTCTCACCTTCTTACTAAGGTTTGTTTTGCTGGGAGGACTGCACACTTGGTTGAGACAATAATAAGAGTTGGGGTAAAGAGAGAAATGGTGTACTTGGTGTCTTCAGGGGTTTGGTTTCAGGACTTGTGCAGATACCAAATATACAGAAAGCTCAAGTCTCTTAGTATAAAATGCTATATATCTGCATCTAAGCTACTCATAGGCTCTCAAATACTTTTAATCATCTCTACTTAGACTATAACTAAGACCCACACGTCACTTCATTCACCTGGATTATGTAGAACACTGCATGAGACAAATCCTTTGGCTTTTTGGAAATTCCTGCCATCCCCCTGGCCCCTGCCAGGTACTTTCAATTCATAGTTAGTAGACTCCTTAGTGTGGAACTTATAGACAGAATGTCTAGGGTTTTGAGAAAAGGAAGAAACTGCGAGTGCATTCAGAGCCTGAACATCATAGATGGAATTTAAAGTTTCAGAAACAACTTTCAATTCCAAATTTTATTTGATAACAGAACAGTGCCTTGTTATGGAATTCCCTGCTCTGTGCCAGTGTCAATACTTGGTGCTTTTACCCCTGCCATCTCTTTCAACATTCAGAATAACTCATGGGTAGCATTAGCCCAGTTGAGAGAGGTTCAGCAGCCATGTTAGCACCACGTGCAACAGATGTAGAGTTGGTGCTGGACCAGAGGTTGGCTGAAGATGTGCTGCAGATGGAGGCTCCTGTCCTCATATAAATTTCTTTGTCTGTTCCCCACTTCTCCTAATTTCTTTCAGAGCTGTAGTCCTGGTTTGAGAGTGACAAAAACAACAAGGAAGTGGCGAATGCATTATCCACGAATTGATATAACTTGCTAGAACACTAGAACATTCTTATAAGGAGCGAGACTCTTCAAATTCTGGCTACTTCCCTAGGCCACTTCTGCCTTTTTAATTTTCATAGGTACTGCTTGTCTTTTTTCTCTCTTGTTCAGTGTCCTTCTAATCTATTTTCCAGCTGGCCCTTCTCCCCGACACAATTTGATACCCAGGTTGCTAGCAATCTTTTCTCTGGCTTTGATGTGCTCCTTCCCTGGGCCACGTGGCTTTGCTGTGCAGATGTGTGTCTTTGCTACCTTTCCCTGTTTCCTTTAAAGACCCACAGATGCTTAGCAGAAAGTCGCAGAAATCACACAGAATAAAAAGGCAGTTCTAGGGAGCCTGCCGTCTCAGGTTTGATGTGGGCATGAAGGAAGAGTTAGACCTCCTCAGGGTGTAGAGAAAATAAAGTGAAGGGTAGATTTTAGCTTCTTATGGAGTGGTGTTTGAACTTTTTATTTCAGGCTTTTCTAAGTCAGACATGTGAAGGCTGGTTCAGAGGTACAGTGGGAGAGATGTTGGACTTGGCTCTGGTGAGCATCCCTCTGGCACCTGGCTAGAGCTCTAGTCCTGGACTTTACTCTCATCCTCCTTCCTGTGTCTGTCTCCCAAAGCCCAAAGGAAGGTCAAGCACCCAGAAAGCTTTCATACTTTCATGGCTTCATACAGCTGCGGATGCTTTTCAGTGCTCTATACTCTATTTACTATATTTTATTTTACTTGTAACCCAGCAGCCGTTACCCAAATGTCTTTGGCAAACTTAAATTTATTTTGAGGGACCCATGCTTCAAGTTGAGGGGAAATTAGTTTAGAAACTAACAGGCTGAGCCATGTGCGATGGTGCCCACCTGTAATCTCAGCAGTTTGGAAGGCTGAGGCAGGAGGATTTCGAGTTCAAAGCCAGCCTCAGCAATTTAGCAAGGCCCTAGGCAACTTAGTGACCCTGTCTCAAAATAAAACATCAAAGAGGGCTGGGAATGTGGCTCAAAAAAAAAAAAAAAAAAAAAAAAAAACAGAAAGAAAGAAACTAAACAAGTTCCTTTATTCCCATTTACCTTAGCACAGATTATGGAGTTGGCTCATTTGCCCTGAAGAAAACAAACTCAGTAGCTTCTGGTGAGAGATGTGGAAGAGTGGATATAAACTGCTAATGCTGTGTTTCGCAGCATGGTGGTCAGAGATAACAGGGGCCCACACCCCCTCTGAGACACTATCTACGCTGTTCCCAGAGTGATACTTCTAAATTGCAAATGGGATCAAGTTGTTACCAGCTTTCCATGGTGCTTAAAATCCAGGCTCACTGCCATGGCTTATAAGGGTGCCGGAGCTAGTGCCAATTTCCCCCTACACACCACTCACACCGGCCCTTTTTCCAGTTACTTTTTTTCCAGATTTTTTTTTTAATTTTTATTGTTGGTTGTTCAAAACATTACATAGCTCTTGACATATCATATTACACACGTTGATTCAAGTGTGTTATGAACTCCCATTTTTACCCCGTATAGATTGCAGAATCACATCGGTTATACATCCACGTTTTTACATATTGCCATACTAGTGTCTGTTGTGTTCTGCTGCCTTTCCTATCCTCTACTATCCCCCCTTCCCTCCCCTCCCATCTTCTCTCTCTACCCCATCTACTGTAATTCATTTCTCTCCCTTGATTTTTTTTCCCTTTCCCCTCACATCCTCTTATATGTAATTTTGTATAACAATGAGCGTCTCCTTCCATTTCCATGCAATTTCCCTTCTCTTTCCCTTTCCCTCCCACCTCTCGTCCCTGTTTAATGTTAATCTTTTTCTCATTCTCTTCCTCCCTGCTCTGTTTTTAGTTGCTCTCCTTATATCAAAGAAGACATTTGGCATTTGTTTTTTAGGGATTGGCTAGCTTCACTTAGCATAATCTGCTCTAATTCCATCCATTTCCCTGCAAATTCCATGATTTTGTCATTTTTTAATGCAGAATAATACTCCATTGTGTATAAATGCCACATTTTTTTTATCCATTCGTCTATTGAAGGGCATCTAGGTTGGTTCCACAGTCTTGCTATTGTGAATTGTGCTGCTATGAACATGGATGTAGCAGTGTCCCTGTAGCATGCTCTTTTTAGGTCTTTAGGGAATAGACCGAGAAGGGGAATAGCTGGGTCAAATGGTGGTTCCATTCCCAGCTTTCCAAGAAATCTCCATACTGCTTTCCAAATTGGCCGCACCAATTTGCAGTCCCACCAGCAATGTACAAGTGTACCCTTTTCTCCACATCCTCGCCAGCACTTGTTGCTGTTTAACTTCACAATGGCTGCCAATCTTACTGGAGTGAGATGGTATCTTAGGGTGGTTTTGATTTGCATTTCTCTGACTGCTAGAGAAGGTGAGCATTTTTTCATGTACTTGTTGATTGATTGTATGTCCTCCTCTGAGAAGTGTCTGTTCAGGTCCTTGGCCCATTTGTTGATTGGGTTATTTGTTTCCTTATTGTTTAACTTTTTGAGTTCTTTGTATACTCTGGATATTAGGGCTCTATCTGAAGTGTGAGGAGTAAAGATTTGTTCCCAGGATGTAGGCTCCCTATTTACCTCTCTTATTGTTTCTCTTGCTGAGAAAAAAACTTTTTAGTTTGAGTAAGTCCCATTTGTTGATTCTAGTTATTAACTCTTGTGCTATGGGTGTCCTATTGAGGAATTTGGAGCCCGACCCCACAGTATGTAGACCGTAGCCAACTTTTTCTTCTATCAGACGGCGTGTCTCTGATTTGATATCAAGCTCCTTGATCCATTTTGAGTTAACTTTGGTGCATGGTGAGAGAAAGGGATTCAGTTTCATTTTGTTGCATATGGATTTCCAGTTTTCCCAGCACCATTTGTTGAAGATGCTATCCTTCCTCCATTGCATGCTTTTTGCCCCTTTATCAAATATAAGATAGTTGTAATTTTGTGGATTGGTCTCTGTGTCCTCTATTCTGTACCATTGGTCCACCCGCCTGTTTTGGTACCAGTACCATGCTGTTTTTGTTACTATTGCTCTGTAGTATAGTTTGAAGTCTGGTATCGCTATACCGCCTGATTCACACTTCCTGCTTAGAGTTGTTTTTGCTATTCTGGGTCTTTTATTTTTCCATATGAATTTCATGATTGCTTTATCTATTTCTACAAGAAATGCCATTGGGATTTTGATTGGCATTGCATTAAACCTATAGAGAACTTTTGGTAATATCGCCATTTTGATGATGTTAGTTTTGCCTATCCATGAACAGGGTATATTTTTCCATCTTCTAAGATCTTCTATTTCTCTCTTTAGGGTTCTGTAGTTTTCATTGTGTAAGTCTTTCACCTCTTTTGTTAGGTTGATTCCCAAGTATTTTATTTTTTTTGAAGATATTGTGAATGGAGTGGTTGTCCTCATTTCCATTTCCAGAAGATTTGTCACTGATATACAGGAATGCCTTTGATTTATGCGTGTTGATTTTATATCCTGCCACTTTGCTGAATTCATTTATTAGCTCTAATAGTTTCTTTGTAGACCCTTTTGGGTCTGCTAGGTATAGAATCATGTCACCTGCAAATAGTGATAATTTAAGTTCTTCTTTTCCTATTTTTATGCCTTTAATTTCTTTCGTCTAATTGCTCTGGCCAGTGTTTCGAGAACTATGTTGAACAGAAGTGGTGAGAGAGGGCATCCCTGTCTTGTTCCAGGTTTTAGAGGGAATGTCTTCAATTTTTCTCCATTCAGAATGATGCTAGCCTGAGGCTTAGCATAGATAGCTTTTACAATATTGAGGTATGTTCCTGTTTTCCCTAGTTTTTCTAGAGTTTTGAACATAAAGGGATGCTGTACTTTGTCGAATGCTTTTTCTGCATCTATCGAGATGATCATATTGTTCTTACCTTTAAGTCTATTGATGTGGTGAATAACATTTATTGATTTCCGTATATTGAACCATCCTTGCATCCAAGGGATGAATCCTACTTGATCATGGTGCACAATTTTTTTGATAAGTTTTTGTATCCGATTCGCCATAATTTTATTGAGGATTTTTGCATCCAGGTTCATTAGAGATATTGGTCTGTAGTTTTCTTTCTTTGAAGTGTCTTTGTCTGGTTTAGGAATCAGGGTGATGTTGGCCTTGTAGAATGAATTTGGAAGTTCTCCCTCTTTTTCTATTTCGTGAAATAGCTTGAAAAGTATTGGTATTAGTTCTTCTTTAAAGGTTTTGTAAAACTCTGCTGTATACCCATCCGGTCCTGGGCTTTTCTTAGTTGGTAGTCTTTTGATGGCTTCTTCTATTTCCTCAATTGATATTGGTCTGTTTAGGTTGTCTATATCCTCCTGACTCAATCTGGGCAGATCATATGACTTAAGAAATTTATCGATGCCTTCACTATCTTCTGTTTTATTGGAGTATAAGGATTCAAAATAATTTCTAATTATCTTCTGTATTTCTGAAGTGTCTGTTGTGATATTGCCTTTTTCATCCCATATGCTAGGAATTTGAGTTCTCTCTCTTCTTCTCTTCGTTAGCATGGCTAAGGGTCTGTCGATCTTATTTATTTTTTCAAAGAACCAACTTTTAGTTTTGTCAATTTTTTCCATGGTTTCTTTTGTTTCAATTTCATTGATTTCAGCTCTGATTTTAATTATTTCTTGCCTTCTACTTCTTTTGCTGTTGATTTGCTCTTCTTTTTCTAGGATTTTGAGATGAAGTGTGAGATCATTTATTTTTTGGTTTTTTCTTTTTTTAAGGAATGAACTCCAAGCAATGAATTTTCCTCTTAGAACTGCTTTCCTTGTGTCCCATAGGTTCCGATATGTTGTGTCTGTGTTTTCATTTATCTCTAAGAATTTTTTAATTCCCTCCTTGATGTCTTCTATAACCCATTGATCATTCAGTAACCTATTGTTCATTCTCCAAGTGATGCATGATTTTTCCTTCCTTCTTTTATCGTTGATTTCCAGTTTCATTCCATTATGATCAGATAAGATGCATGGTATTATCTCTACTCCTTTATAATGTCTAAGAGTTGCCCTGTGACATAATATATGATCTATTTTTTGAGAAGGATCCATATGCTGCTGAGAAAAAAGTGTAACTGCTTGATGTTGGGTGGTATATTCTATATATGTCAATTAAGTCTAGGTTATGAATTGTATTATTGAGTTCTATAGTTTCTTTATCCAACTTTTGTTTGGAAGATCTGTCCAGTGGTGAGAGAGATGTGTTAAAGTCTCCCATAATTATTGTATGGTGGTCTATTAGACTCTTGAATTTGAGAAGAGTTTGTTTGATGAGCATAGCTGCACCATTGTTTGGGGCATATATATTTATGATTGTTATGTCTTGTTGGTGTATGGTTCCCTTGAGCAGTATGTAGTGTCCCTCTTTATCCCTTTTGATTAACTTTGGCTTGAAATCTATTTTATTTGATATGAGTATGGACACTCCTGCTTGTTTCCGAAGTCCATATGAGTGATATGATTTTTCCCAACCTTTCATCTTCAGTCTATGTATGTCTTTTCCTATCAAATGCGTCTCCTGTAGGCAGCATATTGTTGGATCTTTTTTTTGATCCATTCTACTAGCCTGTGTCTCTTAATTGGTGAGTTTAAGCCATTAACATTTAGGGTTATTATTGAGATATGGATTGTTCTTCCAGCCATATTTGTTTATTTATATTACTTAACATGGTTTGTTTTTCCTCTTTGATTATTTTTTCCTTTTACTGTACTACCTCCCACTGTTGGTTTTCATTGTTATTTTCCATTTCCTCTTCCTGTAATGTTTTGCCGAGGATGTTTTGAAGAGATGGTTTTCTAGCTGCAAATTCTTTTAACTTTTGTTTATCGTGGAAGGTTTTAATTTCATCTTCCATCCTGAAGCTTAATTTCGCTGGATACACAATTCTTGGTTGGAACCCATTTTCTTTCAGTGTTTGAAATATGTTGTTTCAGGATCTTCTAGCTTTCAGAGTCTGTGTTGAAAGATCAGCTGTTATCCTGATTGGTTTACCCCTAAATGTAATCTGCTTCCTTTCTCTTGTAGCTTTTAAAATTCTCTCCTTATTCTGTATGTTGGGCATCTTCATTATAATGTTTCTAGGTGTGGATCTCTTATGATTTTGCACATTCGGCGTCCTGTAGGCTTCTAGGATTTGGGATTCTGTCTCATTCTTCAAGTCTGGGAAGTTTTCTCATATTATTTCATTGAACAGATTGCTCATTCCTTTGGTTTGGACCTCTATACCTTCCTGTATCCCAATGACTCTTAAGTTTGGTCTCTTTATGTTATCCCATATTTCTTGGATGTTCTGCTCATGGTTTCTTTTTTTTTAACCACGTTTTAGTTTTGTTAATTTTTTCAATAGTTTCTTTTGTTTCAATTTCATTGATTTCCGCTCTGATTTTAATTATTTCTTGCCTTCTGCTACATTTGCTGTTGTTTTGCTCTTCCTTTTCTAGGGCTTTGAGATGAAGTGTGAGCTCATTTATTTGTTGGTTTTTCCTTTTTTTGAGGAATGACCTCCAGGCGATGAATTTCCCTCTTAAAACTGCTTTCATTGTGTCCCATAGATTCCGATATGTTGTGTCTGTATTTTCATTTATCTCTAAGAATTTTTTGATTTCCTCTTTTATGTCTTCTGTAACCCATTGATCATTCAGTAACATATTGTTCATTTTCCATGTGATGTAGGATTTTTCCTTCCTTCTTTTATCATTGATTTCCAGTTTCATTCCATTATGATCAGATAAAATGCATGGTATTATCTCCACCCCTTTATATTTACTGAGGGTTGCCCTATGGCATAATATATGGTCTATTTTTGAGAAGGATCCATGTGCTGCTGAGAAAAAAGTATATCCACTTGATGATGGTTGATATATTTTGTATATGTCAGTTAAGTCTAGGTTATTGATTGTGATATTGAGTTCTATAGTTTCTTTATTCAACTTTTGTTTGGAGGATCTGTCCAATGGTGAGAGAGGTGTGTTGAAGTCACCCATAATTATTGTATTGTGGTCTATTTGATTCTTGAACTTGAGGAGAATTTGTTTTATGAACGTCGCAGCACCATTATTTGGTGCATAAATATTGATAATTGTTATGTCTTGTTGGTGAATGGTTCCTTTTAACAGTATATAATGTCCTTCCTTATCCCTTTTGATTAACTTAGTCTTGAAGTCGATTTTATTCGATATGAGGATGGCCACCCCTGCTTGCTTACGAGGACCGTGTGCGTGGTATATTTTTTCCCAACCTTTCACCTTCAGCCTGTGTATGTCTTTTCCAATCAGATGTGTCTCCTGGAGGCAGCATATTGTTGGATTTGTTTTTTTAATCCATGTTACCAGCCTATGTCGTTTTATTGGAGAGTTTAAGCCACTAACGTTTAGAGTTACTATTGATATATGGTTTGTACTTCCAGCCATGTTTGATTATTTATCTTCTTTTTTTTTTTAAATTTAGTTTGTTTCTCCATGATTAGCTTTCCCCCCGCCCTCTGCCTTTACAGAGGCACTTCCCACTGATGGTTTTTGTTATTGTTTTTCATTTCTTCCTCGTGTAGTGTTTTGCTCAAGATGCTTTGCAATGCTGGTTTTCTGGCTGCAAATTCTTTTAGCTTTTGTTTATCATGAAAGATTTTCATTTTGTTGTCGTACCTGAATCTTAATTTTGCTGGATACAGAATTCTTGGTTGGCATCCATTGTCTTTCAGTGTTTGAAATGCGTTGTTCCAGGATCTTCTCGCTTTCAGCGTCTGTGATGAAAAATCCGTTGTTAACCTTATTGGTTTACCCCTGAATGTAATCTGCCTCCTTTCTCTTGTAGCTTTTAATATTTTCTCTTTGTTCTGTATATTGGATATCTTCATAACAATGTGTCTTGGCATTGGTCTACTGTGATTTTGTGTGCTCGGTGCCCTGTATGCATCTACAATTTGTATATCCGTTTCCTTTTTTTATTTCTGGAAAGTTTTCTGTAATTATTTCATTCAGCAGGTTACTCATTCCCTTGGTTTGAATCTCTGTACCTTCCTCTATCCCGATGACTCGTAGGTTTGGTTTTTTTATGTTATCCCATATCTCTTGGATGTTTTTCTCATGATTTTTTACCAGCCTTTCTGAGTTGGCTAGGCTCTTTTCAAGATGATATATTTTGTCTTCATTATCTGACATTCTGGCTTCTACTTGCTCCACACTGTTAGTGATACTCTCAATTGAGTTTTTAATTTGGTTTATCGTTTCCTTCATTTCTAGAATTATTGTTTGATTTTTTTAATAATCTCTATCTCCTGATAAAGATGCTTAACTTCTTCTTTTATCTGTTTATGTAATTCATTTTCAATGTGTTCTTTCACTGTTTGGATTTGCTGTCTCGTGTCCTCTTTAAGGTTCCATTCCATCTGTCTAAGGTATTCCTTGAGTTCTTTATATGACCATTTTTCTGCTAACTCTAGGTCCTCCTGAATATTTAGGCTGTCCTTCATTGTTTGTACTCTTTTTCTTCCTTGCTTTTTTATGCTGCTCATGTTACTTCTTGTTCTGTTTGACTGCTGAGTTACTGTTTACTCTTATAAATTTATTTGATGCTTGGGAGGAAAGATATTAGAAGGGAAGGGAAGAAGTCACTAAAGAGAATGAGAGTAGGCAGGTAGAATTCAAGGAAGGGGGAATAAGAAAATTGAAAAGAAATGAAAAGACAAAAGAAACAAAAAAAATCGAATATAAAGAAAGAAAGAAAGAAAATTTTTTTTTACAAATATAATAATGATAATTAAAAAATGAAAATTAAACATTAAAAAAAGTTAAAGAACAACAACAACAAAAAAATGAAAATGAAAGAAAAAGAAAAAAAAAATAATAAATGCAGTCATAGAGTTCGATTAACTTCTCTTCCAGTAGGTGGAGCTGTGCCCACTGGGCTAAGCTTCTCCTCTCAATAGGTGGGAACCAATCACTGTGCAGCAGCTCTTCCTCCCAGACTGGGCAGGTCTCCAATCCTGAGTGTCTAGGGCCTTCTGTTGTGTTTCCTGAAGCCAGGCCCCGCTCACCTGTGACGCTCACCACAATGCTGGCTACACACCAGGTCTGCTGCTCCTGGGAGCCCTGTTTTCATGAATGCCTGGGCACACTCTCCCTGTTTGCCTCCCTCAGACCCTAAGTTTGTAGAGCTTGGGGCTGAGAACCCCCAGTGAATTTGCTTGCCCTCCGGTAGCCACGCCCCCGGTAGCTGGTGCAAGAGACCTCAGTTGTCAGCACTGGTTGGAGCCGTAGCCGGGAGTTCCGCGCCGCGAGTCCCGCGCCACCCCTGATTCCCTCGGTCTGGCTATCGCACTCACAGGAGAGCTGGGAGGGGCCCTTAAGGTTTCCCCGCTGTGTGGAGAGAGATGGCTAGGGGATTACACACCTGTCGCGCTGGTTTCAATGAAGTAATGTCCTCCGCCCGTGACGTCAGTTCTCTGCCAAGGTATCCTATGCAAATGGTGACCGTTCGTTCCCTTTGCCAGGTGACCAATGCAACGGGTGGGTCCTGACTATCTCTCCCAATCCCCGTTTCAATCCTGTGGCCACTGCCTATGAAGGCTCGGTTGGCTTTTACCTCTGTAAGTTCAGACGGGGCGGCCAGTTATTTCAGCGGGATCGTTAGTGCTGAGTCACGAGAAGCAGGCGAACCGGAGCTTGAATGCAGCC
Organism: Marmota monax; assembly: GCF_021218885.2. Taxonomy (NCBI): domain Eukaryota; kingdom Metazoa; phylum Chordata; class Mammalia; order Rodentia; family Sciuridae; genus Marmota; species Marmota monax. The sequence goes on from NW_026692356.1 coordinate 4,006,156, forward strand.
GATCCGGGCTCCGTGTGTGTGTTCTGAGGGGCCCAGACTGTTCGCCCCAGATCCACATCAGCTCAGCATTGCCTAGTGATCCTGAGCAAACAGCATTTAGACAATTTATGGCTCCCTATGCCCGTGCAGCTAAAGAGGTCAGAGACTTGATCTCTCTGCGCCCGCCACCATGTTGGATCTCTGCTCATGGTTTCTTAACAGTCTCGCTGAGCTGTCTATGTTCTTTTCAAGTTGAAATACTTTGTGTTCATTGTCTGATGTTCTATCTTCTAGGTGTTCTACTCTGCTGGTCGTATTCTCATTTGAGTTTTTAATTTGGTTTATTGCTTCCTGCATTTCTAGGATTTCTGTTTGTTTTTTATAACCTCTATCTCCCTGTATAGTTGATCTTTTGCTTCTTTGATTTGTTTATGTAATTCATTTGTCGAAGTGATCTTTCATTGTCTGATTTTGCTGTCTAATGTCTTCTTTGAGACTCCAGATCATCTGAAGCATGTATATCCTGAATTCTTTATCTGACATTCCATCTGGTGCAGATATTACCTCTTCTAAAGTTGAGTTGACCTGCATTGCTTGTGGTCCTTTCTTCCCTTGTCTTTTCATACTGCTCACATTTCTTTCTGCTTGGTGAAACTGTTGTGTTATTGAATTTTCCCCCTATATTTATATTGCTCTTGTATAGTTGCAAAGTCTCCCTTTTGTGGAGAAAGACAATGTTAACAGTTCTCAATATCAATAGTACATCATCTAAGCACATGTTTTCCTGATTACTACATTTATAGCTAGACTCTATGTCTACAAATGTTGGTTTTGATTATCGTGTACAAATATAGTCATTAATTTCATGAAAGGCATACCATTTTTGGTAGCTTGAAGAAAACTGGATTTCAGGTGTAGGATATTATGTTTATGGGGAAAGGAGTGAGGGTATGGGGTTTATCTACCTTAGTAACTTTGGAGAGCTCTAACCAATAGATGGGTAATTTATGGAAGAATGTATAGATTCAAATTCCTATCTGTATTTATAAGATTACCCTACTTATGAATAGTAAAATTTAGGGGGTTGCAAGTGGGATAGAGGGAGTAAGAGGGAAGAAAACAGATAACAAGGAAAGGGAGAGAAAAAAGAGAGCGGGAAAAAAGAAAATACGAGAAAAAAGAAAAGGAATAGAAAGGGGGGAAGGGAGGTGGGGCATATGCAATTCCTCTATAGTATATTATTCTGGTGATTCAGTTGTTAAAGACCTTTTTTGTGTACAATTTTTGGTTTCACATATGTTGAGGTTGCGAAGACCCGAGGGGGAATGGTAGAGGAGACTGGGTGAATGGCTGAAAAGAGAGAGAGAAGAGAGAAAAAGAAAGAAAAAAAGAAAAAAAAAGTCTCTCAGAACTCTGTTTTCATTTCTTCCAGTTGGTGGCATTGTCTGTTCCTAGCTTGAGTCTCTGGGTTCAGGATGGTGGTGGTAGTCAGTGTGAGAGGACTTGAGCTTCCATCTGTGGCCTCTCTACTCTTATTCTCTGAGATGTAAACCAGGTGTCTGATCATCTGCAGAACTGCACTGGTAGCCACGCCAGTCAACCGGTTGGTGGGATTTAAGGGTTGGTGGGACTTTCCAAGATGAGTTCCATCAGTTTTTCTCATAAGGTGTTTGATAAGGTGGGGGTGTTGGGGAAACCTTATGTTTGTCAAGAGCTCGGTCAGGTGACCGCACGGGTGGTCGGCAGGGCCCCTCCTCCAGTTGGAGTGGTCTGTCTACCTCACCGGCGGGAGGCTGGGCTCCTCCAACTGGGGAGGTCTGTCTACCGCTCAGGAGAGTCGCTGGGCCTGTTCTCCAGGTCGCAGGTCTGCCTACTGTGCAGGCGCAGGCGGCGGCTGGGCCCCTCCTACAATTGGGGTGCTCTGTCTACCTCGCCAGCGGGTCTCTGGGCCCCTTCTCTGGGACACGCAGCTTGCCTACCTTGCAGGTGGCCGCTGGGCCCCTCCTCCAATAGGGGTGATCTGTCTACCATGCCAGCGGGCCGCTGGGCATGTTCTGTCTTTCCAGATTTATTGAGATACAATTGACAACACAAAATTGTATATGTTCAGGGTCTACAATGTGATATTTTTGAGGGGCTACTGGACATTGAACCCAGGGACACTTTACTGTTGAGTTACATCCCCAGTCCTTTTTTATTTTGTTTTTAAATTGTGAGACAGGGTCTTGCCAAGTTGCCGAGGCTGGCCTTGAACTTGCCATCCTCCTGCCTCAGCCTCCCGAGTTGCTGGAATTACAGATGTGTGCCACTGCGTCCTATTCAATGTGATATTTTTGATAACTGTACACATTATAAAATGATCATCACAATCAAGCTAATTAACACATCTGTCACTTCATGTAGTTATCACCATTTTGTGCATGTTTATGTGTTATGAGGACATTGAAGATCTATTCTCTTAGCAAATTTGATGTATGTAATACTGTACTATTACCTATAATGCTTTACATTCTTCCTGGTTAGGAGCTTTTCACCTAACCTCCCACCCTGGACATGGGCAACCATCCCCCTCTCTGCTTGGATGAGTTTGATTTCCAGTCTCTAGTGCTCCACAAACGTCCTCCTCATCCAGGGCCTTTACAGATCGTGGGAGGTTCATCCCTCAAATCCTCACTTGGCCATCACCCACACATCCCTCAGGTCTCAGTTCCAAAGATGCCACTTTCTGAGAGAGGACTTCTCTGACCCTTAATCTTGATTATGTTCCCCAAGCCCTGTATTCTCTAATTGAATCCCATTCCTTTTCTTCATTTGCCTACTCATTTTTAAAAAATTTTTCCTGGTACTCGGGATTGAACCCAGGGGCACTTAACCACTGAGCCACATCCTCAGCCCTTTTTTACATTTTATTAGAGACAGGGTTTCACTGAGTTGCTTAGGACCTCGCTGAGTTGCTGAGGCTGGCTCTGAACTAGCAATTCTCCTGCTTCAGCCTCCTGAGCCACTGGGATTACAGGTATGTGCCACTGTGCCCTGCTGAAATATGAGTTTTTTTAGCTTGCTATGCAAGCTAAAAAAAAGTAATTGCTTTAGCCCAGGTGGCAGTTGATTACCTTTCAAATCTTAATTCACAGTGCTTCAGAAACAAAACTCCTTGCCCTTCCTTCTATAGTTCCTGTGCTTTTCTACCTTGATGATTTGACTTTACTGCTGCTTCAAATGTCACATGAAGAAATGAATGAATGAATGGTCCTACGGCATGCCCTGTCTTCAAGGCCCATATCAAATGTCACTTCCCTGACGCCTTTCAGGTGACTCCAGCCCATATTAACTTTGCCTTCTCCCAGCCTTGAGACCACATTTGCTATAGCATTTAAAGCATTTATTGCTTTAGTTCTCTTTTTGTAAAGTTTCTTTCTATATGTCTGTTCTTCCCTGTGAAGTTGCAAGTCTCTCAAGGGTGAAGTCCATGACCTAATCACTTTTGTATCTGCTGCCCTGATGCTTTAGCTGTAATCAGCAGACCAAAAAAAAAAAAAAAAAAAAAAAATTAGCATGGGCTATTGATTCAAAATGATTACCAGGTTCCAAAGAACTTAAATGGTAGTTCCCTCTAGAGACACACGGGGGTGGCCTAACCAAGCAGAGCTGCATGGATTGAACTTCGATGGGTTCATTTCTAAGTGATTTTGAAGATAATGGGGGCTCCTTATGATATGTGTCTTCCTGGTCATATTGACCAGCTGTGGATGACAGGAAAATCATATAAAGGACAGTTTAATGGGCAAAAAGAAAGAGTTAGAAAATCAAATCCGAAGACAGCACCTGTGCAGAGACAAGCAACACCTGCCTTCTCTGGAGAAGGGGCCCTGCAATCCCAGTCCTGGATGTGACGTGGGCATCCAGGGCCTTCAGGTGAAGCAGGGTTGGTGTGTGGGTGGGGCTGCCTCTCAAGCTGGTCCCTCTGTCATGGAGAAGTTGCTATTTAGAGGACAGAAATGCTGCAACCTAAGTCAGGAACAGACAGTGGGGTTTCAACTTCCCCATCAGATCCTCTGGTTTTTGCGGCGTTTTTGAAGACCTCTCTTTCATGTAATAAAAACACTAGCATTTTCTTCTTAAAGCAACACACGTTCATGGCATCTCTCTTTCATTGTTTGGACAAGGGTTTCATTTCTGTCTTTGAATTCCTTCCACTCATAATGGTGGTTCATGATATGGCAAATGGACTGTGACAGCTGTCACCTGGGCTAAAGCGATTATTATTTTTCTTTTTCTAGTATTGGTTCAAATGTGCCAAGTGTTGAATGGAATTGATGGGGGGGTCTGCACAATAGCACCCACATCTACTGCCACGTGGGGCACTTGGGCCTCCCCGGATCTGCCACACCCTTTTTTTCTGATACTGCTTTGCTTTCCTATGCTTCTGTAAGAATTTTGCCTTTTAAAATTCATGTTTATTTGAATAAACCAAACTTCAATAAATTGAAAAGAATTGTCAGAATTAATAGGCATGCATCAAACTAAAGTTTAAGATGGAAGTAAAAATGGTTTATGCTGGTTGCCAAGGTGCATGCTGGGAATCCCAGCTACTCAGGAGGCTGAGGCAGGAGGATCCCAAGTTTGAGGACAGCTTGGGCAACGTGGGTAATTTAAATGTCTATTAAGAGAGACTGGTTAAACAAATTATGGTAAAGCTAAATGATAAGATAGCATGATGTGATGAAGGTCATTTGTATAAAAATATTTAGTGAGACCCTGAGAAGATATTGTGAGACTGCCTTACAATAAAATTTTTAAAATGGTCTGGAGATGTGGCTCATTGGTAGAGTACTTGCACAAGACCCTGGGTTCAATTGCAAGCACTTCAATACAACAACAGTGGTTTACAGGGTTAACACATAAACTCCCTTTTCTCTTTCTCTACCCCTCTACTCACCCCCTACCTACCCAAATGCTTTATGCTAATGTTTGTGTCTATCTGTCCCTCTCTGTGGGTGTGTGTATATAATTGTATATTTGTATAAATTTAAGATGGGCTGATTTTCGCTTCTGGGTCAACCTGGTACAGCCATAATAACATCAGCATATTCTCCCTTATCCCTGTACATAAGAATCACAGGAGTCTTGGGAGAGGTTTGAACTTCCACAGTCCATAAAATTGGTGATTGAATCAATTATTAGTGATCAAAATCAAATTGGTGATGAAATCAATTATAACTAGATCTTGAGAAATAGGCTGTAGTTTATATTTAAGTTACCCATATTTTCTAAATATATATTTTATAGCAGATAATATACACTTAGGGAAGAATAGTGTGATGTTTTATAATATATCCTTTCTCTTAATAAATTCTAAACACTTTCATGACCAAATATTTTCCTTCAAATGACCTTAATAGCATCATGCTATCTTATCATTTAGCTTTACCATAATTTGTTTAACCAATCTCTCTTGATAGACATTTAAATTATTCCCAATTTTTAATATTATAAACAATACTATAGTGAACAAAGTTTTGCATAAATTCTTACTGCACAGTTCTGACATTTCTCTGGGATAATTTCCTAGAAGTAAAGGAGATAGTTCAAAAGCTAGGAATATCTTTGATGGCCTCTGATACCTGTTACCAAATTATCTCCAGAAACATGGCTTCTCCTCCTCTTGGAGTTTTTAAGAGAAAGGGTGTGATGATGGATCAGGCTTAGAACTCATCTCTTGGTGTGATTGACTTTGCTCCACAAAGATTAAAATGCCATTGGTTACCTGACACTGCACATGCACATAGAGCCTTGTAGAGTAAACAGTTTTTCAGATATTTTGAAGACTTCCTCTGTACTCACAATGACAAGTTGGTGGAAATGTGGCTGTATTAGTCAGGGTTCTCAAGAGAAACGGAACCAATAGGAGATGTATGTATAAAATATTTTAAAAATACATATGGAGATTCATTATAAGAATCGGCCCATGTGATTATAGAGGCTGAGAAGCCCCACTGTCTGTCATATGCAACCTGGAGACCCAGGAGAGCTGGTGGAGTAATTAGGACCCAGTCTGGAAGCCAGAGAACCAAAGAAGCCAGTGGTGAAAACCTCAGTCTGAGGACAGGAAAGGATGAAATGGGATGTCCCAGATCAAGCAATGGGATAGGAAGAAAAAAGGACAAATTCCTCCTTTTTTCACCTTTTGTTCTGTTCTGGTCCTCATTGAAAAGGGCGGACTACTTTACTGAGTCCACTGATTTCAATGCTAGTTTCTTCCAGAAATACCCTCATAGACATATCCTGAAATAATGTTCAGCCTAGGCACCTTGTAGCCCAGTCAGTTGACATGTAAAATTAACTATCACAGTGGTGGAGATGGGACAGGAAGAGGAAGAACAGGGAAATCTCAGATCACCACTGAAAGTATTTACCAAGTGCCTATTTCAATATCAGGCAATCTCAGTAATTTACTCCCCTCTGAAACATAAGAAGTGTTGTCTTCTTGCCCAAGGGACCAAAATAGAACAGAGCATCATCTTCCTTTTCTTCCCAATTGATGGGACAAAATTTCTTCTTCTCCTCCTCCTCCTCCTCCTCCTCCTCCTTCCTCCTTCCTCCTCCTCCTCCTCCTCCTCCTTCCTCCTCCTCCTCCTCCTCCTCCTCCTCCTCCTCCTCCTCCTCCTCTTCTTCTTTTTCAGTGTCTTTTACAAAAAAAAAAAAAGCCTCTAACTTCCTTTAGTCCGAAATGCTTGATTAATTTGTTCCCAAAACATTGCTTATATTGACTTTTGTGTCCTGTCTGTTCACTCCCTGCCTCTTGGCACCACCATTATCAATGACTTCCACCCTTCTTGGTGTGGTATAAAGGGACATGAGCAGAGCCTGGAATCCAGACACCCCGTTTGGTAAGCTACACATGTCTGCTCACCTGTCAAATGGGACAGTCAAGTTAATCAGGATCTTTCCACTGGGAAGTCCCAGGGCTTTTGAGGAGGAGGCTTAGTACTGCCCATTGCAAGGGGTCATGTGCTGAGGCCCAGGTAGACAGTCTCAAGCTCAGCTCAACCTGTACAGTTCCACCCTACCTGTCTTATAAATTAGGTTCTAGCCAAAATTTGAGGATTGGGTTCTACTGATTTAATACAACCAACTCTAAAGATGACTAAACCAGAAGATGTATGAGGCTCTTCAGGATAGAACATTTGTGAGGATTTTGAGTCAGCCTAGGAAAAGCAAAGGGCTATGTTGTGTTCCTCAAGGACATCCCAGGAGACTTCCCACGAGGAGGAGGGAGGCTTTTTATGAATGACAGAGACTTACTGAGCTCAGTGCGCCTCTTTCTTTCTCAGAAGTGCGTCCTTCCAGGGTGAGCTTGGGCACACACCCACAGCCGGTGCTGACACTGTTCTGATACGGCTGCCCCACTTCTCAGGGAGAAGTTCTCACTCCTGACTCTGCACTCTCAGGCATCCATCCTCTGTGGGAGGCCTGATTATTCATCCAGTCTCACCACACATGCTGCTAGGTGATTAGTGTCTGCTCTGCAGAAGAGGAAACTGGGACACAGAAAGGATGAGCCACCGGCCTCAGATGGCACACGCTGTCTGTCAGAGGGGGTGAATCAGGATGAGAGCTTCCCCAAACAGGTCCCTCCCTGCTAAATGCTACCCTGCCACCCAGAAACTTTGTTCTCTTTTCTGATTTTTTGACAATGCGGAGGCTGCTTCTTTCTCTTCTTATTTTCTTCTTCTGGGAAACTAGCCCATCACCATTTGGCTGCTGGCCAAGGAGGTAGCCTTCCGGGCCTTGGAAAGGAGGGACCTCCGAGTCAGACGCACCTGCTCTGTGCAGGAGGGCCAGGACATCCTTCCTGTGTGGCTGGAGAAAATGAGGAGTCAGGCATTGAGCACTGCCCTTGCCACCTGACTTCTGTCACATTGAGCCTGCCCCTCTTCTTGCCTTAGGGATATTCATATGCCACAGCACAGCCAAAGAAAGATGGCAGAATAATGCAGAGGGAACCAAACAGTTGGTTGAGTTTCAAAATAACATTTAAACTCATAGCAAAGTCCATGATTTGAGAGGCCAGGCCATTTCATTTGCAAGAGTTAAACTGTTTCGAAAAGGAAAGGATTTTGGAGTTCCAAAGGTTAACTTTGAATGCTAAGAGGCAAAGGCCACAGGGTTTATGCCATCAGGTTGAGCTTCCCCACATTTTCCATCTGTGGAACACGTAGAAAATGATGATGCTCTATTTGCAGAGCAATAACACCACTGGCCCCCAAGCCAGGGGGCCTGTCCACCTTAGGCCTTACCTGACCATTTAAGGGCTGAAGGCATTCTTATTGCTGCCTAACATGGAAGTCCTGCCAAGTAAACCCCAGAATTGGAAGGATCAATGATGTGAGTGCCATGTTTCCCATCAGGAAGAAATAAAAACAGTATCTACACAACACAGAATAAATAGACTGTGATGTGGGCACCCCAAAAAGGGTTTTTTCCTCTAGCAAGGTCTTGGGACAAGAAGTCTGTTTTTAAAAATTCAAGATAGAACCACAATAAGAAACCACCTCACAGCCATCAGGATGACTTACCATCAAAAAACAAGCATTAGGAAAACAGAAAACACAGGTTGGTAAGGATGTGGAGAAATTGGAACCCGGTGCACCATTAATGGGAATGAAAAATGGCACAGCACTGTGAAAAACAGTACAGCTTTTCCCCAGAAAATTAAACAGAGAGAATATGACTGCATGATTCAGCAATTCCACTTCCGGTTCTATACCTAAAAGAATCAAAGCAAGACATTTGTACCTCAATGTTCACAACAGCATTATTTGCAAAAGCCCAAAGGGGAAAGCCATCCCGGTGGGCATCGATGGATAAATGGAAACACAAATGTGGTATCAACATACAATGGAATCTTTTTCAGCCTTAAAGTAAAAAGAAATTCTGCCAGGTCCTGCAACATAGATGAAATTTGACGGCATTGCACTAAGTGAAATAAACCAGACACAAAAGGGACCAATGCTGGACCTAGAGTTGTCCGAACATAGAGATAGAAAGTAGAATCGTAGTTGCCAGGGACTGGGGGAGGGGGAGACAGGGGTTGTTTAATTGGTGCAGAATTTCAGTTTTGCAAGAGGAAAATGTTCGGGAGATGGATGGTGTTGATGGTGTGTTTGTACTTAAGGCCACTGAACCGTCACTTTGGGATACTAAATTTTATGTCGTATATATTTTATCCTAATTTAAAAATATTCAACACACAAGATTAAAAAAACATCAAGATAGGTTTGGGGGGGATCTGAAACAGAAAGAACTTGGTTTCTGGGGAAAACCCAAGAAGGAGCAAGTCTGGGAGAGAAGTCACCTCGGCCAGAGCAAGTGGCACCTTGGCAGAGAGAGGCCAGGAGCACAAAAGATGGCCCACCTCCACGGATGGCCTTGATCTGACTCAACACCAATGGGATGTCACCAAAATGACTTGGGTTGTCTGGAAATGATAAGAGTAATTTCTGCCTTCAAGGCAGAAATGAAGTTATAATGGGAAAATGTAGAAAACCTCCATCTGCATACTTGAAGTTTGTGCCCATAAGACTTATATTCCAGAAGTAAAGGGACTCCGCTGGGCTTCCCCAGCACCCGGGTGCTCTTGCCTGCTAGCACCTGCTCAACCATCTGGCCACTACTGGAAGAGTGTCCCCCACTTCCTTTCCTTCTCCTGGTCTCACCCAGCCCCAGTTCCTCCTGAGAGCAGACAGGTAAAAAGGAGCCAAGTGCAAATTATATTCTGGGTCTGCAGACCCTTTGCCATTTTGCAGGGTTCAGGAGATGTAGATGTATTTGCAACTGATCCTGGTAGAATTTTTGATTTTTTAAAAAATACTTTTCCCAGAGCATAACAAATTAAAAAAAAAAAAATCATGTTTGAAAAACATTTTTTTTAAAATTGGTTTCCCCTTTCTTAAGTTACACCCATTATTTTTAACATGATTTCCCCTCTCCTGTTCCTTCTGAAATGGATTGTCACTTTTGTTATTGCAACTGGTAGGTTTCCCAAACATCACCAACAGGTGAGGTCACGCATACATTCATGTTCACACCTACCCTGCAATATGGGCACATTTTACATCTTGCCTTACTAAAAGACTTGCTTTCCTTGGGTATCCTCCGGAGCATTTCTGGGACTCTCCAAGGATGCCAACAAATCCCACAAGCCCATCCTGGCTGAGGCTCACCGCTGGGCTTCCCTCCCGCATATATTGGTGGTATACTTGGGTCACTGCTGGCCACAGCTCCCTCCTGGGAGTGCCTCCCACGGTTTCTGGAACACAGGATTCCAGGCCTTTCACCCCAGAGCTGGCACAGTCTCTTGCCTTGCTCCGCTCCCCTAAAGCACAGTTCAGGTGAGAGAGCCTGACACAGAAAAGCACCCGGTCAGGAGCGGCCTACAGTGGGGTTGGTTATTCCTTGCCCATCAGGGTTCTTTGAGGCAGGAAACAGCCTGCCCTTGAATTGTCCTGACCTGCTCTCCTTCTGGGCCCAACTTTCTCCCCTTGTAGGAATCACAGGGAGGAAGCCAGCTCTGGCCCACTTGGATAGGGCCTCCTGCCAGTTTCCCAGCCTAGCGGGAACTTTCCTTCCATCTTTGGGAGGTAGGTGGATCCAGGCACCCTGCAGAGAGAAGCTGCACTCCCTATCCAGGACCCAAGGGGTGGGTCCTGTTGTGCTTCCTGCCTAGCTCCTGCTGGGGCCCCAGGTGGCTCTGACCCTGTCTCCCTCCGCCCTCTCTAACTAGCTCTCCTGGGTCTTCTCAGCACTAGATGGGACTGTTCTGTGCGTGACACCCCCCTCTCGCTTCTGGAGGCCCTTTTCTGGCTCAGGGGTCAGTAGTTTCCCTTTCTTAAGCTACACTCATTTTATTAACTTCTCTCCAGCTACCTTATTTTTGTTGTTGTTGTTCCAACCCCCTCTCCCCCAACCTCCTTCTAAACCAGTTTCAGAGAAAAAAAAAATGAAGTATACATTAGTATACATTAGTATACATTCCTTTTCTGTCTGTCCCACACTCCTCCCCATGGGACCTGCTGCACTCAGGCAGACTGGATGGTCTTTGGAGTTGAAATGGAGACAGTGCATTTCCACTGGGGCTTTGGATGAGTCAAGAAGCTCAATAGTCTTCTCCTTGTGGCTCCTACTGGTCTCTGGCTCCTGGTTAGTTTGTTCTGACAAGGGGAGGGGCATGCGTCCCAAAGGGGAGGCCTCCACAAAGACAGCCTCTCTGTTCCCCGGCCTCCCTGGGATTGCTTGCTGGGCAGTGCTGGGGTACAGACTGCCCTCCTTCTTCCCAGTGCCTGCTGCACCTTCCCCCTCTGTCCCACGATGCCAGCTCCATGTATGAAAGGACGGTTCTATATTCAGGGCCAAATGTAGCCTCCACCGCCCCCGCCACCCCCCAGAGGTGCTTCTCAGTCTAGGCCATGTCTCTGGGGCAAAGTAATCATCCCTGTGGTTTGGGGTGAATTTTAAAGCAAATTTACATGGCAGAGCAGGAACAGAGCCCAGGATTCTGCTTGGCTTTTGTCCTTTGACTGACATTTCTTACTTAGGGATTGAAGCTTGGAGTTGGGCTGAGGTCAGCCTTCCCAGCCCCTCTGCTTAGAATTCCGGAGAAGGTTCTCAGACTTCCCAGGCCCATCATTGCCAGGGAAAAAATCTCTGCACCACCTTTCAGATACTGGGACATGGGGCCCCTGTTACATCTGCCTCTTTCCAAAGTTCCTTTGGATTGAATGTCCCCCTAAGGCCCAGCCAGATTTTTTTTCAATCAAGATCTTCAGATCTTTCAAAAATGTCCACACCTTTACAAACATTCCTCTACTGAGACTCTCTGGCCTTCCTTTCCCTCCGGCGGATTATTGACAGCACACACATGTGGATGCTGGTGCGAGGGGGAGGGGTATGTGGGGGGAGGAGGGGGTGTGTGGGGAGAGGTGGGGGGTGGGGGTGGTGGTGGTGGGGGTGGTGGGGGGGAGGGGGTGGCTCCTGTCTGGATGGCAGTGACTCCGCGGGTTTCAGGTCAAGGGTGTTTGTGTGCTCAGAGGGGCAAGAGCTAGGACAGACCTGCTCCTGGCTTAGGCTTCGTGCAGATTTCACTTCTGCTCCTTGTGGTTTCACCTGCACATGGTGCAGAGTGGGCTTCTGGTCCCTTGAGCCCTGGAAACGTGGACACCTTCCCCGTGTAGACTTCCCAGGGGGAATAGCAAAGGGAGAATATCTTTAGCAGCTATGGGTCTGGGGATGCCCCAAGTCAACAAATATAATCAGGATTTGGTGATTTTAAGGACCCTCCTCCCTTTTCTTTGGTACCCGAGATTGAACCTAGAGGTGCTTAACCACGGAGCCACATCCCCAGCCCTATTTTGTACTTTATTTAGAGACAGGGTCTCACTGAGTTGCTTAGTGCCTTGCTTTTGCTGAAGCTGACTTTGAACTCTCCATTCTCCTGCCACAGCTTCCAGAGCCCCTGGGATTATAGGTGTATGCCACTGCACCTGGCACTAGCCCTTTTTAGTTTTTATTTTGAGACAGAGTCTCCCTAAGTTGCTTAAGGCTTCACCTGAGGCTGGCCTTGAACCTGTGATCCTCCTGCCTCAGCCTCCTGAGTGGATGGGATTACAGGTGTGCCCCACCGTGCCTGGCTTAGAGGGCCTTTTTGGTAAAGAGCAAAAATGCAAGTTGGTGTTGGTAGTGATTCGATGTCACGGAGGCTTCTATGCAAAGTGAAAGGAATACCCAGACACCATCCGTGCCCTGTGTCTCGCAGGCCTTGGCAGGGGTGTGTGAAAGTGGATGGGAAAGTGGGGCTGCCCTGGGAGAGCTGGGAGGTCCTGGGAACAAATGCTTTCCTCTTATAGGACCAACTCCAGTCTGTCTCTGGATGCTGCATGGTTCTGGGTGCTGCGTGGAGGGTACAGTGGTCTTTGAATCCTAGTTGCTATGTCCAGAGATAGATGTTCCTGAGGGTCTCTCCAGACTTAAACCAGAATGTAACCTGCTGGTCCCCAAGCAGTCCCCTCTGCCCAGCATCTGCCTTTCTTTCTTGGGATTTCAGAAACTGCTCCTCCCTCTCCCCCTCACCTCCACCTCCACCTCCAGGGGTGGTGACCACAGGTTTTTAAGGCTTTCTTCTTGGGTATTGCAGGACTCGGCAGTACTTCTAATATATTATCACACCACAAATCTCTTTTCACCTGAGGCAGTACTTCCAATATATTATCACACACAAATCACTTTTTTTCCATTTGGCTCAAGTTTGGGCAATGAGTCCTACCTGAGGGCCACAGCAGGTTTTATCTTATATTCTGTTCCCCAGGGCAAGATCGGCTGCCGATTTCCCCTTTCTCACATTCTCTTTTCTCTTTCTTTGATAAATAAACATGATAACAATAACCATTCATGGAATCTGTATTTACTGAGCATCTATTATGTATCAGGCACTGTTCAGATGAGGGGTATGCCAGGCAGAAGTTCTGGCAGATGCAAAATGCTTTGCCGTTTACAAACTTTTTTTAAGTGTTCTCTTCAGTCGTGTCAAATACGTTCACAGGGTTGTATGAGCAATGTCTAGGATATTTTCATCTTGCAAAACTGAAAGTCAGTACTTCTTACACAACAACTCTCCATTCCATTCCTCCCACACCCCAGCCCCCTGGTAACCAGCAGTCCACTTCCTGTGTCTAGGAATTGGACTACTTAGATGTCTCCCATGGGTGGAATCCTGCGGTACCTGTCTTGCTGTGACTGGCTTCTCTTCCACTGAGCATGTCCTCTAGCACTCATCCGCCCTGTCCCATGACAGCCTAATCTTTTCTTAAACCTCCACAGCAGCCTTTGAGTTAAGGTTCACATTCTACAGGGGAGGAAATTGAGGCTCACCCGTTTGTGCAGTTGCCTGGGGCTAGCGTAGTGGCTCAAAGGTCCCCAAAGATGTCCAAGTCCTGACTCCCAGGACCTACAAATGTGACCTCTTTTGGAAATGGGGATCTTTGCACAGGGAATTATTTCACAAGACCTATTATTTAATGCACTGACTGGAACTCCCAGGTAGTCTCTAATCCTTTCTGCAGTATCAATTGCTAACATTGAGTTTCTTCTTCATGGAGAGAACACTTTCAGGCTTTTATGGTATTACTCAAATGTTGTTACTCAGATTATTATTAATAAACCATAAGGTCATTGTTTGAGACTCTCCCATTAGTGGGTGTTGAGTAGTGGCTTGAATCGAGTCCCACAAAATATTGTCTACGTCCTAACTCCTGGAACCTGTGACTCTGACTTTATGTGGAAATAGGGTCTTTGGAGATGTAGTTAAGCTGCAGGTCTGATGACATCAGCCTGGGGTGGGGAGGGTAGGCTTTAAATCCAGTGACAGATGTTTTTAACCCCTGCACTTGGGTAGAAGAGCAGGACCTACAGGAAACCTGGTAGGTCCACAGTCACTCAGCTGGAAAACATTGAGGCTTTCCATAATATCAGAGCAACCTGAACTTGAACCTGCTGCCTCTTTGACCTCCACACTGTATTTTCTGTGCCGGACTCATCAATGGAGTGGTCCACATCAGCCACGCTCATCTCTCTGCGCTTTCCCCGAGTCTCCCAGCCTCCCTCCGTCTCCACACTCTGCATCAGGGAGCTGCCCTTTACCAAGGTCATGGGCAGCGTCATCCCCTCCTCTCTTGGGTGGTTTTCCCTCCTCCTGGGACAGCCCAGCTTTCATGAGCTTCTTCTTGTCTGCACCAAGGTTCTTTTGGCATCCTACCATGTCCTCTCTTTCTCCAGGCACCACTGGACAGAGACAAGCCACCTGCGGGGCCAGGTCCCCACTGGCACTTCCTGCCACACCTGTGGCCCTTCAGCTGGCTCTGATCTCCAAGACCCCCGGGAGATGTCTATTGCTTCTGGTCCTTCCCTCTGACCTCTGCCTGGCTCCTGCCTTGTCCCTCCTGGTTTCATGGCACTGTGGGCTGGGACACTGAGGCCCACCCTATGGGTGCTGTTTGAATCCTGTGCAGAACTGAATCCGGGTGGCGACCCACTGAGAGCACATGGTTCCCTCAAGCAGGCATTATCGTCTGA
Organism: Marmota monax; assembly: GCF_021218885.2. Taxonomy (NCBI): domain Eukaryota; kingdom Metazoa; phylum Chordata; class Mammalia; order Rodentia; family Sciuridae; genus Marmota; species Marmota monax. Next base: position 4,021,261 of record NW_026692356.1, read on the forward strand.
ACTATCTGCCTTTCTCCTCCTTGTTGATTGCTAGTCAGGTTCTGCCCTGGTTTTGAAGAACTCCCAGTCAGTGCTAATTTCCTGTGAAGTGGAAAAACATTCTGCCCTTTTTGAAAGAGTGGCGGATGGAGAGGCACTTAAGACCCCTTTTATTGCCGTGAGAACCCGACCATGGCACTTGTAATTTTAGAGAGTCCTAGATTCTGCAGATCTGTAGGATCTGACAGTGGAGATGAGGGATGATGGCCGTGTGCTTTATTTTATTGGATGGCCTTGGGGACCATGGTTTGAACTTGATTCCATCTCTAATATAGAAGCCACAAGCAGCTCTCTGGGGAGTGTGTGTGGGGGGGGGCAGAGAACATCAGCATTTTTTTTTTCTGTCTCTGGTTTGGTTTTTCTTTTTATTACAATCTGAATAGTCCGGCATGGGATTTCCCAAAGGGCGTCATTATAGGAATAGGTCTAGATCTCAGATGGAACGTTGTTTCTCAAGAAAAATGTCCTACGGTCCAATAAGTCTGGGAAATGCTCCATTAAAACTGCAGAACTTTTCAGAGTTCTTCATGTGCTAATGACACCATGAAATCAGCCCATGCCAGCCTCCTGCCCAACACGTGTGCGGGAGGTGCCAGGGGCAGAAACGTGAGAAAGGCAGGGCTCCTGTCTCCACGCAGTTTATGAGCAGGCAGCAGACAGGTACTACACAAGGACCCACCCACTAATTATGCAATTACAGGAGCTACAAAGGAGGAAAGAGGGTGTTGACAAGACATTGGTCCTCAGGTGCTCCTTTAGTCTGGGGATTCGGAAAAGGTTTTTCTGGGGGACTGATGTTCAAGTTAAGATCTGAAGAAGGAAAAAAGCTGTTTCCAAGGTGGAAGAGAGCCGTGCAGGGTTTTTGAGGCAGGGGATTGTTTACACAGAGGCCCTGAGTACAAAGTGCTTGGAATCCACCTTTTTTTTTTTTGGTACCTGGGATTGAACTCAGGGGCACTTGACCCCTGAGCCACATCCCCAGCCCTTTTTTGTATTTTATTTAGAGGCAGGGTCTCACTGGGTTGCTCAGTGCCTTGCTAAGTTGCTGAGGCTGGCTTTGAACTCAAGATCCTCCTGCCTCAGCCTCCCGAGCTGCTGGGATTACAGGTGTCCACCATGTTTTGAAAACAAATCTGACCAGGGACCCACTTAGCCCACCCCTTCCCAGCCTCCAGCATGGCATGGACTGGATTTGGGCTTTGGTGGCAGAGAAAGATCCCTGGCAGGGAGTCCAGAGGCTGGGCTGGGGTTGACACACTGCCGTGAATTGCTTGGGAGACGATGGACCTAACTTTGCTGAGCTTTGCTTTTGTTACCCATAAAATTAGGGGTGGACAATGCGATTGCTAAGATTCCTTCCGGCCTGGCATTCGTGACTTCCTGGGAATGCTCTTCCATTTTTTAGGGTACAGAGAAAAGGGAAGTAGAACTAATTATAAATGGGGGAAGTTCTAGGCTGGAGAGGAAACAATAAATATATAAACTATAACAAATATAATATTATTAGTTATAAATAAATAACAAAGTAATCATTCAGCTCCTGGAGAGTGGGATAAATACATGTGATGTGGTCGCCATCCTTAAGTCTTAGGGGAGCTGCTGAGGTTTGGATGTGGTTTAAGGCAACATGTGTTGACATTTTTAATCTCTGTGAGGGAGTAAGAAGACCATCATCCAACTCTGGTGTTAGAGGTGTGGCCTCTGGGCAGTGATTAGGATCAGATAAGATCAGCAGGGTGGAGAATCTGTGAATAAAGATGGTGGCTTTATAAATAGAGGAAGCACGACTAGAGGAGACAGACATGCATGCTCCCTGTCTCTTGCCATATCATGCCCTATATCACCATGGCACTCTGCCAACAGGAAGGCCATCACCAAATGTGGTCCCCAACCTTGAACCAGAGCTGTGAGTCAAAATGAACCTCTTTTTTTTTATAAGTCATGCAGCCTCAGGTATTTCATGATAGTAACAGAAAAACAGACAAATACAGTGCCCAAGTAAGAAGTCATGAGCTCACTGGGACTTCACATGTACGCAAATTTATTGATTAGCTGCTAATTGCTAAGTGTTGTTGAAGGGGAGATGGGCCCTGCCCTGAGTCGGGAGTGAAACCTAAAGAAGAGTACTTTTTTCAAAGGCAGGATTTCCAGGGCACAAAGCCTTAAGGACTCTGTAGTGAGGACAAAGAGCTCTCACAGCCATTGGGGAGGCCAGAGGGATAGTCCTGTAACAGATGTCACCACTTCCTGCCACTGCTGCCCCCGTCCTGGTGTTGTCCCTGAAATAGGGACAATAGTTAGGTTAAGCAATCTTGCATCTTGGGGAACCCTGAAAATGTTTGCTCAAATGCAGGAGACTTTTAGAGGAGCATTTATTTTATAAAGTAACATGCTTGCTTAGAAAACCAGTGAAGAGCCCTATTTTTCAAACTCCTGCAGGTAGAGAAAAGAAGACCCCCGACTGCATCAGAGGGCAAGTCAGAAACAAATAATGAATGAGAACTATGATCTCCCAGCATCTGGTTTCTGCCTTTTTTTTTTTGACATTTAATCCCTCTCTTTCTCTCCCAGTATTTTCAGCTCCTTGGGCCAGAGCCTTTTGTTCCATTTCTCCTTCTCTGCCCCAGGAGACAGACAGTGTCACCCTGGCTGGTTTTCTGCTGCTCTCTGATTACTTCACTGGAAGAACTTGGTGTGAGCCGCTTCCTCCCTTGCTTGTGGAAAGTGGAACATTATTTCTATCTTTGAGTCATGGATATTTTGAGTGTACCCACACCAGCCCCATGGTAGATCTATCACCCTGTGGGGCCAGTGTATCAGTCAACTCTGGCTGCTGTAACAAACAGAGCCCCTTGAACAACAGAAATGTACTGTCTCACAGTTCTGGAGGTCAGAGTCCAAGGTCAGGATGTTGGCAGGGTCCAAGGTCAGGGTGTTGTCAGGGCTGTGAGGAAGGGTGTGTTCCTTGGCTTGTCAAGGTCATCTTCTCCTTAGTCTCTTCACACAGTCTTCCCTCTGTGCATGTCACTGTGTCCAAACTGCACCCTTTTGTAAGGACACTAGTTGGATTGGATTAAGGCCCACTCTGATGACCTTATTTTAATTTGATTACCTCTCAAACACCCTCTCTCCAAATAAGTGCAGCTTCAAAGGCATTGGAGGGTAGGATTTTATCATATGAATTTTGGGAGTACAAAACTCAGGTCAGTAAGTCTTAAACCTCCGTGTTCCTACAGCTTGCCTGGTGGCTTATTAAAAAGGCACTTGGTCATTGCCTCAATCCCCGGGCAGGTAGATGATGTGATGGGTCAGGTTTTGGTGTTCAAGGCCCAGCTCTGCTACTTGACGTCTGCTTAACCTTGACCAGACCTCACTTGGCCTCTACGAAGCTGGGCTTTCTAGCTTCTGTCCAGGTCAGAGGGCTACTGTAAGGACAGAGTCCAGCCATGTTTGTAAAAGGCACGTAGCACAGTGCCTAGGACAGGAAGGGGACCAGAGATATTAGTTACTACTGTTAGTCTCTGCATCCATCTAATGCCCAAACCAGATTAGTTCATTTCTGCCACTAAATATGCTAAATGAAAACAAGAAGAAACTTTATCATAAAGGTCTCAGAGGCTGTTGACTCTCCTGAAAATCAAGAGAGCAAGCCTCGCCTTCGAGCTTAGCACTCATGGCGTTGACAGATGAGATCTGTGAGGCACCTTGTGAAATCCTGGGTTAGTTTCCACTAATGACTTCTTACTTCAAAGAAACCTGCCCACTCCATCTGCAAACTTGGGAAATGGGTGTGTTGCTGCGTCAATATTTCCCTCCCAGGATGGTGTAATGGTTATGAGTGCAGGTCTGGAGCCAGACTTCCTGGCTTGGAGAACTGGTACTCTCACCACCTGCTGTGCCACCTTTTGCAAGTCCCTTACCTTCTCTGTGCCTTAGTTTCCTTCTTTGGAAAAAACGTATCTAACAGTACCCACCTCACAGTGAAAACTAAATGAATTTTTGTATAAAAATATCCCAGAGCAGTGCCCAGCACAGCGGTGTAGCTGTCTCTGATTATGAGCTTTTATTATTAGCTACCATTGTGTTCTATTTAATTTTATTCACCCTTTATTTCTCATCTCCAATTCCATTTCTCTCCCTCTCCGTATGATCTATTCTTGTGTTTGTAACCCATGATCATGATTTTTAAAAAACATATGTAAATATAGATGCTCCCAACTTGCGCTGTTCAAGTTAAGATTTTTTGACTTTACGATGATAAGAAAGTGTACCCATGCACGCATTTTGTTTTTTTTTCTCTGTGTGTTCAATAATTAGCCATAGCCTTTCTTTATATCCTTCTAAAACATTTAGTGACCAAGTCAATGTTGTCCTAGAAAACTGATGTGGGATTAAGACCTGAAGTCAGCACTCACTGTGGTTTCCATAAGATAGTACTTCATCCTGTGGCCTGTGACTTCAGTTATTGGAAGCTATTGAAATGAGAGTTGCTCTGTAAAATGAAAACAAGAAAAAACTTGTTTTTCTTCCTCCACTCATTCATGGGATCCCTCATTCATGGGATCCTGTCAGAGTGGAGGATTCAGGAATATGTGCACTAGAAGGAACCTTCTGGATGGTCCCCCGCCCCATCAGCAGCATTAACTGCGCTCCAGCAGTGGTCCTTCCCATTGAAGAAGAGAGTCTGGGCAAACTGGAATTGCAAACCATGGCCAGAACTCAAAAAGAGAATGGCAACCGCTCCTGGTCCCTGAACATGCAGCCAATCAAAAGTCTCTGTTTCCATCCACAACAATCTGGGGTTATGTCCCGTCTGGCTAGAGAAACTGAGATGTAATCGAGGCTCATGTGTGCTACTGTTCAACACAAACATTAACTATAACAAAGCGGCACGGAGTGGATGATCTGGACACACGGGCAGAGAGAGGGGTGATGGTAGCCCCAGGTGGGAGGTTGGGAGTTTAGGCCGCTCTGGGGGCCTGTACTAGGGAGGAAAAGAGGATGGGGTATGGAGAGCTTCATAGAGCTTTCTGTGGCCCAGGAGAATACGGCTCACTAAGAAGTCAAAGGATATCAAATCCAAGTTGGAAACCTGAGCTGGGGATGCTGAGCAGGGTGTTGTTCCCTAATAACAACCTAGGAAATAAGGAGGGAAGGAATCTGTTGCTTAAGGAGAAAATGGTTTTAAATGTGAAGCTGTGAGAACTGAGAGCTGGTGCTCAGACCAAATAGGGCTTTGTTCTTCCAGGGACCAAAAAAAAAAAAAAAGAATGAAAGGCAACAGGATGTTGTATCTCACATTGGATGGCAGAATCTTTGAACTAAGAAGACAGGGCAGTTACCCCCGGGGCCAAGTCTAGGAGAGGAACCAACCGATAGAAGGGGAATAAAATGATAGGGGGGAGCCTACGAAAGGGCTGGTTTCTGGGCTGCAACGTTGTGCAGCTCTTGGGGGGGCCAGGATGGGAGCCCACTCTCCACTTAGAGCTCCATGCATGGTCCTAAGATTTATCTAATGCAGTAAACCTGACTCTAGCCAGCTGAGAAGTGGTGGCCATGAGCCTCTAAGGCCCCTTAGCTGGGGAGCATTAGTGCAGTGGGGTGTTCACTTAGAAGCACCAGGTTTTGCCTGCCATTGATGGGAAATGGGACAGAAACCCCAGATCCTAAGTCACCCACCGTCTTGGGAAGGGAACACCTGCTGTCATGACCTCTGTTGTAATGATGGTATAAGGTAATTTCTAGGAAGTCAATCTGGAGCTTTCCACATGCTCCAAACTTACCCACTCCACATGGGCCTTTGAAGTTGGTGGGCCTGCCCAGCCAGCGATCAGAAAGCAGTGTCTGGAGAAGTTGGCTCAGGTTCTGCCAACCTGTTCTCAGGCACCATCTTGACCTCTGCATCAGTAGGTTTAGCTACCATAACCAAATATCACAGGTGGGTGGCTTAAGCAACAGGAATCTCCTGACCCTGGAAGCTGGCAGACCAAGGTGATGGCAGGGTTGGTTTCTGAGGCCTCCTTCCTCGGCTTGCAGATGGCTGCCTTCTTCCTGTGTCCCCACAGGGTCTTTCCTCTGCACATGTATCCTCTCCCTATAAAAATACCCACCCTATTGGATCAGGGCACACCATCAGGGGCCTCATTTTAACTCCATCACCTCTTTAAAGGCCTTATCTCCAAATAGTATCAACTTCTGAGGACTTTGACATATTCATTTTCCAGAGACACAATTCATCTCGTAATAGCTCTTTGCTCTTTGATCCTCTCCCTTCACTCCCTGTTTGTGTCCCTAGGGCTTCTGGCCATTCTGGAATTTCTCTCATTCTTGCAACTTAGATTTGATGATGAAATTCTGCATCCGCCACTGTGGCGCTGCGTCCTCTGGGTACAGCTTGTTCTTATCTGTCAGCAAAGACTTCTAAGAGGTGAGGGATGAAACCCTGTGGTCCATCCTGCTTCTGGCCACTCAGCTTTGGCTCCTGGGCACCCCAATCCTGTGTCACCTGCTGCCCAGCGTCCCAGAGGCCAAGGGTGTGTAGTTAAAATGGAACAAGCCCTGGAGGTCAGCAGTGAGTGTGTGAGTGTGTCCGGTCCCAGTGCTCACTAGTTACAAGACTGGAGAGTTTCTCTCTGAGCCTTTCTCCTCATCAGCACAAGGAGCGGATGCACCTATTTTGAAAAGTTGTGTTAAGAATTAAGCTAAATAACCAGAGGAATAAAAGTCCTTCTTGATCAGCTCCCCTTCTGGAGAGAGGCCCGGATGGAAGACGGACATTGATGCTCCAATTAGTCTGACCCACACAAAGAAGTATTTTTAAGGTTTTAGCAGACTATCCCAGTTTTGCTATATTTAATCCAGTAGCCATCAGGCGGTCCTTTATTTCCAGCAGGATACAAGGAGCCTGATTGAAATGAGAGTGGGGAGGAGAGGGAATTTTTGGCTCAAAGAGACAGCAGAAATCCTACTCTGTACAGTGCAAGGCAACATTGCAAAGTATAACAGCAACTAGGAAAATGTCACTTTTCCTCCTCGTGGGTTTAGAATATATTTTTTGAGAATTAATATTTGTCGTTGAGTGATGTGTCTCTGTGTGTCTCTGTGTGTCTGTCTGTGTGTCTGTCTCTCTCTATGTCTAAAACATGGTTTCAACCCTAGCTGCACGTTACAATAATCTAAGACACTTAAAGAAAAAAAAATATGGTGTCTCACTTGATTTTCTTGTTGCTATTTCAGAGGGAAACCTGGACAACGGTATTTTTAAAAATTCCCCATGGATGGGAGACGGACATTTTCAATGTATCATGGATGTATGGAAATGTCACAGTGACTTTTATCACTGTGTCACGGATTCATTGATTTGTAAAATTAATAAGTGTTAATAAAAAAATCCCCCCAGTGGTTGCAGTGTGCAGCGAGGGTTGAGAGCCATCCAGCCTGCTAGGGGCAACAACTGCTTCTCAATATTTTATACCAGAAACAATGAGGGATGAAACCATGTGGTCCATCCTGCTTCTGGCCTCTGTGTGCTAGGCAAAGTTCTGGGCTCTGGGTTAGAACACTGAATATATCACACAAAGTCCCCTGCCACTAAAATCTAGAGAAAGATATTCAATAAAGGAAATACGGAACACATAGTATGTTATGTACTTTCTTAATGGTGAGAGCCTGGGAAAAATTAAATAGGAGAAGAAGTTAGGGAGTAGAGTGTGTGTGTGTGTGTGGGGGGGGGGATGTTATGACATCATATAGGGTGATCAGGGGAGAATTCAGTGAGGTGATGCCTGGACAGACATCAGGAGGTTTGAGTCATATTGTTGTCCAGAGGAATAATGCTCTGGGCAGAAGGAAGACCCAGTGCAAAGGCCCTGGTGTGATCATGGTGTCCCGTGTTTGAGCGAGGCAAACAGGCCATTGTGGATAGAGCAGAGTTATCCGGGAAGAAGAGTAGATGAGACCAAAGATATAAGAGGGTGCTGACTGTATAACCTTATAGGCAAAAACTGGCTTGTACTCTGAATGAATTGGGAAGCCACTGGAGGATGTGAGGAGAGAAGAGAGAAGATCTGCCCTACATTTCTACTGTGGTGCTTTTGTGGAATGTAGGAGGGCAAGGGTGCAGGCAGAGACCAGTCAAGTGATCTGCACACTGTAGCCAGCTGCAAGAGAAGGAGTCCAGTGCTCACCAGAAACAAAAGCTGCCAGCCTGCCCTTTGACCTTGGACTTATCCTCCAGAGCTGTGGAAGAACAAATGACTGCTGTTTAAGCCATTCCACCAGTACCATTTAGTTATGCAGCCTGGGCTGAAGGGTGACTCTCCAGAAGATATGTCCACCAGAACTTTGAATATTATCTTATTTAGAAAAAAAATATCTTTGCAGATACTATTAAATGGAAGATGTTGGGAAGAGAACATTCTAGATTAATCTGATGGGCCCTAAGCTCAATGACAATTATCCTTATAAACACAGAAGAGACAGAGACAAGTACAGGCAAGGCCATGGGAAGAAAGAGGCACAACTTTGAATTTTATGGCTACAAGCCATAGAACACCAAGGTTTCTAGCAGCCCCCCAAATCTAGGAGAGAAGTGGGGAACAGCTTCTCCCTTGGAGCCTCCAAGGGAACCAACCCTACCCACACCTTGATTTCACACTCCAGACTTTCAAAATTGTGAAGGAATAAATTTCTGCTGTTTTAAGCTGCCAGTTAGTGAAGATTTATTTTGGCAGCCCCAGGAAATTAAGAGACTTAAGAACTCACGTGTTAGGTGTGCTCTGGGCTAGGTTTAGTCTCTGAGTGACCTTTACTCTAGCTCCAAGAACTCAAGCAACCTGGTGGGGGCGCTGTCTGGCTGGTAGGAAAAGAGAGCTGGTGGAGATGAGCAGAACCTCTTTCCAGGAGCAAGACTGTGTAGCTGCCAGGAGCAAAGACCCCAGAGGAAAGGAGATCCCCGTGAAGAAGGTCAATGGATTTCCCTTTAATTCCCATGAGCAGAATCTGAGTGATTAATGGAGAAAATAAGAGATGTGACCTACAGCCACACAGGGTCAGAACTGCTGGGTCGATCTGTGCCTTTGCTACCCTGAAAGTGCAGATTCCTTGCGTCTCTGTGTCTGTGACCAGCTCTCCAACAAAGCCTCATTGCAATGCAGAAATTCCGAGGCTCAAAATAAAATAGCTGTCGTTAGTTATTTAAACCTGAGATGGGGTGGTGCTATAGTGGCATGTCTGTCCCTCTCCCTCCCTGGGGTGTGTGGCTGACCTTCTCTGGAGCCTCCCTCCAAGACACACACCACACGTGCACAGCCAGATGGCTCCCTCGTGTTGGCAGGCAGAGGAGTCACCGCTTGTTCCTGGAGCGTCAGCAGCCATGAGTCAGGTGAGGAATTCCCCCCATCTCTGGCAGACAAGGCGGGCGGGGTGGGGGCGGGGTAGCTCCCCTTCTTGACAGCCTCCTGCTCCTGCTCCTGCTCCAAGAGTACAGCAGCACTTGGCCCTGCTCCCCGTATTCTTCCTTGGCTTTTCCTGCTCCTGTCTCCGGCAGAGTGCTCCAAGCAGCTGAGCCTGCTGCCCAGGAGGAAGGCTGGAACTGACCCAGCGGCATCTAGTAAAGCAGCAGCCTTCCTTGGAAAGTGTGAAGCCCAGATGAGAACCGGAGGAGGATGCGCCTTTCCGCAGGATGCTGCATTTTAGAGGGTGCAGAATTTTGAAAGAATGGTTTTAAAAGATTGTACAAAGTCGTAAACAGGGAATTCCTGGAAAAATGCCCCGCCCCTGCTCCTCCTCTCTCTCACCCCTACCCTGACTGATACTCTCAGGATGGAATCAGAGGAGATTCCTGACCCTGTGTCAGTGACCTTGGCCATCAGAGTGCACGGAGGGGTCCTTACTTACAGAGGGTCCTCTCTCCCCTTACTATGCTAGACACGCTCTTCCAAGGACTTGGCAGCACATTTCATATCTCCAGCCCCAAGTACCCAAATTGGAAGTTACCACCTTGGGAATAGATCCTCTTTGGGGGAAACTAACTCCTGAGCATGTGGAGAAGGGAATGGCAGAAGCCAGGGGTGGAGGCATGTGTCTGTAATCCCAGCTACTCCAGAGGCTGAGGCAGGAGGATCGTGAGTTCAAAGGCAGCCTGGGCAACTTAGTGAGACACTGTCTCAAACCAAAAAATAAATTAATAAGTAAAAATGCCATGGGATGTAGTTCAGCGGTACAGCACTTGCCTAGCACATGTGAGGCCTGGGTTTCATGCCCAGTGTGGGGGTGGGGGAGGGATGGCAGAGGAATCAATGGATATGGATGCATTACAAAGTCCCGCTTCAGGGACAGCCAGTCCACCACCCAGCTGTGGACTGAGGGTGCGTACGGATTAGTGTGGAGGGTGGAGACTTCTGCAAGTTATGAAAGAATTTATTTTTCTCAGTTGTCAGTTCAGTTGAAGGCGTGTGCATGTTTTTTCTGGCATTAGCTGATGGCTAGGACCAGGTCCACCTCCAGGTGGGGGAGGTGGACTGGCAGAGCATGTGTGTGCATGACACTGGGTCATTCTTTCAGAACTATGAGGCTACACCACAGCCTGCCCAGGGTGCGTGACCCACACCATGAGGGGGGAGCACTGGCTTCTAATTTCACAGCCCTGCATCTTCTCAGGAATAAATAAAGCCAGGCCACAATTCTCCCCCTGCCCCCAAACCTACTGAAATCAGCAAAATAGGGTCATATCCAGCAAAAAATCCTCACAGTTAGCAATCAAACATGGAAAGGGGTACAACCCCCCATTATGAGTGGCGAAAGTGGACACTGAGGAAAGAAACAGGATCCTCGCAGAACTCAAAGAGGCTCCTAACTCTGCCTTCAGCTCCTTCTGCTGACATCTGGACTAGAGAAAGAAAGTTTCATGGATAAAATCAAGAGAACTTTCACCAACACTCTAGTTTGGAAAGAAGGAGGAAGGCTAGAAAGGATTAACAGGAAATCCCTTGAGGACAAAAACTCTCCTCCACCTTGTCCCTGGCTCCCAGAATCCCACTAACCCTTTTCCAGAGCTTCACTAAAACTGGAGGAGTGCCCAGGAGGAAGCGCACTCTTAATGGGGTTGAAAGGAGACTAGAACAAAGGGACTCACTCAATCTGGAAAGAGAAGGTGGGCTGCAGCTCTCCTAGCAAAGCCTATGCAAACCCCCAGCAGAAACTCTCCCCTTCTCCTCCCTGCCCAGTGACCTGTTGCAGAAAAGGGGCTTTGACTGTGAAATTCCTGTCCCCAAACAGGCACAGAATTCTCAGAAGGGGAGACATAAACACAATCAGAAAAGGAGTGAAGTGGGTCAAGGAGAATTCAATCATACTCTAAGAGAAGAAGGTCGGAACAACAGAGCAAACACGCAAAAATGATTACAGGAAAAGAGGAAGGAAGGAAGGAACATCCAGGCAGATGATAGATAAAGAAACCTATCTGGAAGAAAAGCTAACCAAAGGGCCAGCAGTAAATTCCAGTTCCCTCCCTACATGCTGTCACAGATGCGGTGGCTTCCGCAGATCTCCTTCAACAGGTCACACTGGCTTCTGACAGCTCTTAGCTGCCCCCTGGCCAGGAAGCTCTGCAGCCTCTCTCCCACCAGGGCTGCCTGCAGCTCTGTATATCAGATGACCAAAGGATGGCCCTCTTGTCTTAAGGTGGGACTTATTATATGGTGGGGTTCCGGCTCCAGAGTAGTGGCTGGTGAGGCCCAACCTTTAGGAACAAATCTGTGAGCCATGCTGGAGAGGGCATTGAAGAGACTGTTATACAACTGGGAGTCATCGCTCATCTATTCTGGAAGAACACAGAAGGTCTTGTTCTTTCTCCTCCATTTCTCCACCCACTAGGCATTAATTCTAAGGCTTGGTGTGGCTGGCTGTGAAGGGACACATCTCTACCCAGGATCTGGCTCCTGAGTCCGCCATCAGAGCCAGCAGGCAGGTGGAACTGGTTCTCTAGGCAAGGTTGGAGGTGAGGTCATCAGCATGCAATCCTTGCACGGTGTTCAAATGGCACGAGCCCAGGATACCTGCATTTCTTGCAGGGTGACAAGGAAGAGGGACCTGTGTGGGCCTTGACACATGCTGATGACATACATTCCAATTACTGGCAGACACCTCTCTCAAACCTGTGTATGTGTGTATCCTTCAGAGGAGAGGCCTTCTCTTCTGGGAGTCAGATTGCCCTGTCCCTCAACCTAGAGGTCTACTGAGGCTCCATCAGAAGCCCACAGCCTCAAGATCACTCTTGTCCCCTGGTTAAATAGTCGATGAAAAGATGTTAAGAGGAGGATCCACCAGGTTGAGCAATGGTTTCTCCTGAACAACCGGTCTATCCCACAGAGCCTGGCCTGGTCTTGTGTGTGGCAAGACATTGGTGACACCTCCTCATTGTGACTTTAGGGCTTCTGTACAGCATTCCTCTCCACCCCGTCACCTTCCGATACCTCTTCTTTCTTCTGACATCTGATGTTCCAATTGGAGCACATTCTTTTCTCCGAAGGCTTTGTTAATCTGCAGGAGCACAGTGCTGCTCAGAGAGGTGGCAGCGCAGCACATCTGGCCCCATCTCTCCAACTCTCTGCCTTATATTAGGGGAAGAAGCAGCAGCTCGCAGCAGCTATTGGGCTACAGAGGCTGCCTCACACCAGAGTCTTCTATGAGTTATGGTTGTTATCATGTTTGTCTCCTGAACTGTATTGTTCTCTTTCCTTTTTAAGATTCTCGAAGTCCTTGGATGAGCTGGTGTTTATATTTCATGTTCTTTCATGCAATCGAGCACTTATTATTATCTCGAATTACAATGCCATTTGGTGTTTCCAAGCTTAGGCAGCTAGTTTCAGGATCCAAGAATAGCCTACCACAGGGGAGTCCGAAAAAGTCATATGTAAATTAGATTTCTGACAACATAGTCATATTTAAAAATCACCAGGGAAGATACCCAAAGGAAACTCCCAATGAATTTTTGTTGTTGTTGTTGTTGTTTGGTAAAATGAAATAATTCACGGTTCTGCCAAGAGTCAAATTCCCGCTATTCTACACGATTCAAGTAGCATACATTGAGATTTTTCTGTTGGCGACTTTTAGAGGAAGGCATGCCTGGAACACAAATGCTTACTTACTTTGTACCTTCTGCACAGTTTTCCTGTCTTTTCCTTCCATTCTGTTCCTTGGCCACTTTCATTTAATTGGACTGGGACTCACGAGACAAATCAAGTGCATGAGAAGTCAACAGATATTCAGGGACAGTCCCAGGGACCTGGGCCTGGCAGTCATCCCAGCCGTTAGGGGAAGCCATCCATTTCCTCAACCAGTCCAACTGGCGAAGGTGATTGTGGTGTGAGGTGATGGTTAATGCCACTGGTGCGGTGAGAGCAGGTTGGGCCACCCCTTTGTTTCTAGCTCAGAACAAATGAAACGTCTATTTGCAGCCCATCCTACAGGGTGCTCAGAAACCACTTCCCTAGACGGCTTTAAAAATAGACCTGGTAAACAGGTCCTGCTGCCTTGAGGCTCTTGGGTGGTTCCTCTCAGGAAGCAGAGGCACAGAGCAGGGGCTTCTCCATGTTTGGCCCAAGTCCTGAAGTTTTTGATTAACATTCTATCAGGACCCGAGGGCAGCAGGAGCCTTGAAGTCCCCAGTGACGTGGAAGGAAAGAAGTGTGACTCACAGGTTTGGTTAGGATTTGAGGAAGCGAGGCAGCTGGCTTGTTTCAATGAAGTTTGACTTTCTTCTGTCCCCTTCGAGAGGAAGCAGCCAGAGCCCAGGCTGAACACTGCTTCAGGTGCCCAAAAGAACAGAGGAGCCGCCTGGCCTGTAGATCCTGCTTGGAAGCTACTAGTGCAAGTGGGCTAGGGCAGGGCTACCTGGGGTCCCCAGGCCCAACCCTCCCACCGCCCAAGGTAGCCAACAAGGGAGTGTTTACCTCAGTGATGGAGCAAGCTGGGAATCTTGTTCCAAACATGCTGGGAGAACCGGAAAGCTGCTCTACTCTGTGCGGCACAGAGTAGAGGGTCTTTCAGTGGAAGGTTCTAGAAGCTGAGGTAGCTTCCGGATTTCCACACAGGGGATGAACATGAGGAAGGATTGATCAGGAAACTCCTATTCTGGAGCAAGAGAACATTTGGGGGCCCTGGGATCCCACATGACTGACCTCCTCTACCCACCAATCTCAGGCCCTGTCCCCTGCCTTTCAAATGCTTGTATCGATGTTTGGAGGGACCCACTAAGAAAGTCAGGGACACTTCAGGCAGCAGCAAATTCATAGTTAAAAGAAAGCTGAAGCTCACATTCCTATCCCGGAGGTGGATGTTGTTTCTGCTTTTCTGTACCTCGCCATCTGCTTATTCATTTACCAAACAAACACCTACTGAATGCCTACTGTGTATAATACACACTGTGCCTGAGAGGGCGACACCACCCTCCTGCCAGCCAGGGTGGGAGTGTGAAGAGAGAGAGAGAGCGGGTGCTGAAAAGAATGTGCTATTTTAATATTGTCTTAGAGGCAGGTTCTGCCTGCAGATGGCCTGGGCTCGGGTGAGTCCCACTGGGCCTCCCTTCCTCTCTCCATCAGACAGTTAGGTCAAGTTGAAGGTCAATGGAACACCTAGGCCTCCTTGAAAGGAAGAAACTGTGTAATTAGAAGTTGCACATGGAACATGATGAGGTCCTGGTGGTTCTTGAAGTATTTCATGTGTGGATTTACCTACATGGGGACATGCATGCACCTTTACATCTAGGCCGAACTCTGGAAGAGTCTTTGGTTTTCTCAGTAGCAATGAATGGTACCACCTGCCTGATTAGTTCCCCAGCCCCCAGGGTTCTGTATAATTGGGGGGGGGGCGGTCAGAGCACAACTATGGTTTGCTCTGTCCTGGGAAAAATACTTGTTTCATCTGGGTTGTGACTTACATAGTAATAACTCTGTTTCCTGCTGACCTCAATCCCGGCAGGTTAGCCTTCCCTGTGGGCTCCCTGTCCTACATGTAAGTGCATTCTTCTCCTTCAGTGCGGTATTTCAGGCTTAAATATCATCCTTTGCAAAGAATGTAAATGCTAGTGCGAGACAGCACAGAGTTAGACAGATTGTGGATTATAAGTAGTGATTATACCACTTTTTCAGAAATGCCTGCATAGCGATTAGTACCACATATATATTATATCGAGGTTGCTTAAATCTCCTTGGAAGAAAGACACTTCAAATGCAGCTGCACTGATTTTTAGAACAAGACTAAATTGAATGTCTGAGGGCTCAGTGAGTCAAAATTGCTGTGACACGGATTGAACCATTTAATCCTGAAGTCACGGGCTTTCTGTGTCTGACAGATACTTTTTCTGACTTTAAAGTGTTTAAAAAAGAAAAGAAGTCACCCAAAGCCTGTGACCTGGTTGGGAGGAGGATAGATTTTCCTTTGGGTACACCCACTAGCTGAGTTCACAGAGGGATGGAGCACTCCAGATCTAGGGCTTCCGTGCGTGGGCAGAATTGCTAGGGCCCTCTGTGCTGGCTCTCATGTTGTAAATATCACCATCGCTGGGTTTCCACTCCCAGAGTGTATCATCCCTTAACCTGTGGAGTGTGGTGGATATGGAATGTCCCTCCCAAAAGTGTGTTGAAAGCACGATCCCCAATGTAGCATGGTTCAGAGGTAGGACTTTTTTAGGCTATGGTTGGATCATAAAGGTTCTGACCTCATTAATTAGTGGATTAATCCATTGATGGTTGCATGGACTACTAGAAGATGGCTCCTTGGAGGAAGTAGGTCTCTGGGGGTGCAGCCTGGAAGGGCTAACCCACCTCCACCCCTACCCCCACCCCTGTTTCCATGAGACAGAGCAGCTTCATTCCGCCATGTTTTTCTGCCATGATGTTTGGCCCCACTTTGGTCCCAGATCGAATGGGACTGGCTGACTGTGAACTGGGACCTCTGAAACTAAGAGCCTAAATAAACTTTTCCTCCTGTAAGTTGTTCTTGTTAGGTATTTTGATCATGGCCATGCCCAGCTGACTAACACAGACGGTAATAAAAACACCTCAAAGTCAAACACAGCGCCGGTTCCCACAATATTTCTTCCCCCCACTCTTTATTCCACCAGGCATCTGCCCTTAGGAAGTTTACAGACTAGTAGCGAAAACAGGCCCATAAATAGATAATTACAGGGCCATGGGGCTGGTGAACAGAGAAGCTGAGGGTGCCGGCAGGACCACAGAAAGCCTTAAACCCCCACATGGGGACTCTGCCTCGACACAGCATGGCCTGTGACTGGGGTGAGTCTCTTTGAATCAACGGTTGGATTGGAATACACTTGTTTACAGGTGTCATTTGCCACACTGTGTCCAATATCTATTTTGCCAAATGATGTCTTAGTCTCTATCAGCCTCACTTGTCTTATCTCACAGTGGGCTTAGAACTGGGACAAAGAAGGAGGGTGCCATTTGGAGGCCACGGTGGCCTCTGATACGGACAGCTAGCCCCACAGCCTGATAACTAAAAGGAAAAGGATGTTATGGTACGTTTTATGTATCCAAGATGCCAGGCTGTGGAGTTGGAGAGTGGTGGGTGAACTTACCTGAACCAAACTGAAAATAGGCTTAGCAGTGGGAAGGAACAAGAATATTCAAAGACTATAAAACACAAGTGCTAGAGAAGCAGCTAGACACATTCTTGCAGGGCTTGAGATTATGGAAAAGAGCTTGAATTTTAGTCTAGTGCTGTGGGAAGTCACTGAAGGGCCTTAAGCAGAGAAATGATGTGTGTAAGCACTGGTCTATCTTACTCAGCAAGGAGCCATTCATTTTAACTCCGTAGAGAATGGTCTGGGGAGTGGGCCATGGGAGCAGAATGGAGACCATCTAAGAGACATTTGGACTAGCTCAAACCACAGATGACAGTCACCTAGACCAGGATAGTAGCAATGCTTCTAGAGGAAAATCATCAGATGTGAGATGTCACTGGGAGATCCAATCCCTAGAACTTACTGGTGAATTGGATGTAGAAGTTGGGAGAAAGGGAATAACTGGGAATGAGTCCTGAGTTCTGGCTTGATGGAGAGATAGATGTTGGTGCCATTTACAGAGATGGTGAGGATTAGGAGCAGGTTGGGGAGATGGTGAAATTTCAGATGTTCTAACACTTATCAGTGACTAGATCAGATAAGCAGTTGCTTAGGGATCTAGTGGTCAAAAGGTCTTGAGGAACCCCAACATTAAGTAGTATGTGTGGGAAGACCCTCATCAAAGGAGCCAAGGGAACTAACCCAGTTCTTGTCCATCTTTGTCCTGCCTGGACAATCATTTGGCTAGAGACAACTATAGAGACACCTTTAAAAAAAAAAAATCTTATTATTTGGTGGAGTTTGGGACTGAATGATACAGACAACTTCCTTTAGAAAATTTTGCATGGAAAGTCTAGCATTGAAAGAATTTTTGCATGATTTTATTCTGAGGAGATTTTCATAACTTCTAGGGTATTTTTTCTTCTCTATACAATAGCTGGTTGTCAATCATCTTGTTGAGAGCAAAGAAAGCATTTATTCATTACAACTGATATACTTGAAAAAGGATCCTTTAATTAGTATTCCTGTGGGGTGCGTAGCTTTTTAAAGACGTGATCCCTTCCTAGAACACACAGCTGTGCTTCAGAGCCGGTTTTTCACCCAGCCAAAGGGCCCCCAAGGGATCCACTGTGCATCCTGACCTCTACCCTCTGCCCTCCCTCTCCCCCTCATGAGCCACTTCCCTGCAATATGCTGCCTGCTGAGTCTCATTCATCCCTATGAAAGGGGCTGTGATATTTAAAGTTCATTTCAGGAAGGTTTCATAATAAGAACTGGGGGAAAAGAACATAATCTCATTTAAAAATATTTCCTTCCTCTGTTCTGCTGATAGAATCAAACAATTCAGAGTCCCATCTGTCCTGTAACAGGTCCAGATTGCATGATGTGGTTCTGGAGTGATTTGCTTCCTTTGTTTCACGGCACCTCTGGGGGGATTCCCTCCCCTCTGTGAAGTACACAGCCTGGACTATTTGATCCTTGGATTTGCAATTCCAGGAGCAAAATAATGAGCTAGCACTGTAGGAAAATGTCACCCTGCCCCAGTGATCAGTATCTGGGACTGAGGAGGGAAGGCAGGCTCTAAATGGCAGAGTGGATTTAAAGGAACATTTTCAAAGTTAATTGGAAAACATACAAACATAAAATAAAACAACAACAATAATAAAAATCTAAATGGGGACCTCTGTGTTCTGTGCCAGCGTGCTCCACTTTGGGAGTTGTTCCCTGTTGGGCCCTGAACTGCACACCGTGTGTCTGATGCTGTCTGCTTAACAGGCTGGTTTCCTGCTGTGATCTCAGTCCTGAGAAGTGGGGAAGGCTGCCTTCTACAGCCTGCCTGGCTGGACCTTCCTGGTTTCTAACATGCCCACCCTCTTCCCTCCTGTGTAGTTCAAGGGTTGACAACCTTTTTCTGGAATGGATCAGAGAGTAATATTTCAGATTTTTTTTTTTTTTTGTACCAGAGAGATTGAACCCAGGGGTACTTACCACTGAGCCACATCCCCAGCCCTTTTTTTGTATTTTATTTGGAGAGAGGGTCTTGCTGAGTTGCTTGGGGCCTTGCTAAGTTGCTGAGGTGGCTTTGAACTCATGATCCTCCTGCCTCATGCTCCCAAGCCACTGGGATTACAGGCGTACCCCACCACACCCAGACCAATATTTTATATTTTCAAGCTGGGGATACAGTTTAGTTGTAGAGCACTTGCCCAGCACTCCTGAGACCCTGGGTTCCATCCCAACACCCCCCCCCCCAACACACACAAAAAAAATTAATTTTTTTTTTTTTAGACTTTTGGACCAGTCTATTTCATATATCAACCTTGTCATGCATCATGAAAGCCACCACAGATGATATGTAAATACCGAGGGCGACTGCCATCCAACCAAACTATTTATGGACGTTGAAATTTGAATTTCACATAATTTTCATATGCTGCAGAATAGTGTTCTTTTTTGAATTAAAAAAAATCATTTAAAAATATAAAAAGTATTTTTAGCCCACGTGTTGTATGAAGAAGGTGGTAGGCAGGACAGAAGTGGGTCAAGGGCTGTAGTTTGCTGACCCCCTTTCTGGTTGGTGGCTTCATCGTAAATCTTTCGGGTGACAAGGGTCATGCAGTTTCCTCTTCGCCACATTAATTGAACCCTTCTCTACCACAGCAGAGATGCAAGTTTCTATCAGATCACACCTCCAGGTGGAAGGATTCCTTTTATTTCGATTTTCTTGTTTATGTCTTTAGTCTCATTTTTTTTTACCATTTTTTCTTTTTTTTTTTTCCTCTCCCCATTGCTTCTGCTTCTCTGTCCAGCTCCTCTGCTGAGTGTCAACCTCCTAAGGTTTCATTTTCTTCCCTTTTACCCTCTCCTGAGTGAACTCTGGTGACCTTCTAAGGCTTCTCATCAAATCTCACAGTTTTGGCCTCCTGTCCCCCACCAGTCTCAAATCTAAGCTGGCCAAATGCAAACCAGATGTCTGTGACACCAGTTTCACAGGTTTGTAGCAAAAGGAGAAAAATGGGCACTGTGGAGGGAGTTTTTCATAAGGCTAAATTTATTCCGTTTAAGAGTCGCCAGGCTGGGGTGTGGCTCAGTGGCAGAGCGCTTGTCTAGCATGTGCAAGGCCCTGGCTTCAATCCCCAGCACCACACGCACACACAATCTTAAAGAGCCCTTTATTCTGCGATAATGGCTTTTATTCTTTTTTGGAATTGCAATGTTTGGTCCTCTGTGAAGTGGGGGTGACAGTAGATGATAGGATCTAACACATAGAAAAGTTAATCATGTTAAACTTTGGGGTGGGGGGTGAGATTTTACTCAATTTTAAAATCGCAAAGACCTGGGATATGATGATTGTGATTATGACTCCCATGTCTGTATTTCCATCTCCAACTTCTCTCCTAAGTTCTAGACCCGTCAATTCGAACTACCTACTGGAGGTATTACCTGCGTGGGCTAGGAGCACCTTCAATTGAATACATCTAACATGGAAGTTTTCATCTTCCCTCTTCCTTCCTCTCTTCTATTCTGACTTGAAATGAGCCCAGATTTTCCATCTTCTTCCCAATTCCCTTATATGGCCAGGATGTGGCTCTTCACTTAATCACTCAGGCTTAGCAATGTCGAGTTCCAGCTCACTCCTTCCCCTTCCTCATTCTCTGTGTCCGACGGGTTGCTAAGTTCTGTTGCTCTGACCTCAGATGAGTTCCCTGAATTTGTCCCTGCTCTGCATTTCTGCCTCTTCCCCTTTTAGTCCCTAACAGCTTCCCCAGGGCCGTCTGCTCCATCACACCCTCTCCAGCTGCCAATCACTGTCATCAACAGTCTCACCACCAGGTTCTCCTCATGAGCTGTAAAATAGTCCTGGATCCCGAACCCACTACCCCGGTCTCTCTGTGGTTTGTCCCCCAGCCCCCTTGCTCTGCTCGTTTTCTATTCTTTCCCCCTCCACAGTTCCCAACTTCAAGTCATGATGATCTAGTTATGAAATAACCTTACCTTCTCCCTTTGTTCCTTGGCTAGATTGACATGCTTTGGATTCCTCTCCAAATAATCAAACCCGATTCAGTCTTTGAGATCTAACTTCTTTCATGAAGCTTTTTTTCAATTTTCTCCCACCCATCTCCTTCCTGCACACAACACTCATCAGGGTATTTCTGCCCTTTTCCTGAAGCTCTTGGATGGCTATTCCATCACTCTTAGAGTGAAGATCAAAAAACTCTTAGCATTGCTTAAAGGCCTCATTTCTCACCACCCCAGTAATGGTTCGTTTCATGTGTCATCTTGACCTTGGACATGGGGTGACCAGAAATTTGATCAAAGATTCTAGGTGTTTCTCTGAAGGTGTTTTGTGATGAGATGAATATTTATATCAGTGGATTGATTAAAGGCAGATTGCCTTCCCTCATGTATATGGGCCTTGTCCAATCAGTTGAAGACCTAACGAGAACTAATAGCCTGTTCTGAACAGGGGGGAATTCCTCCTGTCCAGGGCCTTTGAGTGGACACATCTGCTGCCTTTTAGATGGCAACCATTGGCTCTCCTGGTTCCCCAGCCTTTGGACTCAGACTGGACCTAAACCCTGGGTTCTCCTGGGTTTCCATCTTGGTGACTCACTTCTGGAACTTGTTAGCCTCCATACTTATGAGAGCCAATGAGTCTTTCTCTTTATGATGCTCGGTTCCGTGTCTGGGGAGAGACCTGGTTCACACACTCCTCCCCACTCTGCTTTCCTCAGTGGTTCTGCTCTTTCAGTCCTTATAATCACGAGGCCCCTTCCCATCTGGGGGCCTCCAGCCTTCCTTCATGTCCACCTTCAAGGTCCACAGGAACCATTGCTTCCTTAAGAAAGCCTGGCCCCAGGGAACCCCACACCCAGACCCAGGCAGGCCAAGTCCCTCTGAACTCCTTCCCTATACCCACCGGGACAGTGCTTTCAATTTTTATTTGTGAGATTACTTGCTTACAGATCATTAGTTTTCTGGGGGCAGGGGCCCCACCTGTCTCATTCATCACTATAGGGTCAGTACAAGGCACAGGGCCCTGAATGGATGGATGACTGAGTCACTGGACCCCTGGGCTTGAGGCTGAATTAGCCTGAAGTGATTGTGTTCTATGGGAGACAGGGAAATGGTCAGATGAAGAAACAAACCACCTGCCCAACTCGTCTCTGTCAAGAAACAAATTCCGAAGAAAAAGTTGGAAAAATTGCTCTTTCTCTCACTGGGCTGAGATAAAATTCAATCTAATTAAGGCAACAAGGTGCTTCTGCTTGGGTCATTTTGCTCGTCTTGGTTTTTAAAGCGTGTGCACCAGCAGGATGATAATATATGATTGAGAATCAGGGCAGATGAAATCCTAATTTTTGTGTTTTTTTGGTACCAGGGATTGAACTCAGGGGCAATCAACCACTGAGCCACATCCCTAGCCTTATTTTGTATTTGATTTAGAGACAGAGTCTCACTGAGTTGCTTCGCGCCTCACTGTTGCTGAGGCTGGCTTTGAACTCACGATCCTCCTGCCTCAGCACCCCCCAGCCATTGGGATTACAGGCGTGCGCCACTGCACCTGGCTGAAATCCTTATTTTTATTTATTCACTTTTCTCCATCTCTTACTAGCCATTATGACTTCCTTATGGTAATAAATGTGATTTAGAGTTTGTGTTCTTTTTTTTAAAATTTTTTTTAAGAGAGAGAGAATTTTTTTAGTTTTCGGCAGACACAACATCTTTGTATGTGGTGCTGAAGATCGAACCCCGGGCCGCACGCATGCCAGGAGAGTGCGCTACCGCTTGAGCCACATCCCCAGCACTAGAGTTCGTGTTTTTAAGTTAAAATGTATGTACAAATTGTAGCTCCCTATGTGCCTCGATGTTTTCACTTGACAAAGACTTCACATGAAGCAGATTGTCCTCGAGCCTCGAGGCCTCCCTGAACACTGGGAGAAGCGAAGATGGAGTCACTGGTGTTTCCTGTGGGCCTGCCATAGCGCTGTCCCCACAGGCCTTGTGGCTCCCTCCTCCCTCCTCCTCCTCTGCCTTCCCTGGTCCTCCCACACACAAGGACCTGGTCAGTTTCCATCAGACGTTTGAAATGGATAATTCTTTATTTCCCCTGTGGTCTTCTAAGTCTTATTTAGAATCCTCCAGAGGACACAACATGAAGTCAACAAAAGAAATGGGCTCCAAAATAGAACTGAAGACCTTGGTCCCAGAGGCCATCAATTGGTTAACAGCTGTGAGCTGGGGATTGACCCCAGCACATGCCAAGCCTGTGCTCTGCCACCGACCTACACACCCAGCCCCAACAAATGTGTCTCCAGAGTCTCCCTGGAGATCTGTGATGGAGTAGATGCTGGAGAGCTACAAAAGTACAGCATTACCAACATGTCCCTAATTAAGTAGCATTTACTAGATAGTCTTCATGTGCAATGCAGGAGACAGTGTGTAGTGTCATGGATGGAAAGCCAGGGCCACTGGAAAGGGGGTGTCAGGAAGAAAGGCAGGCAGACAGGTGGTGAAGACACTTGGTTGTCCTTGCTGCAAAGTTGGAAGGGTCCACGCTGAGATCTGCAAAGGAGCATGAGTCTCACTGGGCTTGTTCTTAGGTAGGTTCTTTCTGTGTGGCTTTTGGAATGCTGTTCCTCCAGATATCTTCAAGGCCAACTCCCTCCCCTTCAAGTCTTTCCAAATGCCACCTTTGCAGTGAAGCCTCCCTGACCATGCAATTTAAAATTGCAATTACCACTCCCTGGAATATTCCCCACCTGGCACACTTGAATCCACTTGACCTTTTCTATTTCTTGTTTTTATAGATTTGTCATCCTTGAATATATTGTATAGTATCCTTATTTTGCATATGAGTTTTTTTTTTTTTCTGACCCCCAAACACTAGAATGTAGATTCTACAAATGGCGGTCTGTTTTATTCACTGATGTATCTTAAATGCCTAGAACAGTACCTGCTGTGTGGTACTGCTGTGTGTCAAACAATGCCTGACGTGTTTGCAAATGGGTGGTGATTTTACCTTTGTGCATCCTCAGAAGCATTATTATTCTATTGAAATTGATAAATAATTTATCAACATCTGTCAGCTGGTTCTTATTTCTTTTGTTTCCTGTTTCTTAAGTAGCTGAGAGACGATCTTTTTTTTCTTTTTTTTTTTTTTTTGGCTAATGGAGGTATTTCATTTGCCTCCAAGTGACAGGGGTTAGAAGATTATCATTCAAATTTCAGGTGCTAAAGACAGAATGAACAGAAGAAGCAAGATGTAGGATGAGACTTGTATAAATCACATTTAGACAAGTCAGTGAAAGTCACAGGGAGAGCATTCCTGGTACCCCATACAAGAGATGCCGAGGATGTTGGGACAAGGCCAGTCCACAGGTCACCGACCTGTGAAGCAGGAGGGAGGGGCTGGACTCTGAGAACCAGGAGAGCTGGGCAGAGGAGTTTTGTCATTTTGGGTTGAGCCATAGGGAGACGAGGGAGGGGAGTGGCCTGTAGAAGCTTGCTGTAGGAGAGTCTCCTGGTGTCTCTCTATGGACTGGGCGGCTCAGTGGAGTCAAGGGAGCCTGCTAGGAATTTGTGAGCCACAGACTAGTGAAGTCAGAACAATGAGTGGCTTTGTTCCTCCTTTCCAGACAGTTTCCTTTCCCTGTGGCCTGTCTTGCTTTTGTTTACCTGTTTGTTTCAACCTGACCCAGGATAATCTAAAGAGATTTTGGAAGAAGCTACAGACTTTTTTTCCCAATTTTTTTATTATGAAAAATTCCAAACATGCAGAAATATGTAACAGTATATTATTATACACATGCATGTGTGTGTGTGTGTGTGTGTGTCTTTTCTCTATTCAACAACTGAAACAGCAGAATTCTAACTGGGTATGGTTTAATCTGAGAAGCTACAGATGGTGGATCACAGTAGGTCCATTATATATACAAAGCATATTATTCCATTGGTTATGCTAAGACCTGAGATTCAATATCTGGTCATATTTTCTCATTAGAACTTCTATAGAGTCAAGATTATCATACATTTTTAGCATACTTGGTCCTTGCCATGACCCCCTGCATGAAGTCACCATTCCTTATGTAAATGATGAAGAGCGGGTCGTGCCGGCTCACTGCATCTATGCACCTGTGACTGTCATCGGTGCCAGCAAAATATTTTTTAAGCCTTTGTGGTAGCTGTATAGAAATGAAAAATATTATTTTGATCCTCTTGAAAGAAAATAAAAGCATATGTGGCTAATATTTTATGCCAAACATTCCCTGGGGATGAGGAGCCCCTGGGTGCTTCAGCTGGTGAGTCCTCAGCTGGAAAGCCAGAAGTCAAAGGGAGGTGTGGAGGGGGAACTACCAAGGAACCATGGCAGCCGGCGAGTGGCTGTTCCTCCTTTCCAGACGGTTTCCTCTCCCTGCTGCCTGTCTTGCTTTTGTTTACCTGTTTGTTTCAACCTGACCCAGTGGTACTTTCTGTCTCAGGTCGCAGGCCCAGGCGATGCCATGCTCTCACTGCCCTTGTCACTCATAAATTCTCTCACTGGCGACTTGTTAAAAATTCCAATTCAGTAAGTTCAAACCATCCCAGGGTCTCTGTATTAAAACCATAGATGCCATGAACTTGCCAGAGTTATTTGTGTAATAATGAGATGCTTTGTATTCTCATTATTTATAACGAACGCTGCCCACCTCCAGATCCCAGGAGCCAAGCCAAGATAAATGATTTTTTTTTTTTGACTCTAGAGGATTCTGTGCCATTGAGATTCCTGGCTGTTTAGCTCTCAGAATAATTGTCTCTAGGTCTAAATTCCTTATTTAGAGGAATGGGCTTAGTGGTAGTGGGATACGACACTCCTTCAGGATAGATTTGGAGCCACCCAGCTAACAGAGCTGTATGGAACCCAAGTGCCAAACAGTAGATTCTGGAAGTAGAGAAAGGGAGGGGGTGTACCATGCCCAGCTTCTCAGGGGGAAAAGTTCCATCCTTCCCAATGCATGATCCCCCCCTCAGTTCTATTTGTCTGGCTCATGAGGACAGATATTCTTGTTCCTTTTATCCCATCTTTTAAAATCTTATTTTTAATTACACAAGTAACACATAAATACATTCTCATTGTAAAAAAGAACTTTTTATAAAGACAAAGACAAAAATCTTTTCTAGTTCTTGCTAGGTCTGAATGTGACCCTCCCTCCACCCCCATATGTATGTTGAAACTTATTAACTAAGGGACAGTATTAAGAAGATGGGTCCTTGAGGAAGTGACTAACTCATGAGGGACAGGTGCTTTGTGGATGCAACTAGGGTATTTATTTATTTATTTATGACACTAGGGATTGAACCCAGGGGTGCTCTACCACTGAGCTATATACCCAGCCCTTTTATTTATTTATTTATTTTTAAAATTTTGGAACAGTTTCTAGCTAGCTATATTGGCCAGGCCTGCCTGGAACTTGAGATCCTCCTGCCTCAGCCTGCCAAACAGCTGGGATTACAGGTGTACCCCATGGCACTCAGCAGGGTCCTTATTTCTAAAGGGGCTTGAGGGAGGGGTTTCTCCCTTTTCCTATCCTCTCTGCCATATGAGGACACAGTGTTCAAGGTGTCATCTTAGAAGCCCAGATGGCCCTTCACCAGACAATATTTCTGGCATCTTGATCTTGAAATTCCTGGCTTCCAGAATTGTGAGAAACAAATTTCTATTGCTCATAAGTTACCTAGTCTGTGATACTTTTAAAAAAAATAATATTTTAGTTGTTAATGGATCTTTATTTTATTTATTTATATGTGGTGCTGAGAATCAAACCCAGTGCCTCACACATGCTAGGCAAGTGCTCTACCACTGAGCCACAACCCCAGCCCTGATACTTTGTTTTTAACAGCACAAAGACAATCCTGTAATCACCAACCTACTTCCTTTCCCCCAAGCTAATTGATATTATCAGTCTGTTATAAATCTGTCCAAATTTTCTGATATGCATTTGTGTGATCACAATTATATAAAGAAATGTATGACTTTACATAATTCATGTGTATGTTACACAATACTTCCTGCAGTGTTCTGCAACTTGCAGCTTTAGATTAACAACATGTCTTTGAGGTCTTTCCATAGACCATTTAGATGGATTTTTCCATATAAATTGTCACTCTTAATTTTTTTCTGCTACATTGTATTCCAGGGACGTGCCAGAATCTAACCAGTATTCTTAATGATGGCTCTGTAAATTGTTTCCATTTTCCCCCCTATTGTTAATATTCTTTGCTGTTTTATGAATATACACACCTGAGTAATGAAGACAGATGGAAACTCAGCAGACACCTGCAGCGAATTGCATGGACTCAAGGAAATACTGTCAAGTTGCCATCCAAAACTCAAACCAGACTAAAACAAAAAAGTGAAGTCAGTGTATCACCAGTGTATTGGAGAGAAACCTTTCTTTCTTTCTTTCTTCCTTCCTTTCTTTCTTTCTTTCTTTCTTTCTTTCTTTCTTTCTTTCTTTCTTTTTCTTTCTCTCTCTCTCTCTCTCTCTCTCTCTCTCTCTCTCTCTTTCCTTCTGCCCGTTTTTAACTTTTTATTTTGAGAGAGGGTCTTATTAAGTTGCTTAGGGCCTCACTAATTTGCCAAGACTGACTTTGAATTTATGATCCTCCTATCTCCCGAGCTGCTGGGATTACAGGTGTGTACCATCATGCCCAAAAAGAACCTACTTCTTCATCTTGGATAAGGACAATCTAGAATTTTATTGTTTGTTCTGTAAAAAGGTAGCATTTCACTATTATAATTTTGTAATTCCATGAGTTTTAGTGGAGTTGAGAAACCTCATTAGCCATTAGTATTCCTCTTCTGTGAATTCTTCTGTCAATTGTCATTTATATTCTTTTTTTTCTAATTTTTTTTAGATGTTGATGGACCTTTATTTTATTCATTTATTTATATGCAGTGCTGAGGATCAAATCCTCACACATGCCAGGCAAGTGCTCTACCACTGAGCCACAACCTCATCCCTATATTCTGTGTTAACTTTCAAAAACACACTCCTTCCATCTTTTATTTATCATTAAGATTGCTTTAGACATTTTTTTTTGTGGGGGGTTACTGGAAATTGAATTCAGGGTATTTTATCACTGAGCTACATCCCCAGTCCTTTTTATTTTTTATTTTGAGATGGGGGTTTTGTAAGTCTCTGAGGCTAGCCTTAAACTTGTGATTCTTCTGCCTCACCCTCCAGAATCATTGGGATGACAGGTGTTTTTGACACTGGGCCTGGCCTGGCCTTTGAAAAAAAAAAAAACAAAACCAAATATAAACAGAAGTATGTGTATTATTGGAGAGGCTTGAAAGAGAAATTCTGAGACTTAGGACCAGCCCCTCTCACCCTGAAAGGGTGCTCCCCATGGGTGCCTCACCAAGGGCAGAGTCAGGCAGGGCCAAGGAGGCTTACCCAGTGTCTTATCTCCGAAGGCCCAGGGTGTGTTTGGTTTAGATCTGATGTCATATGCTTGGTGTCTTAACTGCAGTTAAAAGGGGTGAGGTGAGGGATGGGTCCTGCCATGAATCTAAAATGACTCGAAGAGCTTAGAGTTATTAATCAGAAAACAGGCTGATTTTTTTTTTTTTTTTTTTTTTTAGCTCTTTACAGTTTTGGAAATTTCTATTGTCGCACCCTGAAGTTCAGAGATTCTTTCCTCAGGTGTGCTCCATCCGTAACTGAGCCCATGGTAGGTGTGTGCCATTTCTTTTACAATGTTTTCAATTTTTAGCTTTTTAAAAAAATTCTTTCTTGGAGTTTCCATCTCTCTGCTCACATGGCCTGTCCTCACATGTTGTCTACGATTTTCTATCAGAGCCCTTAGCTTATCAGAGTTGTCTTCAATTCCTGGTGAGATGACTTCCACATTCCTGCCATCAATGGCTCTGGTTCTGGGGCTTGCTTGGTCGGGGTGTGAGTGGTGCATGTGTGTTTTACCTTTGAGTAGGCCTTATAATTTTTGGTTGAAAGATGGAGGTGATGAAAAAGACACTTCAGCAAACAGCCCTTCAGTAATATGGAAGTAAGATGCATCGGGATGGGAGAACTTCAGTCCTAGGATTAGGTGTGGGTCTTTTGATGGGCCGGTGCCCCTGGGGTGTGAACTTCACAAGGATTTTTCATTTGGGGTCATTTTCTGCACCTTTGGGGGAACAGGACAGCTAGAAGAGGCTGTGTATGTCCCTCTCTTCTAGACTCTGGTAGCTTAGGCTCTGATCTGGTTAACTAGCTCCTCAAGAGGGCAGATCTTATGAAGAATAAGGAAGTTCTGGTATACTTCAAAATGATTTCTTTCCCCTCTTCTTGCCAGAATACAAGCACAAGGGATTTTTTTTTCTCTAATATTAATTGTGAGTACCTGGTCAAGGTCCAGAAAGTAAAACTCACAAAAATGTATAGGCCACTGTGTGACTGAATCCTCTGGAAATTTTTAACTCTTAGACTTGTCCACATTGAACAATGCAGACTCACAGTTAGACCTTCTGACTTCTGTTTGTGGGTATTTGCGAGGGCAAGTAAAAAATCCTCTGGATGCATCCATCTGTCTCTCCTATTCTGGGGACAGTGGTTTGCCCTGCAAACTGACTTCTTTTCCAGGTTTAAGAAGGGTCGTTGTTTTTGCAATGCCTTTTAAATGGCAGTATTCTCAGAGAATTCCTTTTGAATTTGGAAGTGAAGAATGCTGGGTCAGGTTTAACCACTTTTTTTGCAAATCCTTGTAGGAGACCTGATTCTAGATGAGAGGCAGAGGTCAGCAGAACCTTCCAGGCCCTGGGGATCTCCTCCTGGGTGATTTTCTTCCATCTACAGAAATACCCAGGGCTCTTCTGGGGTCTCCAGTGATCCTGTGACCCTGTGACTTTGGTTTTGGTCAGCCCTCGCCCCTTGTCTTCCACTTGGCATGTTTCAACCTTCCCTAGATCTTCTGCCTCCCTGTTTCCACTGCCAGATCTTCCAGGTCTTCTAGGTCTCTGGGCATCACAGAAGGCTTGAAAAATCCCTTGGGGCTGGAGGTGTGGCTGGGGCTGCCAGCCACAGCTGTCCTGGGTCCTGTTCTCCTGGTTTGTCTCCTCTCAGAAGAGCCACCTCTGCATTGCTTTTCTCTGCTGGCCACACCCTGGCCACTTGCTCCCTGCCTCCTCCCATTCAGGCCCCTCTAACCTGCCACTTAATGCCATGCAGCCTTTTCTCCCTACCCAGAGATTGGTTTGGGATCTTTTAACCCCTAATTGCGAGGGGAGTATCTGCAATTGAACCCGAGGGTCCCTAGGAATCCCACCATCTACTCCTGCCAGGTGAGTTCTCTCCTGGCTCCCCATCCCTACGATGCACCCAAGCGGCCTTGCTAAATGCTTCAGTGTCTTGTCTCTGGGGTGTTTTAAGTTTCTGTCTGCTGTTGCTGTGTCCTGAACCTGTCTGTCCAGGTGAGTGCTGGTTACCTTACATGGACAGGTCTTGAAAGCCAGAGAAGAGGCCCAGACCAGTTCTGTGCAATTCTCTTGGTATGGGTGATTAGCCCAGAACCATAAGCAATTAGGTACCCAATAAATGCTCCCTAGTGGTATAATATGCATGCAATCATGCCCTTTATTATACTTTTCTGGGTACTTTGTTGAACTTATCCATTGAACTTGGTGGAAAGTGAGTGGATGGTGGTAATTGATTTTAAAAACTTTTTTCAGGGATTGAATTTCCAATTTCCATGCGCATAATTCACATTTCCAGAACTGTGCATCAAATCAGAGCCTCGAAGTTTCAGGTCACTTTTAGTCCCCAAATGAGTTGCCATGCATACATCCGAACGAATGTGAGTAAGGTCAGCCCATTCTTGACATGGAGTCCTTATGGTGCTGCCGGGTGGCTTGTTATTCTATACTGGAGAAAAAATTAAGGGTGGAGACTCTTTCCCCATCTCTGGGACCTCCCAGGCCCTTGTCTGTCCTTATCTGCCAAAGACACATTGCTTCATGCCAGGTTTTTCTTTTTAAACAGTGTATTTATATGATTTGAAGTTACTTTTTTAAAAAAGAGTTTGGACAGTCTGTCACCTTGTGTAGACTTGTGTTCCTCACAGCTCTTTGTAAGGCACCATCAGAATGTCACTCTGATAATTACCCTGGGTCTATCTGCTAAGAGCTGGGTCAGGAGACTGAGATGGAGGCTCTAATCCTGTCCCAGATGGGAATCACAACAGTGTCTGCAACGTGGAAGCAAAAGTTGCTGCATGAATGCAGAATGGGAAGTGGGTTTAAATGATTTGCCCCAGGCCACATGTCACCACTAAATAAAAGAGCTCAGGACTTCCTGACTCATGGTCCAGGGCCCTGGGCAGATGTGTGGCAGACAGGAAGTCCACAGAGCCAGTTCCAACAGGATGCTGAGCAACCTGCAAGAAGGGACTTTCCCCAGTGGCTTTGTGAAGGTAGTTTCTTCCTGGCTACTTCCATGAATAGCCCCCTGTGGGGCTCCCTGTTCTTCTGTCAAGAACCACGGGTCTGGGCCGGGGATGTGGCTCAAGTGGGAGCGCGCTCGCCTGGCATGTGTGCGGCCCTGGTTCGATCCTCAGCACCACATACAAACAAAGATGTTGTGTCCGCCAAAAACTAAAAAAAAAAAAAAAAAAAATTAAAAAAAATTCTCTCTCAAAAATAAATAAAAAAAAAAGAACCACGGGTCAGGTACAGCCCCTCTGGAGCTGGGTGCTGGCAGAAGCCCATGCTGACTCTCAGGACCACTGCGAACCTCCTGTGCGGGTTTCCAAGGCTATGGTGTTTGGGGCTTGCCCATCAGAGCAAGGGAGACAAGCTGGCTGTCCAGAAAGGACACTTTTGTGGCAGAAGGGCCCTGCTGGAGCTCACTGTCCATTAAGCTGGAACAAGGACTCTGAGGGGGGCAGGAGTCAAGAAGAGAAGAGGGGGAGGACGGGAAGGAGGGGAGAATTGTGGGTAGAGAGGGTGTGTGTGGAGTGGGGAGAAGAGAAAGTGGGCTCCCTTGTCCCATTTAATTTTTATTTCAAAATCATTTTCCTGTCCCTTTGTCCCTGCCAGCTTCCTGGTGTTCCGACTGTTCTCTTTGGTGTGTTTGATTCCGTGGTTAGCTTTGCCCTTTGTCTGTTTTCCACTTTGGCAGCATTGATCCAGGCTCCCCCTGCCCCACCTCCTGCTGGTTCCTACAGTTTCTAGAACATACTTTAGAGACAGCACTCTTCTTAGGAATTGGGTAAAAAGCCCTATTTTTCACAAGATCATTTTTTCCTTTCCCTTAAAAGTCTCTTTCTCTGATTTCTCTAAATTTCATTGCTCATTTTCTTTCACCAACTTCTTTCTCCACTTCCCCAAGTTGGGGTGTGTGTGTGTGTGTGTGTGCCCACGCGAGCGCGACCACGCGCTCATGCGTGCGCACGCAACAGCTTTATTGAGATACAATTCACACATGGTATGACTCACCCATTTAAATTGTACAATTGAATGGTGTTAAGTATATTCACAAAATTGTGCAACTATCATCCCAGTCAACTTTAGAACATTTCATCATCCCCAAAGACGTCCTATACCCATTAGCAGTCACTCTCCATCCCTCCCTCCCTGGCAAATACTAATCTCTCTCTGTGGATCGGACTCGTCTGGACATTTCAAATAAATGGAATCATTAAAGTGCATAGTCTTTTGTCTCTGGCTTCTTTGACTCAGCCTAAGGTTTACAAGGTTTATCCAAGTTGTAGCAGGAATCGGTACTTCATTCCTTTTTTATTGCTGTTACATAGAGATGTTGTGTGCTCAGTGGCACAGACAAGGGTTAGGGTCAGAATGAGCTGGAACACCCATCATGTGGAAAAAGAATGCCACGGGAGACACTATTGAAATACAGCGTAGACCCTTTGGCAAAATTGTGTTGGAATCCTATAGAAAAGCATTAGCTATACCTTGGAGGAGATGTGACAAACTCTTCAGAATCCAGGAAAAGCCCAGTCTATAAAATTCTTTCCATGAGAAACTCAATGCTCCCAACACCCTTTTCCTGTGCCTTCCTTCTAATTTTTCTGTGGAAAGAGCAGGGTCTCCCAGCATGGAGTGCTAGGCTTGGACACTGTGCCCATTAGTTGTCCCCAAACCTCAGTGTTTCAGACTCAGCCTTGGCTGAGAAGGAGGGTAGGAGGGAAATGGTTTCATTATTGGGAATTTGAACTCCAATGAGAAACATGAGACAAAAGTTAGGCTGAAATCTTGGTTTTTAAGATTTAAAAAAAAGATATTCTGAGTCAGTAATGAGATGAAAAGAAACCCAAGGCATTGACAGTAGAGAGGAATAGACATGGAATCCCAAAGCCCTAGTAAGATAAAGGGGGAGCTGGCATGTGCAGAATTTAAATTTTGTTAGTGTTTGTGTGGTAAAGGAATCAAGGAAATGGTATCTTGAATAGACTTCAGGATCCCCAGAGCGGTCTGAAAACTTCAGTGCTCATTTGTAAACCAGATTATGACCTGACAATAGAAACAGTGGACCAGGTTTAAAGTCAAGAATTATAAGTCACTGGCATTAATATGAACCATGAGCTGAGACAAAAATATGTGAGCAGATGGGCAGTTCCTCCCCTTTCAAAGAGATTTCTAGAAATATATTAATAAACGGAAAGTCCGTTAAAGTTAAATATAACTAATTTGATTGATGGAGTTCCAAAGCTGTAACATAGAAAAAGAGAGAAAGGCCATCTTAAAGCTCCAGAATGGGTGACTTTAGGATGTGTTGAGGTGGATTGGAAAGACAGAAGAAAAGTCAGTAGATGGTTTCAAATTCCACGTGGCTTGGGGATCTACTGCTGTGAATTCTGAAATTCCCTGACTTAAAAGCTCATCCTGAATAATTCTCATTTCCCTGTCTCCTTTACATGTGGTACAGCGGTGCTGCTTCTGCCCCTGGAGTTTTACAGAGGTCACACTAACAGTTATTTTATTTACAATCTTATGTAACCCTGAGATCTAGACACGCTTGCAACAGGGCTGGGCAGCAACAGATCAAGCTGCCAATCACCGTGCTGTACCCAGAGTCCATCCATTCATTCAAATATTGAAGGAGCAACTGTGACCACTGTGACCACCAGGGTGACTGAGCTGGGACAAAACAACAAATCTAATCATCATGATCCTGCTCATGGTAGAAGAGGGATGCATGCATTTATTCGTAATTGTAGAAGTGCTGTGACAACTTTTAGGTGTCTGATAGGGTATTACTGCAGACCCTTCATGAAATGGAAAGTCATGCTTACTCTCTGACAAGCAAGACTTTGTTCCTGGTCAGGCTCATGGTGCCTGGGTCTTTCGTTATGAGTTCTCAGCCCTCTTTCTTGTAAGCTTCTTTCAGGTCACCCCACCATTTTCTCCTGGCCTGCCTGGGTATATCCCATCCCTGGATATAGTCATAATTTGTACTCTGAGATCCTTTCATTGTGTGACAGGAATTTCAGGTTTTTTTTTCTTTTTATTATGGCAAAATACACATTTTAAAGTTATTCACATTGAATAACATAAAATTTAGCATTCTAACCATTTTTAAGTGTACAGTTCAGTGATAATAAGTATATACATATGATGGGCAATCATCACCACCATTTGAATCCAGAATTTTCTCATCTTTTTAAACTAAAACTCTGTATTCTTTTTTTTTAAACCTTTATTTATTTATTTTTATGTGGTGCTGAGGATTGAACCCAGTGCCTCATGCATGCAAGGCAAGCACTCTACTACTGAGCCACAACCCCAACCCCTAAACCTTCTAATTTAATACTAAAGTCCATGTTTCCCAACTACCCCTCTTTTACCCCTGGTAATGACCATTCTTCTGTCTTGTTGAATGTACTCTAGGTATGTCATACCTAGAAGTGGAAGCATACGGTGTTGTGTTTTTTTGTTTTTTTTTCTTGGTCTTTTTGCAACTGGCTTATTTCACTTAGCATGATGTCTTCAAGGTTCATTATGTTGTAGCAAGTGTCAGAAGACGTTTTAAAATTGTTTTATGTATTTGTAAGGCCTCTTCCTTATTCTACTGTCGGAGTCCCTGCAGGAAATACATGGTAGAGAATTTAATGAGGGGGGCTGGGGATGTGGCTCAAGCGGTCACGCGCTCGCCTGGCATGTGGGGAGCGGCTGGTTCATAAAAATAAGATAAAGATGTTGTGTCCACCGAAAACTAAAAAATAATTATTAAAAAAATTCTCTCTCCCTCTCTCTTTAAAAAAAAAGAATTTAATGAGGGACTATTTACAAAGGTGTGGATAAGCTTTAAGGGAACCATCTAGGGGTGGTGAAGCCCCCCCAAAAAAACTAGCTACAACAGATGTTACATTTCTAAGATCTGAAAGGGCAAGGGGGAGGTAATGATTACCAGAACCTAGAGACCTGAGTGTTAAAAGCTTTTGAGAGGGGAACATGGCCCAGAAGGAGCAGGGAGAGTAGATACCCACCTCCCTCTTCTCCACTCCCCAATCTTCTACCCAAGATTTTATTATTCAACCTAAGTGGGAGCAGAGGCCAAGACCAACATTTCTGAGCATAGTGTCAGTGGAAATGGTTGGAGACTGGCCCTGGAGGTGGGAATAGCACATTAGACATGCTACCTTCTACCGGGAGTTTAGGATATGGCAAACAGGGATGCAAAATGGGGAAGCAGAGAGCTGGGTGGGGTGGGTTCCTGTAAATGAGAAAGGCTGGGTGGCGATTCAGGAGGAGAAATGGTCCCCAGAAGACTTGTGTGAGAGAAAGAGAATGAAGAGAAAGGAGGAAGTTCTGACAGATGCTATGGGGAATGCTGGGAAAAACCTCAGGAAGAGATGTCTAGAAGGGACTGACTATATGAAGAAATAAAACTCCCTTCCCCGAGTCCCCAAGGGACCTTTAGTAAAGATACACCTTATTTTCCAGGCCTCTGTATACTTTTGAATGTAAACACTCTGTTGAAGCATGTTTAGGAAGGAGAAGTTCTGGTAGTGCTTGCTGTGGTAGGCAGAGTAAGAGCCACCAGAAGATGTCCACCTCCCAACCCCAGAGCCTGTGATGTTACATGGGAGTGGGAACCAAGTTTGCAGATAGGGTTGGTGATCCTCTCAGGTTGAAAGGAGATGATTCCAGCTCTTCTGGGTTGGTCTGGTGTCATCACAGGGTCTTCAGCAGGGAAGGAGGAGGCAGGAGAGTCAGAGTCAGAGAGATCTGGGGCAGAACTTGGCAGGCTGTAAGAGGCACTTTCAGGTGCTCTGACAAGAGTGCAAAACAATACAACTTCTGTGGAGGAGAATTTGCTGTGAATGAAATAGCAAATGGGTCTCAGTGGACCACAGTCAAGATGTCAGCAAGGGCTGTTCCCTTTAATCCAACAACCCAATTTCAGTGACTTTACTCTGAGGAAATAGCCCCCCTAGAATGCCAAATGACACCCCGAAAAGATATCGAGGTGGTGTTATTTAAATTGCAAAATATTGAAAACACATCCCCAAATCCTCATTCATAAAGAGAGAATGGTTGAATCAATTATAGAATAAAAAAGAATGAAGGAGATCTTTATGGCCATATTGTTAAGTATAAAAAGCAAGGTGATGGGGCTGGGTCGTGGCTCAGTGGTAGCACACTTGCCTGGCATGTGTGAGGCAACTGGGTTCGATTCTCAGCATCACATAAAAATAAATAAATAAAATAAAGGTCTATCAACAACTAAAAAAATTTTAAAAATAAAAATAAAAAGCAAGGGTTATGGGGTAGGATATTGACTAAATTATACTAGTATATTGTGTGCATGTGTGGTTATGTAAAAATGATCCCACTATTATATATAATTGTAATGCACCAATAAAAATATGGAGGAAAAAAAGCAAGATGAAAAAGCATAAAAAACATAATTGGTGTTAAAAGGAGAGGGGAGGAAAAGAGAAAAAGAATTAATTTTCTTAAGAATCACATGGGAGATAAACCAGGAAACAATGAAAATGATTACCTTTTGGGAATAGGTATAAAGAGAAGAAGAGAATAAGGATATTAGAGACAGGGACACTTTTATGAGTGTATCTCTTTATGTAATTTTGGTTTTTGAACCAAGTAAGTATTTTACATATTCAAAAATTAAGGGGACTAATACAAACAACAATAAGTGCTGGAAAAAGGTACATAAGTGGGGAAAAAGGTACACTCATACATTGCTGGTGGGACAGCAAATTGGTGCAGCCAATATGGAAAGCAGTGTGGAGATTTCTTGGAAAACTGGGAATGGAACCACCATTTGACCCAGCTATCCCACTCCTCAGTCCATACCCAAAGGACTTAAAAATAGCATATTACAGGGACACAGCCATATCAATATTTATAGCAGCTCAATTCACGATAACTACATTGTGGAACCAACCTAGATGCCCTTCAATAGATGAATGAATTAAAAAATGTGGCATATATACATAATGGAATATTACTCAACAATAAAAGAGAATAAAATCATGGCATTTGTAGGTAAATGGATGGAGTTGGAGAATATAATGCTAAGTGAAGTTAGCCAATCCCCAAAAAACAAATGCCAAAGGTTTTCTCTGATATAAGGAGGCGATTCATACTGGGGTAGAGAGGGGAAGCATGGGAGGAATAGATGAACTCTAGATAGGGTAAAGGGGTGGGAGGGGAAGAGAAGGGGCATGGAGTTAGAAATGACGATGGAATGAGATGGACATCATTACCCAACGTACATGTATGAAGACACAAATGGTGTGAATATACTTTGTATACTACCAGAGATATGAAAAATTGTGCTCTATATGTGTAATATGAATTGTAATGCATTCTGCTGTCATATACAGCAAATTAGAATAAAAATTTTTTTAAAAATTAAAGGGGACTTAAAAAAAATTGCAAACAGCAAGTGGATAGCATAACAACCCAGAGAAAAGAATGGCCAGTACCTTTTGAACCTCATACTTTGATGAGTGAAATATGTTCTATTGAAAAGAAAACCTACAAACTAGGTTTGTATTTGGTAGTAATATTACCATCCTGATGCTAAAATATATTTTGTGTGTATTGTGGGATGCAGCAAATGAAAAAAATATACTGATTTTGCAGGGACTTGAGGCTCTCACTGTAAGAGGAGGTAGTGTGGAGTGGAGGAACCCTGTGCTCCTGGGTTAGAATGGTCACCTTCCATATGAACTCCCAGTTTCCCTACCCACCGACAGAGCCTTGAAACAATGTTAGTCGGGGAGCAACGATCACATGTAGTAGGCAGATCTTGGCTTGTAAGTAACGTTTCCCTCAGAAAGGAACAAATCTTAGGGCAATAGCTTGGATTGGGGCATGGAAGTACAATGGGTTTGGAACCTCCTGTGCTGGAAAGCAGGAAAGTGCTCACAGACCCATAGGTAGGTCCAGCAATGTGATTTACAGAGCCCAGGAAAAAAAATAATAAAAAAACAGGGTCCCTCACTGAAAAATGATTAAGAACCTCGAGACAGCAGCAGCAGAGGATTAAACCAAGCAGGAGGCCTTTCTAAGCGTGGGGTCTTGTGCATCTGCATGGGTTACATTCCCGTAAAGTTGGCCTTGATAATGGGAGATGTGTTAAAAGTTTAGAGGAGCTGGGGAAGATGATGAGTGCCTGTAGTCCCAGGGACTCCTGAGGCTGAGGCAGGAGGATCTCAAGTTTAAAGCCAGCCTGGGCAACTTAGTGGGATCTGTCTCATAAAAAGATCTGAATGGGGCTGGGAAGTAGCTCAGTGGCAAAGCATCTGCCTTGCATTCGCAAAGCCCTGGGTTCGACCCCCAGTTCAAAAAAGACCAAAAAAAAAAAAAAAAAAAAGATCTGAATGAAGCTCAGTGGTAGAGTGCCCTAGGTTCAATCCCCAAGACCAGAAGATAAAAAAGAAAGTTCAGAGGATTTGTCTTTGAAGAGGACGTTTCTGCTGATTTCTTTTGGGGCAATATAGACACTAAAAATAATAATGACAATAGACTAAAAAATGAAATAAGAAAGAATCTATGAGTTTAAAGTGATACTATATACAATGATACTATACCAATATAGACTCTATGTAATACTCCTATATAAAGGTATGTTTGCAGGGGAGGGAAAACTACTTTTTTGGGGGGGGGTACCAGAGATTGAACTCAGAGGTGCTTAACCACTGAGCCATATCCCTAGCCCTTTTTATATTTTTTAATTTAATTAACTAATTTATTTTAATAAGGTATATGTGACAGCAGAATGCATTTTGATTCATTGTATTACAGCTGCAGCACAACTTTTCATTTCTCTGGTTGCACACAATGCAGCGTCACACATGTACCTATAATTTATTTAGAGACAGGGTCTTGCTAAGTTGCTTAGTGCCTTGCTAAGTTGCTAAGGCTGGCTTTGAACTTGTGATCCTTCCTCCTCAGCCTCCCAAGCTGCTGGGATTACAACTATGTGCCACTATGCCTGGAGGGAAGACTTCTTTAGGAAGAAAAAAGAAGCAGATAAATAACTAGCCAATACGTGTAAACTGAATGATAGAATTAGAAAAAAAAATGTGATTTTTGCAGCCATTTAGTAATAATGATGCTACAACCATTGGGCTAAAACTTGCAGAGGAACAGAATTTTTATGATTTTAAAAAAGAATTTATTTATTTATTTTAATTTGTTAAATATGGCAGCAGAATGCATTTCAATTCATAGTACACATATACAGCACAATTTCTCATGTCTCTGGCTGTACACAAAGTAGAGTCACATCATTCATGTCTTCATTCATGTACTTAGGTTAATGATGTCCATCTCATTCCACCATCTTTCCTATTTAAGTTCCTCCATTCCTCTTATGCTCCCTGTACCCACCCCTATTATGGATCAGCATCCACATATCAGAGAAAACATTCAGTCTTTGGTTTTTTGGGATCAGCTTAATTCACTTAGCATGATATTCTCCAACTTCATTTTCCTGCAAATGCCATAATTTTATTCTCTTTTAATGCTGAGTAATATTCCATTGCGTATATATACACCACAGGTTCTTTATCCATTCATCTATTGAGGGGCATCTAGGTTGGTTCCACAAGGTAGCTATTGTTTTCACATGATTTTTAAGGTCCAACTTGACCATCCATTGATGACTTGTTCATTACAAATGGGAAAATATGACTTTATAATAGAGAGGTCTGGCAGAAACCATTTTAACCTAGTGACCAACTTGGCATGAATAATGACAGAGTTTTCATGTGCCACTGGATGTCAACCAGTAGAAAGCACACATGTCATATTTTGCCCCAAATGCTTACCTGCAATATAATCATGTGGAAACAAACAAATCTACATTATGGGGATGTTCTATGAGGCAACTGGCCTAAACTCTTTAAAAAAAAGTCATGAAAGAAAAGAAAAGA
This sequence comes from Marmota monax, assembly GCF_021218885.2. Classification (NCBI taxonomy): domain Eukaryota; kingdom Metazoa; phylum Chordata; class Mammalia; order Rodentia; family Sciuridae; genus Marmota; species Marmota monax. The sequence goes on from NW_026692356.1 coordinate 4,061,294, forward strand.
AAATTAACAGGGTACTGTTCTAGATAAAACGAGGCTGAAGAGTCTTGAGAACCAAGAGTGTTATATGGCTCTTGATTGGTCTTTGAAAAAGAGCTGTGGAAAACAACGAGGGAACTTGGAATTGGGGCTGTGTAGTAGATGTTTTTATACCAGTGTTAAAATTCTTGGGTATAGGTTGGTTGCAGTTTTGGCTATGGTTATGTTGGAGAATGTCTTCATTCTTAGAAGATATGTGCAGAAGGTTGTAAGGTGAAATATCCTGTGTCTGCAACTTAGTTTCAAATGAGGGGTGGGCTGGAGAGGGGAAGAGAGAGTGACAGAGGGATTGAGCAAGAGAAAGCCAATGTGGCAAAATGTTAAAAATTACCACTGGGCATGGTGGCACACACCTGTAATCCCAGCAGCTCAGGAGGCTGAGGCAGGAGGATTGTGCGTTCAAAGCCAGCCTCAGCAATTTAGCAAGGCACTGAGCAACCCAGGGAGACCCTGTCTCTAAATAAAATACAAAAAGGGCTAAGGATGTTGCTCAGTGGTTGAGTACCCCTGGGTTCAATCTCTGATACTCCCTCCCGGTTCCCAGTGTTAACAATTAAATCTGGGTCCTGGATGTACTGCTAGCTTCATATAATTTTTTCACTTTTCTGTAGGATAACTTTTATTTTTTAAATAAGAAGTTAGAAGAAGAAACTTTCTAGCTAAAGTCACATGTCAGGGAGGAAACAACCACTCATCAAAGGCAGACAGTCCCTCTGGATGATTGGCAGTACCCCCTGGAGCAGCACAAGTGCCACCTGGCACTTCAACATCGTTAGCCATGTGTCCCATGGCAAAGCCAGCCACAGTGAGCACTGCAAACAATGTGGTGCAAAATTGGCACCTGTCTCGGGAGCACTCTAATGAGGAGAGCTGAGACAGGGATTCTGGCTCAGCGAGGCAGGGATGAGCTTTCTTCTGTGTCACGAGAAATAAGTTCAGGACTGAACAACTTCTTTGGGTCTAATGTGAAATTTGGGGCAAATATACCCACTCTATATATACCATAGAGATCAAAATAATGAGAGTCAAGACGTTGTCACTTCATAGATATATCTTATTAATTTATTTTATAGATTGTTATTATATTTATTTTATAGGTTAATATTTTGAAAAGTCAGACAGTTCTTTTTTCATATATGAGCTGTTACAGACATACTTTCTGTTTGTATTTCTGCTACAGTTTGTGTCCTGTAAACACAGAACTTAAGATGATTCTGTTTCACATGATTCCTGTCAAGAAAGAAAGAAAAAAAATATAGTGCATCTAAAATGCTCTCTGCTGTCCTGTTGCATACTCCTGACAGGAGAGGACTTCTATTCTGACAGTTTTAGTGAGAACCATGTGCACATTTCAAACTTGTTTTTCTTCCACTCCTTGAATTTTTTTGGTTTTGGGTACGGTAGGACACATTTATGATATGACATGCCTTCTGGCTCTGCATCTGCATGTCACAAAGCAGGGTACATGAGACTAATGGGCAGTGGGGTTATTCCTGGGAGTCATTCCCCCAATAGGACAACTGGCAATAACCATACCCAGAGTGCAGAGTGGTTGCAAGCCACATGGATATAGCCTGCCAAACCCAGTAAGATACATCCCTAACCCCTAACTCAACCTTCCCTTAGTTCCTCCAGTGGCATAGACATTCCATAGGTACCTATGCAGGGAGACATAAGGATAGAAAATCTGAGAGAAAAGTGAGGTCTCAAGCAATTATTGAAATCTCTCCTTAAAAAAAAGAGAGAACGAGAAAAAAGGAAGGAAAGAAGAAAGAAAGAGGAAATACATGAAAACAGAGTTGAGGCTCCTCTCAGGGCTCTGTCAAGGGTAAGTTCAAGGGTGTGTCTGTGTGTGTGTGTGTGTACAGTCTGCCCTGGGGTATGTTAAACAGGAGGTAGTGATGATCACCAAGGGAATCAGAAATATGGGTTTGAAGGGATGGTGACATAGAGATTAAGGAATCATTTCACAATAATCATAGCTGCAGAAATGGGTGAATTCCCCTAAATGAAAATGTACCAATGAAAAAGAAGACTAAGGACAGGAACTTGGGTGATATCTATATTTAGTTGTGAAACTTGAATAAAAAGATGACTACAAAGTTTTGGATCCAGAAATTGGTTAGAACTAGGGTAAGAGGGTTGGGAAGGATAGAAACAACCAGGTTGGTTTGGGTTTTTGTCACTTTCAGCTGAAAGGCTTCTGATAATGCATTCATTTAAATATTTAAACCAGATATAAAGAGTATTCTTGTAGCTCTTATTCAATGATAAAATAAAAACCTATTGAGTAGTAGCAAAACCTCAGAACTCATACAGTAGAAATTAGCATTCGGTATGACAGATGGTATTGTTTTGCCCAAATGAAATCACTGCTATTGATGTTAATCGTGGAGAAATCTATTTATACATGAGGTTTCACTTGTTGGTTTGGTTATTTTGATTTTGAGCATAATGTGCATCATGATGCCCATCATTATCTGTTGATACTTTTCCTTTTTAACAAAGTTGAGTTTATATCCCCTCTCTGTTATTATAAAAGACAATTTAATAGTCCACCCCAAATTCAGTGGCAGGAATATCCCTGCTGCCCAAAGTATATTCATTGATTGTTCATTGATGAACCATTTGTAGGTCACTGTGTGTTCCTTTTGGGTGACTCTTACACTAAACTCACTCACGATGTACCTATGGAGCTGAATCCTGGGACATTCCCTTTTGAGTTTTATATCCAAATACCACCATGTGTATTTTGATGATTAGAGTCTTACCATTTTTCTCCAACCAAACGACTATAAGATTTTCATACCTATAATGTGTTTTCAAATGGCCTACAAATTCTTAAAGATATAAAGAAAAGAACTAAAAATATATAGCTAATTAAAACTGTGTAGCTGAGAGCAGAGAGGGAGGTGAAAAGAGAGAGAGTAATTTGCCATTGCTCAAAATAAGGTGTCAATATTGTCTTAATAATATACTTGCCAAACTTTTCATGTCAGATCCTCAGGGTGATGTGGTATAAAGAATGAAAACTTTGGAATGAGATCGATCTGAATTTGATTGACGTTCTTACTACCTTTGACGTTTGAAGTTGCTCAATCACCTGGTTTCCTCATCTGGAAAGAGGTGTTATAAGAAATGAGATCACATAGCTAATATTCCCCAAACTATGCTTGGTATACAGTAGTGATCAATAACAATAGTTATTATCAGTTTTAAAAATTTAACAGGACTAGAATAAATGTGGAACTCAAAATCCTGACAGATTAGGTCGGTAAGGGCTCAGATGGATGTGAATGGATGTGAATAGAGGAAGGACTGCCTTGACTCGACCAACTGAGCAGAGGGTAGAGACTGGCCTTCAAGACTAAGGTTCTATGCAGTGAGGCTCCTGCTAGCTCTGAACGATTGACACACAATTTGATGCTCCACTGTATTTGTATGAAGATAATGCATCTGTTCCTAAATTTGCAAAAAAAAATTCTCACATTATTCATAATCACATCTTCTTGTAAGTTTGGGGAAAGTCTAATTTTGGGAAAGTCTTTGGTCCACAATCAATTTGGGGGGGGGAATTAAAATGATGATTTCTTCCATTTTTGAGGATTCTAAACATTTTGGTCGTGTGTGTGTGTGTGTGTGTGTTTCTTCCTCTAGCCTTTCTAAAAGAATTTCTATTCCCTTATTGTTGTGCTGTTAGTGTGAAGAATTCAGTCCTGACCACGTCCTAGTTAGGAGCAGAGGCTAGTTCAGACGGACATGACTTCTGTCCTGGCTGTGCCACTTGGTTATTACTCGATCTGCTCAGCACTAAGTTCCTTCACCTGGTAAATTAAGAATAATAATGTCCAACCCCACCAGATTGTTGTAGGATTTAAATGAGATTTTGACTATAAAGCCCTGAGACCACCATCTCTGATGTGGCATAAAACTTCAGTTCTGCTGAATTTTATTGGCACATAGACAAACACTGATACAACACAGGAGGGACTACAAGAGAGCATGAATACCAGCAGGTAAGGATCGATGGGTGCCATCTTGGACGATGGCTACCATTCACCTGTACCCATTGTGACAGCAATGATATCCCACACAAAACAATATCCCACACACACTTCCAACCACTCTCTACTCCTCAAGAAGAACTACCTCCTATTATAGAAAGGATATGAAGCACAAAGAAGGGACTGGGTAAAAAAACTCCTTACCAACAGTAAACCTATACCAAATTGCCTCTCAGTGAATGCATTTGTAGATAATCTCCAGAAAGTCATTTGTATTTTATTGGTACTCCTCAGAAAAATAGAAATGATGACAATAATCATCTATTTATGTTTACAGAAGGTTTTTTCCCTCATGCCTAAGGACCTCAATATGTCCTCATACTGGACACAGTGAGCTTACAATTTGAAACTCTTCTCCAATTTTCCCCAATGCAGTTAAGATTCAGTCTGGTGCTATAGCTTTTATTACTTTCCAAACTTAATTATTAATTAAACATTTTTGTATGGTAAAGATCTGCTAATCTTACAAAGAACTCTTTAATGTGAGATGAGAGGAGTTGGAAGATGTCAAGAATTGTAATAATGTTGTTCATGCATGTTGAGTATCCCTAATTCCAAAATCCAAAATCCAAATGCCTCATAATCTCAAACTTTTTAAGCACTGACATGACACCACAAGTATAAAAATTCTACACTATGAGACTTTGTTTCCTGCATAAAATCATTCACATTAATACATACGATTATTAAAAATATACCTTTGGACTATATGTATAAGGAGGATATGAAACAGATTTCATGATTAGACTTGAAATTAATCCCTGACATATTTCATTATGTATATGCAAATATCCCCAAATCTGAAAAAAAAAATGAAATCCAAATGCTTCTGGTTCTAAGTATTTAGAATAAGTGATACTCAGCCTCTACTGATGATGATGGTGGTCTCAGGACTTTATAGTCAAAATCTCATTTAAATCCTACAACAATCTGGTGGGGTTGGACATTATTATTCTTAATTTACCAGGTGAAGGAACTTAGTGCTGAGCAGATCGAGTAATAACCAAGTGGCACAGCCAGGACAGAAGTCATGTCCGTCTGAACTAGCCTCTGCTCCTAACTAGGACGTGGTCAGGACTGAATTCTTCACACTAACAACACAACAATAAGGGAATAGAAATTCTTTTAGAAAGGCTAGAGGAAGAAACACACACACACACACACACACACACACGACCAAAATGTTTAGAATCCTCAAAAATGGAAGAAATCATCATTTTAATTCCCCCCAAATTGATTGTGGACCAAAGACTTTCCCCAAATTAGACTTTCCCCAAACTCATCTCAGCTTCTGAATTCCCTGTCACACTCTCTTGGCTTACTTGCTCTGTGGAAAGCCTTGTTGTGAGCAAATCATGAGAAGTCCACGTGGCAAGGAACTGAAGTTTCCTGCAAACAAGTCATAAAAGCAAGTGAGCCTCGAAGCAGATCCTTTGATCTCAGTCGAGTCTCAGAAGATTGCAGGCCTAGCTGACACATTGAGTGTGGGCTTGGGCTTGGGAGAGACCCTGAACCTCATCCACCCAGCTAAGCCACTCCCAGATTCCCAGCCAACAGAAACTGTGAGATAATGAATGTGTATTGTTTTAAGATGATAAGTTTGGAGTGACTTGTTATGAAACTAATACAGGGTGCACCTGGCTTTTAATAAGCAGAGTCAGGGATGTCAGATGTCTTGCAGTATGAATGACAGCCCAGCACAATGCAGATCTTGTTCCTTCTCCAGTGCCAAGGGCCTCTCCCAATACTGGCATGAACCCTCCCATTTTAAAATATTTATGACTTTTGTTTGTAGATTAAAAGCAAAAGATCAAAAAGGTAATCATAAATTGCTGTGTGATTCAATCTAAATTTAAATACAGGCTATCCAGTGACCCAAAGATTCTTCCTTGAAAAATTTCTTGCAAAAATTCTGGTAGATATTCAAAAAATTATGCCTGAGGATGTCTCTTTCTTCTTCTTCTTCTTCTTCTTCTTCTTTTTTTTTTTTTTTGCAATGTCAGTATACGTCAAATAAATTGTTTGCTAATAGAGGAATAGTGAAATAAATATGGTATATTCAGAATATAATGAAGCTCCTAAAAATGAAGTTAGTTTATATGCAATGGCAAAAAAATGAGCCTTTAAAATTTAAAAATTAAAAAAATTTTATTTGTTCTTTTTAGTTATATATGACAGTAGAATGTATTTTGACACATTATGCATACGTGGACTATAACTTCCCATTCTTGTGGTCAAAATGAGCATTTAAATATAACTAAAATGAAAATCTAAATTACAGAATAATATATATGATAAACTGTTTGAGTTTTTAAAAAAGAATGTATTATCCCAGGTGTTGTGTCTCATGCCTGTACTCCCAGCTACTCAGGAGGCTGAGGAAGGAGGATTGTAAGTTCAAAGGCAGTCTGGGCAACTTAGCAAGACCCTGTCTCAAAATTTAAAAAAGTCAGGGGATTGTGGATATGTAGCTCAATGGTAGGGATCCTGGGTTCAATCTCTAGCACCACTTAAAATGAAACAAACAAACCACCCCCCAAACCTCAAAATACTCTATGTTTGCGTACATGCATGTGATGTTTATGTGTGTGTGTGTGTGTATAAAATGTATAGAAATAGATACAGTATGACTCATAACAAACACTTAATGGTGGATTCCTATGGGGGAAGAATCTGTTAAGTGGAACCTTGGCTTTTCTTTTCTTTTAAATTTTTTTTTTAGTTGTAGATGGACACAATACCTTTATTTTATTTGTTTATTTTTATGTGGTGCTGAGGATCGAACCCAGTGCCTCATACCCACGAGGCAAGTGCTCTGCTACTGAGCCACAATCCCAGCCCCTGGCTTTTCATTCCCTATAGTAGCATACTGTTTACAATTTTTTTGTTTTATAATAAGCACTACTTTTGTGATTACAGAGTGTTGTAAGGTCTTACACTTGGTGACATTGGTAATGTCCTATGTCCTTTTGGTACCACCAAAGTTGCCATGTCTTGCTTAAAATGCAGAGGTGGGAATAAATGGCAAGTGGTTTAAGTAAAGACAGAGTTAAGAAGTAAAGCCAGGACACGGTGGGGGAAGAGGACAGTGTGGCAGAAATGGAGACATGAGTGTGGAGCATATTTCATGCCTGAGCCTCAACCCCTCAGTCTGGTAAGCCCTGGGCTCTAAAAACAAACAAACAAACAAACAAACAAAAAAACCAGCACCAGCTGACCTGGAAAGTTTAGAACCAACTCCAAGTCCAGGGACAGACTGGGGGCACTAGCCCCAGAGGCTCTCAGTTTCCCTCTGGTTCCTCTCAAATGGGAGCTGAGCTTCTGCTCCCTGCCCACTGTCATTCTCAGTTTTAAAGTGAAGACAATAATTTCAAGTGTGAAGTAGGTTTTTCAACTGGTTTGACTAAAGTACACCTATTTCCTTACTCAAAGCACCTCTCCCCTTGCTCATGGCTACAGTTTTACCTGTGGTCTTTGTCAGAGAAAACCTTCATTATCAGACAACACAAACTTAGAGTTATGTGTCCAAATTCCAGAAACTATCAACCATGGAGATGAAAATGAGAGTAATAAATGATGCTAAGGAAATGGAAAGTTCTGGTTTATATGGAAGATAAAACAATAAATAGTACAGACATCTCAGATGAGATCCAAAGACAAGAGAAAGACGGGGAGAGAGAAGAGAGGGAGAAAGGGAGAGAGAAAGAGAGAGAACATACATTTTTTAAAGAATTGGTGGATTACTTGTTTGTTATGTTTGGAAAAAATAAAATTTCCTATCTGGGTTATGTAGAAACTCAAACTTCTCCCAAGATGCCTTTTTGCTTTGGGTTTGTTACAAACAACACTTGTTCGGGATTTGTGGCACCTATGAGACTGCTGTCCTCCCATTATCCACAAACATCCGACTTAGAACAGGAAATGTACATTCAATGAATGACTAGGTCAAAAACACAATCCATAAAAGAATGGGAAAGCCTTAATCTTTTTTTTTTTTCTTTTGTGTAGAATTAAATCGCTGGAAGGAAGCCAGGGAAGTTACAAATCTAACCTTGTGTTTCTGGCTGAACAATGCTTAAATCATTGATAGCTGTTAATTAAATTGTTCTGGTTCTTAGATACTATAGATAAATTGATAGATTAATTTTCCAGCCAACTAATTTTAATGTTTTCATATTTCCATAAGGAAAAGAAATATAGTACTTTTACATAAGTGAAAAATATCCTTTGTGTCATTTACCTGAACATTAGTTTGGCTCCTGTTATGTTGCATTTTATTTAAAAAATGTCTATCCAGGTGAGTCAAGGCAAAGAAGGAATCTTTGTTTTCCCTCACGTTTCCTGGAATGCAGCTGAATGTTCAGTCACCTCACATCTCTGAGTCTTAGTTTCCTCACTGGTGAGTTAAAAGCATTTACAATGAGTCCCATGTGTAACATATATGCTTTATCCTATGTTCACATGTATGTCACTGTGTATATAAAATGATTGAAAAATGTTAGCTGCTTTGTTCTCAATTTAATTTATGGGGTTGAATGTTCCTCATAAAAATATTCTTATAAGTTTATACTTATAAGAAAGCTTATGAACCTTATTAGAAAAGTGAACAGAAGATGTTAACAGCTGATTGGATACATGTTTCTTAGACACGGGATACAGGTCTGAGGTGGAGAGAAGAAAGTTGGGTATGGTGGGGGGCATGGGAAGAATGGAGGAAATTTGATTAGGCAAAGGGGAGGGAGGGAAGGGATATGGGGGTTGGAAAGATGGCAGAATGAGATGGACATCATTACCCTAGGTACACGGATGACTGCACTATGGTGCAACTCTATGTTATATACTGCCAGAGAAATGAAAAGCTGTGCTCCATTTGTGTACAACGAACCGAAATGCATTCTGCTGTTATGTATAACTAATTAGAACAAATTAAAAAAAAAAAGAAAGAAAGCAAGCTGGGGGTTACCAGCCTAACCATGGGAGGGAAGCCAACGGTGTGGACTAGGACCCACAGGGAGAATGGAGAACTAGGCAGATGAAGACCACCCAGGACTGGACTCAAACTAGTCCTAGCTACTTAAAGCAGAGGTCTTTAAAGTGGGGTAAAGTACTCCCAGGACTGCATGAAGACTTTCCAAGGAATACACAAGCATGGATGTTTTAAGGGAATCCATTTCTAGATCTTTAGCTTCCATCTGTAATTTCCTGCAATTGCTCTGCCTGACCATGTGATTTTGATGGGGTTGGGGGAGAGGGGTGCTGCCTCCTTTCTTATCCTATCCTATTCCAGATATTGTACTATTTTTTTTCCCTTTTCCCTTCCACTCCTCCTCCTCCTCCTTTTTTTTTTCAGTAATCTAGGGGCACTTTACCACTAAGCTACATCTCCAGCTCTTTTTGTTTTTGGTTTTGAGACAGGGTCTCTCTAAGTTGCTGAGTCTGGTTTAAACTTACCATCCTCCTGCCTCAGTCTCCTGAGTTGCTGGGATTACAGGCATGTGCCACTGAACCAACCCAGTTGCCTTTCTTACACTTTCCAGAATAAGGCTTACCCTTCGAAGCACCATGTTGCATTATCTTGCAGGATTAAAACCCTCTGGGGCTTCAAATGAAGGGACAGTCAAGAATATTGGTTCTGAGACAGCACCTGACACTATTGACTATATGACTGACCCTCTGCCAGGGTCTTCAACTCTGTGTTCAAAAAAAAAAAAGCCAAAGTTGGGCCTTTCAGAAGTGATAGCTGTTAAATCTTACAAGTAGTTTGTGGTTATAGATCATTCTGTGGTTTTTGGTATAAATCCATAAGAGTTGAAAGAATCAAGAGCCGTTGTTACAATAAAAAAAAAAGATTTTATTTCTCATCCATTTATTCATGTGGATCAGGTACCTCAGAGTTTATACCTGTAAAATGAAAAATAGGGACGGGACTGACACTGAACTCTATCTCAGTCTAGCCACAAGTAATATTTACCAACAGATAACTAAACCTGGAGGAAAAGATGTATATAGATCTATTTATATCTATATCTTTATGTATCTCTAGCCCCATCAGTTAAGAAATACATTTCCAATAAAATTTTATTTTTTATTGGCTAAACTAGAATGAGAGAAAGCAGATCCGTGGTAGCCTGGGACTAGAGACCAGGCTGGGGATTGCCTGCACAGAGGCAGGAGGGAACTTTGGTGGTCGAGGAAATTTTATTTCTTGATCTTGATTGTGGTGTCAGTTACAAAAATTAGCATAATTGCCCAGACTCATCAAAATGTACACTTAAAATGGATGAATTTTGGATGTAAATTATCCTCAAAAAAAAAAAAAACAGAGGGGAAGCTTTGTTGTTCTATTTAATAATTAGATATCAAATTTATTTATAATATTTCTAAATATCATATTTAATCCATTGTGTAATAATAATCATTATAATAAAAACACAGTCCAGAAGAAATCTTTAACACTTAGAGCTTGCAAAACTTAATTAATACCTATTTTTCCAGAGAAGTAAGATAATAATAAATAAAAGACTCTCAAGTGTAAAATAGGTAACATTAGGGTTAAATTTTATGGGAAAGGAAATATGATATCAAAAGATGAAAGAAACCTTATGAAATGCCAACTGTTAAAAAGAGCTTATTCAAGTATTTTTAAATATGGATGATACTGGGTTATAACAAATCACCATGTTATTTTTAGACTCCATTAGATCTATTTAAAAGAATGATATAATGGTTGTATTTTAAAATATTGATACCTGCAATACACAAGAAAATCCATTCTTTGAAACCATTTAGACTTTGGATAAAAATGTTTAGGTGTCCACTTAAACATGTATGAGGAGAGTTTTTCAAAATGCTTCTAGGAATAAAGAAGAAAATATAACTATTGATTTAGGGATGGGCAGAGCAAATAAGATCTAGAAAGAATATCCAAGAAAAGAGGGAATGTTCAAAAAAATTCAGAGGAGACACTTGTAAAGAGGGGAAATCATAAGCCTCAGAGAGATCCAGAAAGGTGGAGAAGAGTTACAAGAGACTGTTGAAGCTTTCATTTATGGGTAAATGTGTTGGTGACAGATGTTTTCACCTTTCTGTTCTCTTAGCATGCCCTGTGAATTTGGAGACCAAGGATTCCCTTTCCCTCCAAGGACTCACAAAGAGCCAAGTTTTTTGACAGCAGAGGAAGAGCTCCAAGATATTTTGCAAAATCTAGAGTGCAATAGTTAGTGAGAGTGTCATAAAGCATAAGCAATGAATCAAGACTGGCAGATTCCCTCTTACACTCCCCCTGGCTAGGTGGTAAGCCCAATGTCTATCCATGGAGACACCAACTTTTCTAGTCTAGGCAGTGCCAGGCTCGAAACAGAAGCAGAGGTAATCACTGGTTCCAAGGGAGGCCTATGGATGCAGGAGAGTTTCAGAAACCAGAGACTCCACCTCCAGTGTTCTGTGCTGTCCAAAATGCTCTTGACCCTTGCATAGGTCAGGACCTAGAAAGAAACCCCAATAATGGCCAAGACTGGACTTCCTCCCCAGAGGGAAAGGGAACTCAGGTGAATTATTTGGGAAACATAAAAATGTAACCTGTCTTAGAATCTGTATGCTATTGTATATTAAAAACCACTCCATAAGGACTGAAATGTGTTGGGTTGACTTAAACAGCTGGGAGGTCATAGGTGGTTTCAGTAGGGTGTGGAGTACGATTTAGATTGTATGGAATGAGGAATGAGTGGAAGATGAGGAAGTGCAGAAAATACATCTAGACTCTTATTTCAAGAAACTTGGCAATGAATGGAAGGTGTGAGAAAGGTAGGTAGTGGATTCTTTAGCTGGGGCTGCTCATAGCAGCCTCACAACATGGGTCTTTGATGGCTGTTGTTCTCCTGGACTGGCTTCTTTTAATATCTTTTTGTTCCTTTTGGATTTAGAAAGGTAACTATAAGGTAAAACAGACTGGTGCTACAGAGGGATCCTCAGATCTCCATGGTTTTAACACCATATGAAAAAGGTTCATTTCTCATGAAGTAAAATCCAAGTGGGTATTCCTCCTCCGTGATCATGTTCACTAGGAGAGATACAGGGGTCCAAGCTCCTTCCATCCATGCCATCTCCCATACTTGGCTGCTGTTTTAGCTAGCCATTTCACCACTGTGATGAAAGGACCCTACCAGAACAACTGTAGAGGAGGAAAGGTTTATTTAGGGGTTCATGGTGTCACAGGTCTCAATACATAGACAACAGGCTCCATTTCTTGGGCTTGAGGTGAGGCAGGACATCTTGGTGGAAGAGTGTGGCAGAGGGAACCAGCTCACATGATGATCAGGTAGCAGAGAGAGAGAGAGAGACTCCACTTGCCAGATGCAAATATATACCCCAAAGCCACACCCCCATGCCCAACTCTTCCAGCCACATCTTGCCAGCCTTCGGTCACTACTCAGTTAATCCTGTCAGGTGATTAATTCACTGATTGGGCTAAGGCTTTCACGACCCAATCATTTCCCCTCTGAACCCTCTCACATTGTCTCACACATGAGCTTTGTGGAGACAACTCACATCTAAACCATAACAGCTGTCAAAGTTGCTCTAGAAGGTTACAGATAATGGCCTGTGAGAGGTGTGTATGGGCTGGGGCTGGAAGTGGTACACGTCACTTTGAACAGAGCTTTGTTACATGACCACACATAACTGCAAAGGGCTGGAAATGTAGTGTAGCCATGTACCCAAGCGGGAAGGAGATGGGTTTGCTAAATGCATAGATAGTCTTGGTCACATTATTCTACCCACTTGCTACTGCAACCCAATTATACTATATCCCAGTCACTCAGGACCCCACCCTTGGTTTGGACTTATATCTTGATTATGTTACTGCTCAGCTTCCTCTTGTAATCAGTTCCTGCTTGATACAGTCAAGTCTAGGTTTCTCATAGATACTGCAGGAGATTATCCCTGCTTATGAAACAGGTCACAACCCCCTGAATTCTTAATTTGGAAACCATCAGAGGAGAGGGCTTAGGAGGTTACGCAGATGGCAGGCAGTAGCACCTGTCTCCCATGACTCATTTTCCTTTTTAACTCTTATATTTCTTCACTGTGATAACCCTTGTCACTATGATAACTCTGGGACTTTTTCTGTTAATAATCTACAACCAATGCAAACAAAACTTCTTCTCATACAGCAAGAAAGAATAGCATTAAAAAAGTCATCAAGCTATAAGGGAGGACAAGTGGAAATGAACAAGAGGTATTATGTGTAAACCAGAGGCCACAGGACTACTCCCTCCCCGCTGTCTCTTTTTCAAGTGCTGCCCTTTCTGACCAGCATGTGGACTATTGGGTTTGGCCTGACTTGAGACACCCTTCTGGACTTTGATATCTGACCCTGGGTCTCAGTGTTGAATCAGCTTAGCTTACTGATGAACTATTGGTTTGGCTTTGGTGTCCTGGGTTTTGGAATGCACAGCTTGGCCCTGAGCCTTGGTGTGTGTTTCTGGGTGCATATCTAATTATAATGGTTTCAATCTGGACCATTCTTCTGGCTTTGCCCACTGAGCCTGCACCACAGCTAGACTTCACAGGTTCTTCACTTTTCCTTGTCCTACTTCAGATTACTTTTTTGATAAGTGTGTATTTATGCCACAGCAAGACTACCTACCCTCTAGTGCCCTCTCCCATACTTTTGGTTCCCTGTTTTTTTCTTGGGTAACTAGTAGACCAGTGACTGACCTCAACCTTCAGATGAGCTTAGTCTCTCCCTAACAAGGGTGTGGAATTAGGCAAACTTCACACAGCACACAAAAATTGTGCTTACACCCTCAAAAAATTATGCTTAACCTAGGATTTAGCAAGCCCTCAAGAGATCCAGAAAAAAAAGGAAAAAGGTCTTAATAAAAAGAAGCATCAAATCATATTTAATGTTTCAAGGACATTGGTTGTTGTAGATGAAATGTTTGTGGTCCTGGCCAAGTTGATACACTGAAGCCCTAACCCCCAAGGTGTTGGCATTAGGAAGTGAGGACTTAGGGAGGTAATTAGGCCACCAGCATGTAACCCTCATGAATGGAAAGCCAGAGAGTTCTTTCTGCTCTTTTTTTACTTGGGAGGACTCAGCAAGAATCAGCTGTTTGCAACTTGAAAGAGGATCCTCTCTGGAACCCAATGACACTGGCACCCTGATCTTGCTTCCAGACTCCACACTGTGAGAAATAAATTCCTGTTGTTTATGTCACCCATTCTATTGTGGCTTGGTATATCAGCCCAAACCGACTAGAATGGGCAAGATGAGTGTGGATTCTTTTTTTTTTTTTTTTGTACCTTTATTTTTTTATGTATTTTATGTGGTGCTGAGGATCGAACCCAGAGCCCCACACGTGCTAGGCAAGCGCTGTACTCCTAAGCCACAATCCTAGCTCTGAGTGTGGATTCTTAATGTACACCAACATCATCAGTCAAACTACCTCTGGTTCAGCTCTTGTGGATTCTTTCTTGGACTCTGGAGAGAAGGAACCCCAATTAAAAGCAACAATAAAAGAAAAGTTTTACAAAATCTCCATGGGTGTTGAGAACCTAAGTGACATTCAAGAGGTATACATGACCCCAGGAAGTTGGACCAGGGAGTGAGACCCCAGGAGGAAGATGGTAGGTATCAGGCTATAGCTAAATAACAGTAGGGGGTACAATTTGAGAAGGGCTGGAGGTTCTGCAATTATGACTGATGCAGCTTGTGGAAGTAAAGGGTACACATGCTAGTACACACAGGCACGCATTCACACTTACCACAGGAGTTTTGTTTGGTTTGAGGAATGAGGCAACAGAATGTTTTTCTAGAAGCTTTTTTTCCTCAGCATTAGCCAAGCCAGAACAGAATTCTGGAGTATCATCAGAAGGTTTCATCTTAGTCTAAGCAAGATCACAATATTAACAGTAAATAAACAACTTGCATTAGAACCTGATCGAGGTGTGAGTTTTTTTTTTTTTTTTGCTGAAAATACTTTGCTATTCTATGAAAAAAAAAATGTAATAAGCAACCCAAATGTATATAGGCTTTAATTTCCAAATGGGAAGAGGGGAAGGAGAGAAAGGGAGAGAAAAAGAGAAAGAGTTCTGTTAAAAAATCCGAAGGTACTAATATAGGGATGCTGATTCATAATGGGAATGATGGGAAGGAGCACGGGAGGAATAGACAAACTCTAGGTAGAGCAGGGGACAGGGGAGAAGGGAGGGGGCATAGGGGTAGGAAAAATGATGGAATGAGATGGACATCATTGCCCTAAGTACATGTATGAAGACACGAATAGTGTGACTCAATGTTGTGAACAACCAGAGATATGAAAAATTGTGCTCTATATGTGTACTATGAATCGAAATGCATTCTGCTGTCATCTATAACAAATTAGAATAAATTTAAAAATAAATCCCAAGGTAGAGCACTTCTTAGCATGCACAAGCCCAGGGTTTCATACCCAAAACTTTAAAAAACAATGTATTAAGATAATGTCTATATGAGATTTTAAAAACCCAACTTGTATATAAGAATTTATAATGAAAAGCGAATTCT
The DNA here is from genome assembly GCF_021218885.2 of Marmota monax. Classification (NCBI taxonomy): domain Eukaryota; kingdom Metazoa; phylum Chordata; class Mammalia; order Rodentia; family Sciuridae; genus Marmota; species Marmota monax. The sequence goes on from NW_026692356.1 coordinate 4,076,942, forward strand.
CCAGCTTGTTTCTTTTCTTTCTTTTGCTCTTCTGAATCAAGCATCTTTGACTATTCTTGGTATTTTTTTCACATAGTTCTAAATGGTTATTTCTTGATTTATCAACTTGGGGCACTGGGCATTGATTTCCTTAAATAATTGTCAAGTGTTTAAGAGCATCATCTGAAAAAAAAAAGTATCATCTGCTCCCATTTCTCTTTCTAGTATAGTTGAAGAAAAATACTCAGTTGACCTCTAAATTTTCATTTCCAACTTAAAAAAAAGATAATAAAACCTCCATTTTTTTGTTTCATAGAAAGAATCTTCCGGTTCCTTACTGTGGCAGATGAAAATAGTGCCTCTCATCCTTTTTTCTTTACTGTGCATTACCCCTTTCTCCTTCCAAACTCTGTCAGCCACATTTTTATTTTTCCATTGTGAAAGCTAATATTTAAATTCTGGTTATGTGGGGGCTGGGGTTGTATGTAGCTTGGTGGTAGACCATTCACCTAGCATGTATGAGGCACAGGATTCCATCCTCAGCACCACATAAAAAAATAAATAGAGGTATTGTGTCTACCGAAAACTAAAATTTAAAAATCTGGTTATGTTAACTACAGTTAACTGTTTTATGATTTGTCTATAAATTGATTATAAAAGCTGATAATCAATAAGCACCTGAGCTCGTTTGAACCCCACCTTGGAGGGGTGCCCAAAACTTAATCTTTCCCCCTATATTTATGGTGTTTTCAACCAAATCATAGCTATTCTACTTGGGAGGAATCTTGTGGAGGGCATTTAACCTAGGCAGCACCAATCTCATTCAGCATCATGATGTTTTACATTGAGAACAACCAATGGAAAGAATCAGAGATGTTGGCAATTTCCAGGGCAGCTGTGGTGGTAGCAAAGACATCCAGTTTGGGGATAGAGGAGGGGCCTGGTGGTTCTGGTAGAGGCAGCCAATGTGCAATGTCAGTGGTTGCATGTCGTCTACTGCTTGACAGTGCTGGCAACTATGGTGTCCTCCTTGGACAGACTCACCATGGCTGTTGCTCCAACTGGGTAACTTCTGAGCCTCCAGAAGTTCCAAATATCACCAATGACTTTCAGTACATTCATTTTCTGTTCAAACCAGTGAGGGTTGATTTTTGTTGTTTCCAATTACGTTTTTTTTTTAATCTTTCTTTATTTATTTTATATGATGCTGAGGATCAAACCCAGTGCCTCACCATGCTAGGTAAGCACTCTACCACTGAGCCACAACCCCAGCCCTCCAATTAAATATACTGATTAAATATACTATTGAAGAACCATCTTATTATGTTGCGTAAATATCCTTCACTGTCAAGTCATGTTAACGTCTTTGTGGATTTAATGTCACATATCCCTCATTCTGTAGTGAAAAGTTCCAAACATCAAGTTCAAGTGCATTTTCTTTCTTAAACTCCATAAATGACCTTTAAGCTAGCCTCAAGTATGTGCACACTAAGTCTATTATCTATTATACTATGTCCTTTCCATTGTCAAGGACTCTCCTTTTGGGAGCCAACCCGCATCCCGTTTGCTCCGTGGGTCTGCTTGACGGCGCTTAGCCTGCAAGTTCCTCTCATTGCTATCCTAATTTGGATTCACTGTTTCTAAATCTTGCATTTTTCTCTTTCTTAGTTTTCTTCTTCATTTTGTTGAATTTCATCTTCAATTAACTTCCTAAGAAAGAACAAATGGGAAAAAAAATTCTTTATTCTGAACCTACATTTGATTGATGCTTTTACTATGTATGGAATTCTAGAATGTGACTGCTCCTCACAAACCCATTTTCTTCTTTTGCTAGGCTCACAGTTAGACTATATTTCCCAGCCTCCTTTTGGTCCCCGTGTGACTGAATTCCTGTCAATGAAATATGGCACAACCGACTTCCAGGCCTGGTCTACAAAAACCTCTTACAGAAAACTCTCCATTTTCTCCATCCAACCCCCAGGCTTGTTGCTGAAGAGCATGATAACCTTGAAGCTAGATCCCTGTAGAAGGCAGGAGCCCAGACTGTTGAGCCTACATATTTTCCCAGCAACCCCTTAGTTTTGACTTTTTGGATTTTCAAATAAGAAACAAATTCCCTAATTTTCAAAGCAAGCAGCATTATACAATCCTGTCCATAAAGAAAAGTAGAAATCTTCCCAAAGAATGAAAAAGTCAGTTAGGCCACAAAAAGTGTTGATAAACTTCCTAATCGCAATGGAGCAGAACAAGAAAGAGTTCCAGAAGTTGGAAAATCCACAAGTACGTGAAAATTAAACAACATAATCTTAAACAAAGAGTGGCTTAAAAACAAAATCACAAGACAAATTAGAAAATATCTTGAGACAAATGAAAAACACCTACAACAAAAATTATGGGATGTTGCAAAGCCGTATTAAGAGGCAAATCTATAGCTGTAAATCCCTACGTTAAAAACAAAAAGAATGATCTCACACCCATAACTTAACTTTTATATCTCAATAACTTAATTTTTCTACCTCAAAGTTACAAGAAAAAGTGAAATAAACTAAACTCAAAGCTAGCAGAAGAAAAGAAATAATAAGGATTAGAGCAGAGGGAGAGAATAAAAAACAATAAATTCAACAAAGCCAAGGGTTGGTTCTTTGAAAAGATCAACACAATTGAAAAACCTTTAGCTATCCTGCTCTATCCCACCCAGGACATGAACCATTCTCTTGTCCCATGTATCCCTGCCCATTGGTCACTCGGTAGCCACATTGGATTGACAATGGTGGTGTCGTGGGGCTTGTGTTCAACTCCTATGTGATAGGCTAATTCCAGTTCCACTTCCTAGGTCATCCACCTGACCCCATCTCATTGCATGGGCATTGTATCATCTCACATCATCCCAAGAAGAGTGAGTACAGTACAATAAGATATTCTAAGAGAATCGGCTTTAACATACCTTATATTACTATATATTGTTATAATTCTATTTTACTGCTAGTTATTGTTGTTAATCTCTTTCTGGGTCTAATTTACAAATTAAACATTATTGTAGGTATTCATAGAAAAAAATATATGGGGTTTAATAATATCCATGGTGTCAAACATGCACCGAGAGCCTTGGAATGTGTCTTTGTGGAGAAGGGTGGTCCTATTGTAACTAATAAAGATATTGAGTCAACATGCCAAGATCATTCAAGAGGGAAAGGATAAGGTTTTCAACAAATTGTGCTGGGAAAACTAGAAACAGAAAGTGGAATGGTGGTTGCCAAGGGCTGGGTGAGAGGAAATGGGTCTAAAGTTTCAGTTTTGCAAGATGAAAATGTTCTGGAGATGGGTTGCACAACAATGTTAGTTTACTTAACACTAATGAATTTTATACTTAAAAATGGTTAAGATGGTGAAGCATATATTATGTATATTTTATCACAGCTAAGAATTTTTAAAAGGAAGGAAACTTCTGTTAAAAATATAAGCTTAATCTACTTTACTTTCTAAATTCGAAAATTTATCTCTTTAGTTGTTGTTGTTTGTTTTGGTACTGGAAATTGAACCAGGGTCACTCTACCACTGGGTCACATCCCCAGCCCTTTTTATTTTTTTATTTTAAGACATGGTCTCACTAAATTGCCCAGGCTGGCCTTGAACTTGGGATCCTCCTGCCTCAGCCTCCAGAGTTGCTGGAATTGCAGGTGTGGGACACCATGCCTGGCTCAAGTCTCCATCACTCAGAAGTCAGAAATTGTGATTTTTAAAACAGTTGTTCTCTTTGAAAAGTCAGTGGGCCCACCCTCAGGTAGGCAGGTGCTACCACACAGGTATTTTACAAAGATATTAAATAATTTATGTACTGTATCCTTTAAATGTGACAAGTCACTTCCCTCTCATTGCTTTTAAAAGTGTCTCTTTGTCTTTCAAGAGTTTGATTATGTAGTCTCTTGATATAGATCTCTTTGAATTAATTCCCCTTGGGGGTTCTTGGCTGATAACTTTTTAGATACATAGGTAAATGGTTTTCATTACATTTCATCATATTTTTAAGTATTCTCTTTTCTCCCTCTCTTCTTCTGTGATTTACAGTATTAAATATGTCTATATCTTCAATGGTATCCCACAGGTCTTTGAGGCTATGAACAAGTTCAATTTTATTCATTCTTTTTTCTTTTGGTTCCTCAGACTGGATAATATCAATTATCTGCTTCAAGTTTGCCAATCTTTTTTCCTTTCACCTGATCAAAAGGACCTTGGAACCCCTCAATAGTGAATTTTTCATTTCTATTTCTACAGTTTAAATTTTAGAATTTGTTTTTTCTTTATAATTTCCATGTTTTCCTTTTTATTAACATTCTCTATTTGATGAGATATTGCTCTCATGTTTTCCTTTAGTTCTTTCCTTTAATTCTGTGAACATACTTGAAAGAGCTGGTTTTAAATCATTGTCTGGTAAAGTCAATGAATGGCTTCCTCAGGAACAGTTTACATTGACCATTTTTTCCCCTGTACATAGGCAATAATTTTTTGCTTCTTGGCATACCTTATGTAGGTACATGTTCTTAAAAACTGTACCTTTTCCATGATATAATGCGGCAACTTGGGAAATCATATTCTCTTCCTCTCAAGAGCTTATTGGTGCCGCTTATTGTTATTGATTTGTCTAGAGACGTTTCCAAATTAATCCCCAAAACCCTGTATTGTTTGTTGCAAGGGGCCCTGGAGTCAGTGCTCAGTTAGCTTAGTGATCAGCTAATGATTGGACAGAGATTTCTTTAGATGCTTGGAATGAATAAGCCTCCCCATCTTTGCCAAGGGATGCTGTTTGTGAATAGGGGCTCACCTTTAATACCAGGCGTAGTCTAATCTCTTTAGTATTCACCTCCTTCTTATGTTAAGCCTCTAGGTCAGCCAGAGGTGATTGCTTAGGGCCTTCCCAAGTCTTTCTTGAGCACACACACAGTCCTATGCCTGGATATAGCTTCTAGTTGTCCAAGGATGTGTTCAAAACCTCTGTGGACATCTCCTTCCCTAGCTTTTCCTTTTGAGCTTTATGTATGGCCTATTGTTTGCATCCAACTGGTATCCTTAACTTCAGGTAGCAGCAAAGTTAAACAATTTTCTCTAGATTTTTTGACAATTGGCTTTGGGGGAAAAGACTTTCTCTCCAGGTGAGCTGGAATCAGGTCAAATAAAGACAGTTTTGCAAGTGAGGTCTTCCAGGGAACCATCAGACAAGTTAAATAATGACAAATCTCTGGTGATGCGACTTTGAACAAGTTCCAGCCCTCTTCTCCTCCCTCCAGTGGCTTTTAGGCTGCTGGTTTTCACTGTGATTGGGGATCATTGGCTTTTAAGACTACCACAGAGCTGGAGAATGGGGTATCACAATAGGAAAATTTAAGACACTCCAAGTCTCTTTTTCTTTATAGATGGTTCAGCAAAAAAATTTTTTTTTTAAATAAACACTCCTCAGACTGCTGCAAAGTCTTTAATTTCCATAGTTCAAAAAATGTTGATTCTGACACTTTTTGCCAGCTCTTTCAGTGCCTTTTTAAAGGGGAAAATATTCATAGGTGTTTCCTCTACCATTCCTGCTGATGTTGCTCTGTATTCATTTTTATTAGCCTCAATATCCTTAGAATAAAGGAGTCAATCAAGTATTCCTTGGAGCTGTTACACACTGCATCTAGGCTGTCCATTTATTCCTTCATTTATTTACTCATCACTTAACAAAAAGTTGTTGGGCATCTACATATGTTCAAGCTTCCTATGAGGTGTTAGAGATGCACTGGTGAACATGGCAGACACAGTCCTGGTCTCAATAGAGCTCACATTCTAGTGGGGTGGGGTGGGGTGATGAGGATAGGGTGGGAAACATATAATAGAAAATAAGAATTCAGCGTAAGTGCTATAATATGTAAACGTGGATGGTTCCTGACTTATGCTGGTTTGATTTAAAGTTTTTTTTTCCAACTTTACAATGGTATCAACTGATACACATTCTATAGAACCTGTACTTTGTATTCTGAATTTTGATCTTTTTCCAGCTACCAGTATGTGATATGATTCTCCCTCATGATGTTAGACAGTGATAGCAAATCACATTTCCAGTGAGCCACATGATTATGGGTATAAACAACTGGTACAATATTCTACAATGTAGTATGTTCAATATACAAGAGATATGCAATACTTTATTGTAAAACAGGCTTTATGTTAGATGATTTTGCCCAACCAGAGGATAATATAAATGTCTGAGCATGTTTAAGACTAAGCTATGATGTTTGGCAGGTTAAGTGCATTAAATTCACTTTTTAGTTACAATATTTTTAACTTAGGATGGATTGCTTGGGACAGAACTTCATCATAATTTGAGGAGTATCTTAGGTTCTGTGGGGCCGCATAAGAGTGGTATTGAATTTGAACTTGTCAGGGGAATCTGAGAGGATGAAAAAAAATTTCATGGAAGAAAATGACATCTAATCTCATAGTGAGCTTAATTTAGCCAGGTGAAGAGGGACTTAAACAAAATAAAATGTTATTTTCTCTCAAATATCACAAGACCAAAGGCAAAGCATGATGTTACACGTTGTATATACCCCACCTTCCCTTTATGTTTCTGCTTTCACCTCTAAGGGCTCCTGTGGAACCAAGGTGGTTGCTACAGAGCGTATCGCTGTGTCCACATTTCTGATATAAAGAAAGAAGAGGGAGCTGGGTGCGGTGGCACATGCCTGTAATCCCAGCAGCTTGGGAGGTTTCTGCAGGAGGATCCCAAGTTCAAATCCAGCCTCAGCAATTTAGTGAGGCCCTAAGCAACTCAGCAAGATCCTGTCTCAAAATACAATATAAAAAGGGCTGGCTCTGTGGTTAAATGTTCCAGGGTTCAAACCCCAGTGCAAAAAAATAAAAAATAAAAATAAAAAAATAAGGGGCTGGGAAGGGCAGAGAAAAGCCGGAATCAATGCTTTCTGTTTGCATGCTGTTGGCATTTCCTCTTGCAAGGAAAATTGGGAAATATATTGCCTTAACTGATGTTATCCCAAAAATAAGGAAGAGGGGGAGAATGAACAGGATGCAGATACCTAGCAGTCTTTGACGCAAATCAACAAATGCTCAGCTAATATCCAATGAAAACTTAAATGTTAAATGAACAGCTGCTTCACATTTCCAAAATTAATGTGAAAAGACTAGACTTCACTGACTAGTGAACTTTTGGGCATCTGGGCACATACATGCACATTCACACATTTTTGAACTTCCTATTTTGAACATTCTAGGCTCTGTAAGAAAAGTGGTTATGTTTTCCTCTGAGCAACAGAAAACTCGGATTGGGTGTTTCATTAAGGGTTTATCTTTTTCCTTGGGAATTAAGGGTTGTCAGGGATTCTTCTCCATCACTGCATAGGCTATATGACTGCAAGTATATGTGGTCACACTGAAGTAGAGTTCTGGGCAATGGCACATTCTTGTGTGATAACTTCAGGGTCTTACCTCAAGAAAGAGTATGTCTCCTTGGCCTGCAAGCATTAAGTGCTAGCCTTCAGTGGGCTGCAGAGTGGGAATTACTTTCTCAAGTTTTCCACCGAAATGTGACATTGTCTCAGAAGGAGCTCACAGGCAATGAGGAGTAATAAACATGGAGCTAGATCAGGTGGGAATGAAGGAACCTGGATGCTGCAGGAAGTCTCTTGGAGCAAGAGTTTAGCTATTATAAGCAAGAGAGTGGAATGGGGTCTGAGAGTCCTGGAAGTAGCTACTTATGAAAGTGATCAGAGCCGGGCATGGTGGTGCACACCTGTAATCCCAGCAACTTGGGAGGCTGAGGCAGGAGAATCATGAGTTCAGAGCCAGCCTCAGCAACTTAGCAAGACCCTAAGCAACTCAGTGAGACCTTGTCTTTAAATAAAATATATATATTTAAAGAAAAAAAAAAGAGGGACTGGGAATGTGGCTCAGTGGTTAAGCACCCCTTGAGTTCCACCCCCCACACAAAAATAAATAAATATATAAATAAAAGTGGTCAGAGCACTGTACTTAGAAAACAACCATGTTCAGTGACAACAATTTGTTCATGTATTTTTTTTTTAATCATCTGACTCTAATTATGACAGAACATCAAACAAATCTAAATTGAGGGATCTTTCCACAAGATAACAAGCCTGCACTTTTCTAAAATGTCAATGTCATAAAAGATAAAGAAAAGCTATTTTAGATTCAAAAGACTAAAGAAACACAACCACTAGATGTGTTGTGTAATCATGGATTGAATCCCGAGGTAGGGAAATTTTCTATAAGAGGCATTATTGGGGCAATTGACAAAATATGAATATGAACCACATATTCAACTGCACTTAGTGTTTATTGATTTTGATACTTGTCCTGTGGTTACTTTCAAGCATCTGTACGTGTTTATGTATTTGAGAGTAAAGTATATGATGCTTACAGATTGCTGTCAGGGGTTCAGGAAAGACAGACGGACAGAGTCAGGGAGACCTATGGTGGTAAAATATTAACAATGGTGAATTTGGATGAAGGGTCTAAAGGTGTTCTTTTGTGCTTTATTTTTCTGCAAATTTTCTTTAAGTTTGAAATTATATAAAAACAAAATGTTTAAAAACTCTTTAGAGAGGACCTACTATGTGCCAGATGTTGCTCTAAGAACCAAGAGCCGTGTAAGAGCCTTCATACTCTCTGCCTCTTCTTTCCCATTGCATTTATTAATGCCATTTTTAAAGTTCTAGTGTCCATCAGCAATGTCAATAGAAATCCAAGAAAGAGGATTTTTGTCAATGTTGGGGTCCCAGTGTTAGGGAAGATTAATAATGAAGTGTAATGATAGTAAGAATCGTACTGTATCAGTCAGGATGGGCTAGATTTTACAACACCAACAAACAAACCCCAAATTTCAATGGCTAAAAAGATTTAGTTCTCGCTTATGTTATGTTTCAGGACATGTCATTCAGGAACATTTGGGGGTTTCTGCTCCATGATGTGTTATAATCAAGGCTGATGGAGAAGCCACCATCTGGAAAAACCTGAATGTTTGGGGAGAGAGAGAGAGAGAGAGAGAGAGAGAGAGAGAGAGAGAGAGAGCGAGCACGCGCGCAGGCCAGACTTGGATAGTCTCATATCAGCGATTCAGTTTTCTGCAGAGAAATTACGTATGCCACATTCTGTTCACAACAGACCCATCAGGATGACCCCACCCAACCAAGGGAGCCAGCAAGCCATTCCACCAGGGATCTGGAGGAAGAAAGCCAGAAGTTTATTGAACACACTGATAACTATCACACCTACAAAGAAAACTCCAAGGGGAAATGTAACTCAGTGATAGATGCAGGTTCTCTATGGTCTGTACCTTGTCCTTATTCAGATACAAAGGGGACAGCATCCCTTAGATCTATGTGTGTGTGTGTTTGTGTGTGTGTGCACATATATACACACATTTTTAAAAACTTGCTTATTTTAAAAATTGTGGTCCATATGTTTTCCTTAAACTTTTTCAGGTTATTTTTTATTGTATTTTAAGGAATGATAGCTGTTACTCCAAGATTAAAAACACGGGCTTCAACATTACTGAAATAAGCGTTGACATTCTTTTCAACCTCAATATCATTATGTCTTATTAATAATTTATTTGTATATGCACCATTTACTCTAAAGACACAGTTTATACATCATACAAATAAGATCACAATGTCCAGGGTTACCAATTAGCCTTATCTACAACATTAACGACTATTTTATGTCTGTCTATCAGGGCAAATTTTGTTATTTGAAGTGAAGGAGGGTTTACGTACTGATTTGCTTCTTTGTTCTAGATTTTGCAACATTGAAAAAGGTGGATCTTAACATTTTCTTTTTGAAAAGAGTATTTTTACTATTCTTTGAGAAATGACTCGATGCTGGTATCACACATATATCCCAAACTAGCCATTCTTCAACTGGACTGTCTTCCCAGCTTATTGACAATAATGTCACATTGGAGTCTTTATTGGAGATTGTTGATGGGAGCTCTTACTTCTTCCTGGCAGCACAGCCTGCCACTTTATCACAGAAGAAAATCAAATTGCTCTGCACAGCTTGCTCAAAACTCTATTAGTTGTCCCTCAGTACTGTTTTTGTTCCTCCTCTTATTTGGAAATGAATTATTGCATAGTTTGTCTTAGTATTTTCAAGGTAGCAAAGTAAATAGATGATAGATAATTACCATAGCTGTCTTTTATTTTTCCACATTAAAAATGCTCTTTCACAGTGTTAGGTACTGTGGGTCCTCCATAAATTCTATAAAATAATACCAGTGATCATATAATACACACTAATTGCCCTCTGGAGCCTCTTCTTGCCAGATGGTGAAAATATAAACATTTAATGTGTTGCATAATCTGAAAAGACCACTAATGGGCAGGAGACACCTGTTTTGAGTTTTTTCTGGAGAACAACAGGGATTAGGTTATTTTAATAAAGGATGATTAGCTCAAAGTTATCCTGCATTGGGAAAGGATGGATCTTGCTCTAAAGTTTAATTGTTCATTTATTCAGTCAGCTAATTATTGAGTTCCCTCTCTCCCTCCCTCCCTCCTTTCTTTCTTTCTTTCTCTCTCTCTCTCTCTCTCTCTCTCTCTGCCTGCCAGGGGTTGAACTCAGGGACACTTAACCACCAAGTGATATAGCCCCAGCCCTTTATATGTTTTATTTTGTTTTAATTTTGAAACAGGATCTCACTAAGTTGCTTAGGGCCTTGTTAAGTTGTTGAGGCTGGCTTTGACCTTGTGATCCTCCTGCCTCAGCCTCCAGAGCCGCTGGGATTACAGGCAATGTGCTATCATGGCTGGCTTATTTACTAAGTTCTTACCATGGACTTTATTTTGAAGCTATGAATGGGCTGCTAAATGACATGGTTGTGTATAAAGGTTAGGAAAATCATGCTGCTAACAAAGTGAGGTGCAGCTATGCATGATAGAGTGAAGAACAGATTGGAGAGGGAGAGAGGAAGGATTTGTAACAATCCAAGCGAGAAGTGAAGAGAGACTGAATTAAAACAGTGGTGGTGGGACTTATGAGGAAGGAATAGCCTCAAAAGTATCTGGAGATGGCACCTATAATTGTTGACTTGTTGGACATGGGGACAGATGAGAGGGAGATACTCCAGAGGATGCCTAAGTGGGCAGCGTGGGCAAGCAGGTGGGTAGCGTGATGTTTTATTGAGAGAATGAACACCTAAGAAAAATGGTGTGTGTGTGAGATCAGGTTAGCATCAGAGGCATCACTGAGATGGAGAAGATGGATCAATAATGTGGATCTGAAGGTCAGCTGAAAGTTTCATCCATTTAGCAAATTTTTATTGCATGTCTGGGCGGTGGCACCAGATGTGGCAGTTGGACGATTCCATACAGTCATAGTTAAAGCCATGGTGTGGAAGAGATCAAATTAGAACTGGGTGGGATGAGAAAAGCTCCCTCCATCTTTGACCTCTCCTGCTCCTGGATGCTTTGGTCAGTGGTGAAGCTTGCTCTTCTGTTCTGTTTCCCACTTTGGCAAGCCTTCACTGCACACTTAGCCTCCCCTGCGGCCTCTGTCAATTCAGCCCTTCCCAACCTGACTTTGCCTCTCTGTCATGACTGCCCTTGCTAATGCACCAGTGAATTCTTTGTTGACATGTGTCAGGAACACTTCTGTTTTCCCTTCAGAGGGCCAGGATGGGCAGCATTCCCTTAGGTCCTTGCTGTTTCTTCCTGCTGCTCTGAATTGAGAACAGTTCTTCCCCCTTCTTTGTGCTCCAGCCCTGATATGAAGATAATTTTAATGGAAAAGCATTCCATTAGACAAATGACTCTAACCAATCCTTTATGAACAGTTAAGTTCCTTCTGATTTTTTAAAAGTATTGTAAACAAAGCTATGGCAAACAGGCATATACATAGATCACTGGGCTCTTTTCGTATTATCTTTTTCTGAAATACTTCTAGAAATTAAATAACCAAATCGTTACACTGTAACATCTAATACATATTGTCAAATGCCTTTTAGTTAAATTCTACCAATTTACACCCCTGCCAGCAACAGTGGAAGTGTCTGTGTCACCATATTTTTGGCACATTCTTAGTGTTAAGCACCTTTAAAAATATCTGATGAGCTTTATTTGTAATTTTATTGTGGTAAGAATATTTTAACCTCAGATCTGCCCTCTTCACAGAGTTTTAAGTGTACATTATTGTCATCTTCAGGCACAATGGTTAACCCATTTTAGAAATCTTTGACAATGTGATAGGTAAATAATTATATTCTAATGGCCTCAATTTAGATATATTTGATGACATACGAAGCTGAGCAGATACCTATCGATCATTTGTATTTCATGTGAGTTTTTGTGTGTGAACTTCCTTGTCATGGATTTTGGGGGAGGCCTGGTTTTCTTTTGGAGTATAGATAGCATTATATATTATATATTCGGACAGGATGACAAAGCGGTGACTATTGTTATTACTTGGAGTGAAATTGCTGAATAGCTGGGGATCAAACCTGCTGCATCAGCATCACCTGGGCACTTGACACAATGTTGCACAAGGGCACCTCCCTGGACTTGTTGAATTAGAGTCGACAAATTAACAGAATATATTCTGTAAGGGTAGGAACCATGAATATTGCTTGGGACCAATATTGTAGTGTGTAACATAATATTGGCAAATCTAGGGGCTTAATTAATATTGACTTAACTAATAAATTCCCCCCTTTTTGTTAGTTTTCAGATCCTGCCTTCCAGTTGCCAGCTGAAGTTGGGCAATTTCATTTCTTAAACAAATGCAAAACTACATTTTCTAGGTTGGGAATAGAACTGTTTTAATTTAAAATTTATGCTTCTGGACGCAGGTTCCGGAGGGAACAAGGGAGTGACACAGAATAGTGGGTGATTGTAGATGTTCCACTCAAGTCCTGCCTCTTGTGTTCTTGGTAGGGACTTGTTGAAAGTCAAAGAGGGAGGTGGGGAAAGGAAAGAAGGAAACTTTGGAGTATGTTATGAGGAATTTAACAATCATCCAACCTCTGCTTTGATTTTAACATGACAATAATTGGGTCTAGAATTGAGGTGAAGCAAAAGTCATCTATTTTTAAATTGGCTACATTGAACTTGAGGTAATTAAAACCTTGAGATAAGCTCATGTGTTAGTCAGCTTTCCATTGCTGTGACAAACTACCTGAGAAAGTAAATTTAAGGGAGAAAAAGTTTGTTTTGGTTCATGGTTGCCTGTCCTATTGCTATGGGCCTATGTGAGGCAGAACAGCGGGGAGGGGACCATGTGGCAGAGCAGAGTTCCTCACAAGAGAGGGAGGGGGGAGAGGAGGGAGAGGGGAGGGAGAGGGACAGGGAGGAGAAGGGGGAGAGGGGGAGAGGGAGAGAGGGAGAGGGAGGGGAAGGGGGAGGGGAGAGGGAGGAGGATAGAGGGAGAAGGAGAGGGAGGGAGGGAGAAGGAAAGAGGGACAGAAGGAGGGAGGGGGGAGAGAGAGGTGTGGGGACAAAGTAATCCTTCCAGGGGCACATTTTCAGTGATCTACTTCCTCTAGCTAGGCCCCACCTTCTAAAGGTGACACCACCCACTGGGGACACACCTTCAATACATGACCCTGTCGGGGACAGTCCAGATCCAAACAATCACAGCTCATTATATTGCTTAATCCAATTTGGGCTGAAGAATGACATCTCTGTGATAAAATATCAACTAGACTCAGAAAACTCAGAAGAGCATGGATTATTTCATTGAGGGATTCAGGGAAATTGAAATAATTGGTCTGTGAGCTGCAGCGGTCAGGTTTGTTGACTGGTTTGGGTGCTTTCTTTTTTTTTTTTGGCTTTCCACTGACTGCTGGTCAGTGATTCGGTCAATGTTCTGTGTTCCAGCCCAGAATTTAACTACTGCATTTATAAAGGTAGATGAGACATCAGCATGTGATGACATATAATGGCTCTCCATTGTTCTACAATGTCCATAAGGGTGACGACCTCACTGTTTTAGTCACCACTGAATCACCACCAGCCACTGCCTGTACAGTGCCTCGAACACATTAGGTACTCAATGAATATCTGTCGATTGAGTGAGTAGATGAATGAATTCCCATACATACATATAGCTTATCGAAACCCAGATCCAGCTCTAAGTAAATTCTTAAAAAAAAAAAAAAATCCTTTCATGAGTTTTAAAGATTTTTTCCCCTGAGAATTCAGTCATATTCTTTTTCTATTTGCTGCCTAGTGAGTTAAATCTAAACTCCTTGGTCAGGCATTTGAAATTCTCCATAATATGCTCTCAAGTTACCTTCTAGGATTACTCATTTTCATCTGACACAAGTGGTCTAGTTGAAATGGTTACTTTTTATTTTTATAAAATGGATCTTTACACTCTTCTTCTATTTGAGTCCTTCTGAGCAGGTGCCCCATCTCCTCTGTTATGACTTCGCTGAGATTACCTTGGTGAACATTATGATGGCTCCTCTATATTCCTTCCTCTTCTCTTTGTTGCTTCCCCAGTTTTTCATTTGAGAACCATACCACCCCCAGAGGGGAAGAAACCCAACTCCATTACTGTCATTTAAAGAGGAAGAGGACTGTTATCATTATAGTAAACCCATGTCCTGCCAGAGATGTTGATTCAGGGATGGGTATGTGATTCCATCATACCAGAGCCTGAGACAGAGACAAACTTTTGCTGCAGGTTGCTCACTTCCTCTGAGTGAGATGAGGAGACACACTCCTGGAAACTGTGGCAGCCATCTTGGTTGGATGGAACTGACACAGTGGGAGGCAGAGAAAGAAGCTGGTGCTTGACAATAGAAGAGCCCCACAAGGCCCATCTCCTAGGAGACTTTCAGTGATGTGCACCAACCAATCATCTTTACTATTGAGGCCATTTGAGGGTTTATTGTTGTTATTATTTGCAAAGGTACCGCCCCTCTTCTCATAAACTGGCAGTTCAGTTTCTGTCCTCAATGCCTTCTCATAGCACTTTCTGCAAACTTCCTGTTAGTACATGGGAATAATGTATGATGTGAATAACCAAACACATGTTCATAGATTGCTGTAGCATCTCACAGAGTGACTTGTCCACACTGTTGCCTAAACAAATCCGTTGATCACAAAAACAAATGAGTCTTTCAAGTTAGGTAAATTTCAATAGTTATAATCTGGGTCAGAGGATTTGCCTTATTTCTATGGAAATTTTGTAGTATAGTTTAAAATTCTTATGTAAATATAAGAGCTAAAATCATAAAACTTAAATGAAAACATAGGGATAAGTATTCATGACCTTGGATTTGGCAAATAGATGACACTAAAATCACAACAGTGGACTTGATCAAAATTGAAAATGTTTTTGTGTTGAAGGACATTATCAATAAAGTGAAACAATAAGCTACAGAATGGGAGGAGCGAATACTCACAAAACATGTATAGGATAAGAGTCAGAATCTATACTTTTATACTCAATAAAGAATCAAACAACCCAATTAAAATACAAGCAAAGGCTTGAATAGACATTTTTCCAAAGAAATTATATGAATGGCCAATATGCCCATGGACAAGTACTCAACTTTGTTAATTATTAGGGA